>NW_010963495.1:3007206-3030289 GCF_000463585.1 Tarenaya hassleriana | reverse complement strand
GGGAAAGATACCATACAAATAATGAAAGGCTATATTTGTAGCTGTCAATAAATTTTAGTCTGCCATGCTTGAATCAATCGGAAGTCCAGTAGTTCTGGATTCTTATATTTGCAAGATTGGGTGGATTTATACTTGTGGCTGAATCATTGTTTTGAATTTACCATCATTCTCTTGCTGTATATACAGGGGGATCAAAACTCTCCTGGGATCATACCATTGGCAATAAAGGACGTATTCAGCATTATCCAAGATGTATGTGCTGTCTGTCCTTACTGGGGCTCAGGCTTCTTTTCATCCAACATTTTATTCTACTTCCCAAATTTTGTGCTTTGAGCTTTCTACATAATACAATGTTGTCCATGTGTGCTACAATGCTTTTTCACTTGCGATGGTTTTACTTGCTTTGTCAATTTGCTCTGCTGTCAGTTGGCTCCTATGCATGGACTCCATTGCTTGAGAACCTGTATGATGTACTCGATGAGTCATAGGTGTTTCTCTTTTAGAATTGTACTCCTAAGCTAGCCATGCTGTTTGAGAATAACTTTCTCTTGCATTATGTTTGGCTTTCTTCAAGTACATTTTGGATATTGTCATGCGTACTAGCTGCTTGTATCTTTCTGTATTTCAGACTCCAGGACGAGAGTTCCTCCTCCGTGTTTCATATCTTGAAATATATAATGAGGTATGTGTGATAACTGATTTCTCATCCGCAATTCATCATTTACAGTATTTCTCTTGAGGTTGTGTGAAACTGACATTAAATGTTGCCCTGGAGTATAAACTTTTGGCTACGGCCAGTTTTTTCTATGTTTCTTCCTCACTAGAATATACACTCATTATCATCAAGTACTAAGCTATTTTATAGTGGAAAACATTCACGATAACTTATCATTTTCTGGGTTTCAGATACATGAAAAGTTATATGTTTTATCTGTCTGCAAGTTGTCTGATGTCTGATCTCCCTGTATCAGGTGATAAATGATTTGCTTGATCCAACTGGCCAAAATTTACGTGTCAGAGAGGATTCTCAGGTTTGCCTTAACCACTACCAAATGCTCAGTTCTGTCCATTTGTCACATGCATTCAAACACATGACTATATCATTTATGATCTGAGTGGGAAAAAAGAGGGAAAAAAGTTTTTTGCTTCTTTATCAGATCAGACTACTTGAATCTTTCTCATACAATGAGAATGTTGATGAAGTAAACCTAAAACGAAAGCGGTTCAACTTGTATCCATTCTTGATTACCGCTTCCAGGGAACTTATGTAGAGGGTATAAAGGAAGAAGTCGTTTTATCTCCTGGACATGCATTATCTTTCATTGCAGCTGGGGAAGGTAAATACAATAACTAGTTTCTGGAGCACTTGTGCACTTTCCTATTTCTTTTTTCCCCTTCTGCTTCTCCTCAATACTTGTTTAATTTTCATGGCAGAGCATCGTCATGTTGGTTCAAATAACTTCAATCTGTTGAGCAGTAGAAGTCACACTATATTTACGCTGGTACGGCTTCTATCTTCAGATCTACTAGTATTTCAAATTTTCTACTTTGGACTTTCTCAACTGTCTCTTTAAAACTTTTTTGTTTTCACCTCTAGTTATGTGTTCTAAATTCTAAATTCTTCATTTGCTTGCAGATGATTGAAAGTAGTGCTCACGGGGATGAGTATGATGGAGTTATTTTTTCTCAGCTTGTAAGGGGCCTTCCGTTTATCATGGTTGAGTAAGATTATTCGTCTAGCGTCGAGAGATCTCTCATGTGTTCTCTCCCTTGTTTAGAATTTGATTGACTTGGCTGGATCTGAGAGTTCCAAAACTGAAACAACTGGACTGAGGAGAAAGGAGGGTTCCTACATCAACAAAAGTCTTCTGACTCTTGGAACTGTAGGTCACCCATTTTCAGTTTTATCCGTCTTTCCAATTGTCTGATGCTTGCTATTCTGCTGTAATGATAAGTTCTATACTGTTTGTTGCTAGAATTTTCTTAGAAGAGCCATTCGATTTTGAGCCATATCCATTTTGGTGGCATTAGAGGATCAGAAAGGAATTTGCAGTTGATAGAATTGTATTTATGATCATCAATTTTGTTATCCTAGGTGTTGAGATCATGCTAGCCTGTCTTGGTATCGATGCCTATATATATGGACTGTTGTCCTTTTCTGTTTCTTTCGTGGAGGATAACATCTTTGGCTGTGGTCATGCTCAGATTTATTTATTGGAAATTTGAATTGTAATTCTCTCTTATAATTTTTTTTTATTAAGGTGATTGGAAAACTGAGTGAGGGCAAGGCAACTCATATTCCATATCGTGACTCGAAGCTAACCCGTCTTCTGCAATCTTCCTTGAGTGGGCATGGACATGTGTCGGTGAGATTCATTACAATCTGGTGATACATGTGATTTTACTGACTAAAGAAACCATAGTTGGTTTTCCCAGTGTTGTTTAGCGTCATGCTCTCCAGCAGTATATCAATCGCTGTGTTTGGTTTGTTTACATTGGCTATATTTAGACTCACATTGATTTTAATGCGAATGAGCAAATAGTTGTAACTTTTGTTTTCTATTTTCCTTAATTTTACAGCTCATATGTACAGTTACTCCTGCTTCAAGCAGTATGGAAGAAACTCATAATACATTGAAATTTGCCAGCAGGGCAAAGAGGGTTGAGATTTATGCTTCACGTAATAAGGTGATCTTTTAGATTTTACTGTGAAGTACTTTTGGTATGCTCAGCGTAAATCGAAGCTGAATTACATATTGCTTTTGCTTGTACTGTGTCCAAACAGATTATAGATGAAAAATCATTGATAAAGAAGTATCAGAGAGAAATCTCAAACCTCAAACAAGAACTTGATCAGCTAAGGAGGGGTATGCTTGCTGGTGTCAGTCATGAAGAGATAATGATCTTAAGGCAGCAGGTTTGAATCTCTTCAAAATCTTGTTATTTCATGAGTATAAGGCTTTGTTCCTACTACACTGAATGAATTGAACTAACAATTTATTTCAACAGTTGGAAGAAGGCCAAGTGAAAATGCAGTCAAGATTAGAGGAAGAAGAAGAAGCCAAAGCAGCTTTGATGAGCAGAATCCAAAAGCTTACGAAGCTCATACTTGTCTCCACGAAGAATTCTGTACCTGGATGTTCAGGTGATGTGCCAACCCACCAGCGTAGCCATTCTGCTGGTAAAGATGATGTAAGTTTCTGTTTGGTGAGGTAACCTAAATGATAAATCCTGGCATCCTTTGGTGATTAACTAGTTTTTGTTAATTTTATTCTATGTGAGATGGACTATGTGGAGGAGCTCCGAGTGTGTTTCCTTTTATTTAGTGTAATTTTTTGTTGCTCTATACCATGTTCCTTTTTTCTGCAATTATTGTATTGCTTCTTTATTTGACAAGCCATTTCAAGCTGCAATCAGTCATACAATCTTATTTTTTCCTTTCAGAAGTTAGATTCTCTGCTCTTGGATAATGAAAAGTTGTCATCTCCTTCTATGGCCCTGGCTCTACCATTAGATGCTTCCTTTGATCATAGGCACCGACGGTCTTCCAGCAAGTTGAATGAAGAAAACTCTCCAGCCGGTTCTGGGACAGAATTAACTCAAGTCAGTAACTAGTTGTATCTTAGAAATCATGCTTGCATTTGTTTTACATTGTCTCAGTGGTCATATCTCTTGGTGGCATGGAAGATAAATAAAAGAAACTTATGCCTGTAGAAACTTTTTAATTTATTTTGAACATTTTCATTCGCCAGCATGCTTGTCCTTTCGTATTTCATCCAATTAATGTGATTTTTCCAAAAATTCATGTGAAAGAAGTTGCGTCTCATAGTAATTGTTTTTGCAGGGTGGCATTACATCTGATGAAATGGACCTCCTAGTTGAGCAGGTTAAGATGCTTGCTGGTGAGATAGCATTCAGCACAAGCACATTAAAGCGTTTGGTGGATCAATCTGTAAATGATCCTGAAAACTCACAAACCCAAGTAAATACTCTTCCTGCAATTTCTTGTGCTCATAGTATTAGTATTGTGCTCGAGTCGGTATCTACCTTGAGAAATGCATGTCAAGACCTGGTGATTGTTAGTATTTTCTGCTTTTGTTTTATTTGTGGTCCGGCTTAAATATGTAAACTGGATAAATTCTCTCTTACAGATCCAGAATTTGGAACGAGAGATTCAAGAAAAGCAAAGACAAATGAGGGTTTTGGAACAGCGTATAATTGAAAGTGGTGAAGCTTCAATTGCTAATGCATCATTGGTTGAGATGCAACAGGTATCACTGATAATCTACCCCTTATGGTGTTTTAATTTGAAGTTTGGTTGGAACTGAAAATCAGGTAATGCCACCTATACATGTTATTTTGGTGGTTACAGAAAGTTATGACATTGATGACCCAGTGCAATGAAAAGAGCTTTGAGCTGGAGGTAAAATTTATGCTGGTTGTTGAAGGAAACATCTTGTTTTCTGAAGCCAAAATGGAATATTTCCCAGTGTCATCATTTGATTAATCTGCTTATACCTGTGGCGCAGATCAAATCGGCGGATAATCGCATTCTCCAGGATCAACTACAGAAAAAGGTCGGTATCTTATTTTCCCTCTTTAATGTCGATTGTATGATGTTTTTCTTCTCTGACTTCTCTTATACTCCATTGTCCTTTGGTATTTTTCTGCTATTTTGGGAATGCACCCTGAACCTTTCCTGCTTCAAAATATTATATACGTGCATTTTCATAACAATGCAGTGTGCTGAGAACAATGAATTGCAAGAGAAGGTTAAACTTCTCGAGCAACGGTTGAATGCTCTATCCAATGAGAAATCCTCACCATCGTCTTCTGGAAGCGCTGTATCTGGAGAGTATGTGGATGAGCTGAAACAGAAAATACAGACTCAGGTGATTTTCTTGTTACTACCATCCCGTCCAATCTACAAACTTAGAGTCTCATGAGTATGAACACACCTTTAACCTATCTACTCAGACAAGGAGACATAATACATATATTTACACTGACCTTCTCACTGTACTTACATGAATGTTCACAATTTATACATTAGGAGATTCAAAACGAGAAATTGAAGCTAGAGCATGTACAGATTGTGGAAGAGAACAGTGGGTTGCGAGTGCAAAATCAAAAACTAGCAGAAGAAGCTTCATATGCTAAGGAACTGGCATCTGCTGCTGCTGTTGAGCTAAAGAATTTGGCTGGAGAAGTAACAAAGCTTTCACTACAAAACACGAAGCTAGAAAAAGAACTAGCAACTGCTAGAGATCTGGCTCATGCACGAAACACTGTTAACGGTGCAAACCGCAAGTATAACGATGGAACGAGACCTGGGAGAAAGGTCAGACTCTCAGGTCGATCCACTGAAATAAATGGGCTGGTAGGAGATGACTTTGACTCGTGGAGTCTCGATCCAGAAGATATGAAAATGGAGTTGCAGGCGAGGAAACAACGAGAGGCAGCTCTGGAGGCCGCATTGGCAGAGAAAGAGTTCATAGAAGACGAGTATAGAAAAAAGATGGAAGAAGCAAAGAGAAGAGAGGAGGTTCTGGAAAACGATTTGGCTAACATGTGGGTACTTGTTGCCAAATTGAAGAAAGATGGCGGTGCCTTGCCAGAGCTGAAGAAGACTGATGAGAGATGGCCGAATGGTACAGACACCGTAAAAGAAGCGAAAGCAAAAGAATTAGAGAACGCTTATAGCAACAATACAGTCCTGAAAGAGCGACAAGTGTCAGATACTCCGAAAGAATCCGAAGAAGTTGTAGCAGTCAAGGCCAACGAGGCACCAAAAGAGGAGCCTCTTGTTGCTCGTTTGAAGGTGATTTTCATTATACCTTTGATTCCTCAGCACTCTCAGTCCATAAATTGTATGACATGCATATGCATACATGATGCATAAATACATGCGACCGTGCATGCGATAATTTGATTGTTCAAAGAAAGAAGTCTGAAACATTCTGCATGAGGTTGATTTGCAGGCAAGGATGCAAGAGATGAAGGAGAAAGAGATGAAATCCCATGGAAACGGGGACGCAAACTCTCACATGTGTAAAGTCTGTTTCGAGTCGCAAACTGCAGCAATTCTACTCCCATGCCGCCATTTCTGCCGTAAGTTAATCTTCTACAATCATGTGTTTGCGTCCTATTGTTTCGTTTCTCATTTTTTTTTTTTTTGCAGTTTGTAAATCTTGTTCCCTCGCTTGCTCGGAGTGCCCGATTTGCCGCACAAAGATATCTGATCGGTTGTTTGCATTCCCGTCTTGACCCCTCGGCAACTAAGGTGATTTCTTTATCTTGACAGATTTTGGATATTTGGCAAGCTGTGCTTTATCCAATGACGTAAAGAGATAAATTTTAAAGAAGCAAAATGATCATGGAACCCAATGGTGGATTTTTCAAAATCCATATTCTAGCCCGAATGGTAGTAAATAGTAATAAAAAAAAGAAGAAGCTTTTCATAAAAAAAAAAAAAGAAGCTCATTTTATGTTCAGCGCCTCACATGTGTTGGCTTTTCTGGGAATGTCCGAAACTTGCAGGGTCCCGAAACAGTGTGGTCTGGTCTGGTCTGCTGCCTGTCGCTATTTTCCGAAAGGGCAGGTTCGGATTCTTTTGTTGACTTGTTTCGGCTTTTGTACGTATGTGTTGTCATAATATTGAAGAAAAGGGTATATATACGTGGATAGTTCCTGTATTTCCCGTCCTAAAAGGGGCAATAATATTAGGTTGATTTTTACGAAATGCAAAAAAAAAAATAACATTTCATTTTCCGAACGGTCCTTTCTTAATTTTCATAATATATTCACGAGTTTGGTTCACCGTCCCTCGGCCATTTCTAATCCCCTCCCCCCGTTCTTTGAATGCACTTCGTTACTTTCACCAAGCAAGCGGATCCCTATATATGTAGTTACCATTAGGAAAAACAGGTGCAGGAAAGAAAAAAAGATTCTCTGATGCTCAAAGAAGAAAAGCCCCGAAATCAAGAAAAAGGCTTTTGTTCACAGAATGCATGGTAATGTGAAGCATCACATGCCAATGCCATGTAGTATAAGCTGTTGTTGTGGTCAGAGATATGCTGATGAAGCAAGTCCTCCACAGGCAATGCCTCCATCAGTTACTCCGATAGTAGCCTTTGCTCGTGCTATTCGTCCTTCTGATTTGGTTGGAGATTGATACCGGTCCGGACTGGTTTGGTCTGTGAGCTTGAAGGAATCGGTTGTGTTTCCGAGTGTGTTCGTTGGCTCAGATGATTGACTAATTTGATCAGTATTAGTACAGTTTTACGTCTATACATATACACGGAAAATATTCATATAAAACAATTGAAGGGTCCATATAGAGTTGTCAAAATGGGTCGGGTTATAAGGGTCGACTCAACCCAACCCACTTATAAACCCAAATGGGTTAGCCCATTTGGTTAAATTTTTTTAAATGGATTAAATGGATTTTGACCCATTAAACTCATTATATATTTAGTTAAAATTAAACTTTAGATATATAAAATTAACATATATATAGATATTTATATATATACATATATATCCATATGAATTAAATCGAAATATTTGGTATCGTTTTTAAATCAAATCGTACCAAAAAATTCGGTTTTGTTTTCGAATCGTATTGAAAAATTTGAATCGTGTCGAAAAACTTGATACTGCTGCGAATCGAATCATACCGAAAAATTTGGTGTCGTTTTCGCATCAAATCGTGCCGAAAAATTCGAATCGTATAAAAAAACTCGATACTGTTCCGAATCGAACCGAAAAAATTGGTTTTGTTTCTGAATCGAATCGTATCGAAAAACTCGGTGGCATTTTACCGGAAAATTCGAATCGTATAAAAAAACTCGAAAGCATTCCGAATCGAACCGAAAAAATTGGTTTTGTTTTCGAATCGTATCGAAAAACTTAGTGGCATTTTGTTAGAAAATTTGAATCGTATAAAAAAACTCGATACCGTTCCGAATCGAACCGAAAAAATTGGTTTTGTTTCCGAATCGAATCGTATCGAAAAACTCGGTGGCATTTCCGAATCGAATTATGCCGAAAAATTTGAATCGTATAAAAAACGCGGTACCATTCTGAATTGAATCGTACCGAAGAACTCGGTGTCATTATCGCATCAAATCGTACCGAAAATTCGTATCATACTAGCAAAGTCGGTACCATTTATGAATCGAATCATATTGAAAAAATCGGTATCGTTTTCGAACCGAACCGAATCGAATTTAAAAAATCAAAACTTCTGATTTTTTTAAAGAAATATATAATTTTTTTATAAACTTTCGAATATAATATAATATCCGATTTTGTATACCGATAAACCAAATCGAATATTAAAATGATAATTTCTAGGTTATATGAGTATATATATTAATAGTTATACATATGTATAAGTAATTTGTGAATATATAAATGGGTTTATATGGTTTATATGGGTTTAATGGGTCGACCCAATCCAACCCACTATTATTAACGGATCGATCCAACCCAAACCGTTTATCCTTCAAATCCAAATGGGTTGGACCCTAATGGGTTGGGCAACCCAATTGACATCCCTAGGTGTTGGATTTTCCTGGGATCTCATGAGCGAATCCTATTCCTAAGAGATCGGTTCTAAGGTTTTCGCAGCGGATGTAAAACAAAAATTTGATAAAACCCTAAAACCTATCATGCATGATCTTGTAGAAACGTTAGAACGCTTACCTCAATCGATCCGGGGCTTGTATCAATTGATATGTTCGTCCGATCACTGTAGGCAGGACAAATATTTTGCCCTCTACACGTATCCACACGGCGGAAAGGATTCCAACGGTTGGAACTTGTCTGCTAGAACTGAAGAATGCTTTCTTCTTTGCGCAAAGGATTCAGGGATCTTTTTCTTAGGTTTTTCACTCTCCAAACCTCTTCCTAGGGTCTGAAATTCGTCCCAAAAGAGTTGGGTGGCGTTCCCCTAAGTTTTTCCACATTAAAACCCTAATTAGAGCGAGTTTAGTAAATTCCGACGTGACCTGGACCGATCGGTCTGGAATAATTTCCGGACCTCACACGTTACCTCTGGACCGACCAGTCTACGTCTAGACCGATCGGTCTAGGTTAGCTGGACCGATCGGTCCAGACCTTCTGGACCGGTCGGTCTGGCCTCCGCTCCACCGGGAATTTCTCGTCTCTTTTCGCGCATTCGTCCTTTCCTGTGTATGTGACCCTGTAGGCTCATCCGATATAGCAGTATAACACGAAATCTCTTATTTCGGTTACACAAGTCATAGGCGGTCTCTAGCAAGACACTATGACTACCTATCTCGAATAGAGTTTGTTCGTGATCCTACGAACGCCAGTGATGATTCCGTTTGATGATCCTTTTGTATCACGATATCATATGTCGAATATAAGGCATGGACAAGCCACCTTATCTGATTCGACTGCTTTCTCGTTCACTGAGTTCGACTGTCTGAAATAGACGACGTTCGTCTATAGTGCGGTCACACATTTCTACAGTCTCGCTCACACGAGGGGCCCAACGATATCTCTCTCTTTTACGAGAGGTACAAATCCCGTCTTGACTATCTACAATCCAGCACATGATTCGTTTCATACCTGATACACGTCTTTATAGTCCTCTTGTTACGCAGGACGTTTGACGTAATCAAAGTACGCAACTCCTCATGTTGGATTCCGTAGATATCTCAGGTCTTAGGATCCAATCATGGAACCGTCATATGAGATTCAAGTCATGACGCTAGTCCATGTGACAATCTCATGCGGGTCAATCCAGTATTCCGTTCTCCAACGAATACCTATGATTGTGATCGTATCCAAATACTTATGATCATCTATATGATCATCAATCACACATCATACTAGTCTTATTATATCATCATTCCCATAATGACACAAGACTAGGGAGTCAAGTACCATTCATAATGATACATGGATTTCATAACACATCTAGTATGCAAGAACATGTAATGAATCAAATACTCTCATAAACCATAGAAAGTATCAATACATCAAATGTATCTAAATAAAGCTCATAAACAGTACATCATAGAGCACTAAACCAACACTAGGTCCATGAGACGCTTAAGTGGGCCGAATCCAAATGTAACTATGTCATTTCGTTAACTCATATAATGGGCTTTAGTGGGTCGATTGTCGCTATCAGTTATTGAACAGTTGGGCCGAGACAATCGTCAGCCGAACACTAATAATGTGTTTATATTTACATAAATCTATGTATTTTTAAAGTTTATAAAAAATTAAATTAACTATCAAACCAAAATAATTGTGTTGAAAATTTCAAATAAATATATCAATTTACTAATTTTTTATTGATAAATATATGATTTTTTTATCTCCAAAAAAATATATCAATTCGCAATTTTCTTCCAAATTACTATACACACTAATATCGTCAACTCTGTAACAGTTTCCGGTGAACAGTGTTGACTTGGCTCATCGGATTTTCCACGTCAGTTCCACGTATCAAAATTTTTTCATAACATTAAAAAATAAAAACAAAATTAAAATTAACTTCAATAAAAATAAAATTTAAATTAAAAAATTTAAAATTTTAAAAACATTAAAAAAAATTAAAAAAATCAAACAATTTTAAATTTCAAAATTTACAGTTTTAAAAATTTTAAAAATAAAATTTTAAATTTTAAATTAAAATTCAAAATTAAAATTTAAATTAAAAAATAAAAAATAAAAAACTAAAACTTTAAAATTTAAAATTAAATATATACACATACATATATACATATATATAATAAAAAATATATATATATATACATATACATATATACATACATATATATATATATATATATATATACATATACATATACATATACATATATATTTCAATATATATATCTCAATATGAATATATATATATATATATATATATATGGATGTATAAATGAGTATATATATTAATTTTACTCACACTAAAATATGTTTGTATATATATTCATACGTCATATATATATATATATATTTTAATATAATTTTTTAAATTTTTAAATTTTTTAAACTTTTAAAATTTTAAAATTCTATAATTTTTATTTTTTTATTTTTAATAGTTTTTAAAATTTTAATTAAAATTTTTATTTTTAGTTACGTTAATTTGAATTTTATTTTATTTTTTAATCACATGAAAAAGTTTTGATATGTGATGCTGATGTGGAAAATCTGGTAAACCACATCAGCACTCTTTATCTGAACGGTGTTAGTATCTGTACAGTCATTTGAAAAAAAATTGCTAATCGATATATATTTTTAGAAAACAAAAACTTTCTGTATTTATGGGTAAGGATGTATTTATTTAACATAATCCATCTGTCGATGAAAATTTTAACACAGCAAAGTCATTTCTTTCTTGTAATAAAATGGATATATATCCTTTTTTTTTTGTACCCCAATTAATTAATTAGCTGACGGGAAGGGAATTCAGATCTACACGACTAAAACCCTCACCCCCCCCCCCTCTCTCTCTCGCGCGGTCTCTCTGCGTATCCACACCGACGTTTGTCTGGTAATGCTGGTGATCCCCGGCGTGACGTTGTGTTTAATCGCTTCCTCCTCGAACTGATTTGATCTGAGGTGGATCCCTTTCTCTCTGCATCACGCGAAATTTCGCTTACCTGTTTCATTTCTTCGACGTGTTCAGATCTATCCTTAATTTCAAATGTGTGAGGTTTTGCGCGGGGTGACTTTGCACTTGATCTTCCCGGTTTTGATTACTGGAATTGTTTGTGTTTGGTTCATGATTCGTTCTATGTGATCTGGTTTCTGTAGAGTGTTTCTGTTTTGTCATCGGGGATCATGCTGACGAAGTTCGAGACAAAGAGCAACAGAGTTAAGGGTCTGAGCTTCCATAGTAAAAGGCCATGGATTCTTGCGAGTTTGCACAGCGGTGTGATCCAGCTGTGGGATTATCGTATGGGGACCTTGATCGATAGGTTTGAAGAGCACGAGGGACCCGTTCGTGGTGTTCATTTCCACACATCACAGCCTTTGTTCGTGTCGGGAGGTATAATTTCTTCTGGTCGGCGCTTGATGTTCACCTGTAAATTGCATCACTGTCCATTAGATGATTTGACATCGATCTGAGAAATTCTGACCAGGACACTCCAAAAGCCTGGCGCTGGAGTGGTGTGTTGGTTGTGCTTGGTTTCTAGATATAGCTCGTGGTCTTTGCTATGGATAATTTAGTTGATACATCTGTCATAGGTTTGAAGAATTTACTTAAGTTCCAATCAAATTAAAATATTATTTGCTGAGAATTAAACTCATGAATGTAGTTAATCCTTCTTGGATTTTCGCATTCAAGCTGCTGAAGCTAGATTTTGCGTTATATCTGCAGATCAGTGCCTTTTATACCCGTACATATGACAAAGATATTTGAGTTGCGGGAAGTTTGGGATGTCTCCTTATAACTTTTGTCAAATTGGGTTTCTTTACTTTATTGTTTTCGTTCAACCTTGGATGATTTCGAGTCTAACAGTATGCTGTGAAGGCAAGTTCTCTGGATGGCTATTTTATCAGAAATGCTTGCACGCGTGAAGTAGTTCTGAAGCAGATTACTCGTTCTGTCTCATTCGCTGACTTTTATTTCAAATACATGTTTTATGGCAATGACATCTTTGGATGTTGCAGGAGATGATTACAAGATTAAGGTTTGGAACTACAAAACGCACAGATGCCTCTTCACTCTACTTGGACACCTTGATTATATCCGCACTGTCCAGTTTCACCACGAGTGTCCATGGATTGTGAGTGCTAGTGACGATCAGACTATACGCATCTGGAACTGGCAGTCACGGACTTGTATTGCTGTCTTGACTGGTCACAATCATTATGTTATGTGCGCTTCCTTTCATCCTAAAGAAGATCTTGTTGTATCAGCCTCTTTGGACCAGACTGTCCGTGTTTGGGATATTGGCGCTCTTAGGAAGAAGACTGTATCTCCTGCTGATGACATCATGCGGTTGGGTCAGATGAATAGTGATCTTTTTGGGGGTGTTGATGCGATAGTCAAGTATGTCTTGGAAGGTCATGACAGAGGAGTAAACTGGGCTGCTTTTCATCCCACACTGCCTCTCATTGTATCTGGTGCAGATGACCGTCAAGTGAAGTTGTGGCGCGTGAATGGTAATTTTCCTGGTCTTCCTTCTTGGTTTTTACTTACTTTTCTACTAAGTTACTTGCTTATCATGTATGATAAATTGGATTATAGATCTTGTCTATGCCTCTGTTCTAGGAGACTAGGAGTGAATCATGTATTAACTCAAGTATTAATGTTAGCTTTTCAATGTCGTCGCAGACACTAAGGCCTGGGAAGTGGATACACTGCGAGGCCACATGAATAACGTGTCATGCGTTATGTTCCATGCAAAACAGGACATAATTGTATCTAATTCGGAGGATAAAAGCATCCGTGTTTGGGATGCTACCAAGCGTACTGGACTTCAAACTTTCCGCCGTGAACATGACAGATTCTGGATTCTTGCTGTTCATCCTGAAATGAATTTATTGGCAGCGGGACATGACAACGGTATGATCGTTTTTAAACTTGAGAGGGAACGTCCTGCATTTGCTGTTAGTGGTGATTCCTTGTTCTTTGCCAAGGATAGATTTTTGCGGTACTATGAGTTCTCGACCCAAAGAGACTCTCAAGTCATCCCTATTAGACGGCCTGGTACCGCAAGTTTGAACCAAAGTCCTAGGACTTTGTCTTACAGTCCCACAGAAAATGCAGTTCTTGTCTGCTCGGAAGTGGATGGCGGTTCTTATGAGTTGTACATCATACCAAAAGATAGTGTTGGCAAGAGTGACTTGGTGCAAGAGGCAAAGAAGGGTTCTGGTGGTTCTGCGCTATTTATTGCACGAAATCGGTTTGCTGTTCTTGAGAAAGGCACCAATCAGGTACTGGTCAAGAATCTCAAGAATGAGGTGGTTAAAAAGAGTTCCCTGCCGATTCCCACAGATGCTATCTTTTATGCTGGGACAGGAAATTTGCTTTGCAGATCTGAGGATAGGGTAGTTATATTTGACCTTCAGCAAAGACTGGTTCTTGGTGACCTTCAGTCCCCATTTGTCAGATACATTGTTTGGTCTAATGACATGGAGGCTGTGGCTTTACTCAGCAAGCATACTATCATCATCGCCAGCAAGAAGCTTGTCCACCAGTGCACCCTTCATGAGACAATACGTGTGAAGAGTGGAGCTTGGGATGACAATGGTGTATTTATCTACACAACTTTGAACCATATAAAATATTGTCTCCCTAACGGAGATAGTGGAATAATCCGAACGCTTGATGTCCCTATCTATATCACAAAGGTTTCTGGGAACAACATCTTCTGCTTGGACCGTGATGGGAAAAATAGGGTTATTGCCATTGATGCAACAGAATACATTTTCAAGCTTTCGCTGTTAAAGAAGAGGTATGATCTTGTCATGAGCATGATTAGAAATTCCCAATTGTGTGGGCAGGCTATGATTGCTTACCTGCAACAGAAAGGATTTCCCGAAGTTGCCCTTCACTTTGTCAAAGATGAAAGGACTCGGTTCAACCTGGCTTTGGAAAGTGGTAACATCAGTATCGCCGTTGAAGCAGCTAAAGAGATCGACGAGAAAGATCACTGGTACAGACTTGGGGTGGAGGCTCTCCGCCAAGGTAATGCTAAAATTGTGGAGTTTGCCTACCAGCGGACAAAGAACTTTGAGAGGTTGTCTTTCCTGTATCTCATCACTGGCAACATGGAAAAGCTGTCCAAGATGATGAAGATTGCAGAAGTGAAGAACGACGTGATGGGTCAGTTTCACGATGCACTCTACCTGGGAGATGTGAGAGAGCGGGTTAAGATCCTGGAGGGTGCTGGGCATCTGCCCCTGGCCTATATCACAGCCTCAGTTCATGGTTTGCACGACATTGCTGAGCGTCTGGCGGCTGAGTTGGGAGACAACGTTCCCTCTTTGCCCAAAGGTAAAACTCCATCGCTTCTACTGCCACCTCCCCCTGTCATTGGCGGTGGTGATTGGCCTCTTCTGAGAGTTATGAAAGGAATATTTGAAGGAGGGCTAGAAAGCAGTGCCCGAGGGGCTGTTGATGATGAAGAAGAAGGCGGTGAAGGAAATTGGGGCGAGGAACTTGATGTGGATGATGTTGATGGATTACAGAATGGGGACGTGGAAGCAATTCTGGAGGATGCAGAAGCAGGCGAAGAAAACGACGAGGAGGAAGGTGGATGGGAACTTGAAGACCTGGAACTCCCACCAGAGCTTGAAACACAGAAGGTGTCGTCTAATGCACGTTCATCAGTGTTT
This sequence comes from Tarenaya hassleriana, assembly GCF_000463585.1. Taxonomy (NCBI): domain Eukaryota; kingdom Viridiplantae; phylum Streptophyta; class Magnoliopsida; order Brassicales; family Cleomaceae; genus Tarenaya; species Tarenaya hassleriana. The sequence continues at coordinate 3,014,950 of NW_010963495.1, read as the reverse complement.
GTGGCTCCGACTCCAGGGATGCCCGTAAGTCAAATATGGACCCAGAAATCATCTCTTGCTGCTGAGCATGCAGCTGCCGGGAGCTTTGACACCTCAATGCGTTTGCTAAACAGACAGCTCGGCATAAAGAACTTTACGCCGTTGAAATCTATGTTTCTTGATCTGTTTGCTGGCAGCCACAGCTATCTGCGTGCGTTTTCTTCTTCCCCAGTGGTTTCGTTTGCCATCGAGCGTGGGTGGAATGATTCCACCAGTCCCAATGTCCGTGGCCCACCAGCCCTTGTCTACAATTTCTCCCAGCTGGAAGAGAAGCTCAAGGCCGGTTACAAAGCTACGACAGCCGGAAAGTTCACAGAGGCTCTACGTATGTTCCTATCAATCCTCCACACCATCCCACTTGTAGTAGTGGAGACAAGGAGAGAAGTCGACGAGGTTAAGGAACTTATCATTATAGTGAAAGAATACGTTCTTGGTTTGCAAATGGAGCTCAAGAGGAGGGAAATGAAAGACGATCCCATTCGGCAGCAGGAGCTGGCCGCATATTTCACACACTGCAACCTACAAACGCCTCACCTCCGGCTTGCCCTTCTCAGTGCAATGAGCGTCTGCTACAAGGCCAAGAACCTCGCAACCGCTTCCAACTTTGCAAGGAGATTACTGGAGACAAACCCGGCGGTGGAGAGCCAAGCCAAGATGGCGAGGCAAGTCGTGCAGGCCTCGGAACGCAACATGACGGACGCATCCAAGCTTAACTACGATTTCAGAAACCCTTTCGTGATATGTGGGGGGACATATGTACCGATCTACAGGGGACAGAAGGATGTGTCATGTCCGTACTGCACAGCGAGGTTCGTGCCAAGCCATGAGGGAAAGCTCTGTTCTGTGTGTGATCTCGCGGTTGTAGGAGCAGATGCTTCGGGATTGCTATGCTCCCCTTCTCAAGTCCGTTGAATCATTCTTCAGGGAACAAATTCTCTGCAGTGGCTGGCGAGGCAAGTAAGAGATTCTTTTTGTATGTTTAAATAGCAAAGGTGGGTTAAATGGGCTTCTTCTTTGCAGTTTGCGGGTTATATATATCTTTAGTTGTCACTTGTAAGAATTTTGACTTCTGAGAATTTCTATAGTTTTTTTTTTTTGCATTACATTTTGGGTTTGTATTTTTCTTCTTCTTTGCTACATTGCTTGTTGAATGGCCAGATTTCTGATACAATAGTTACCTCTTCTTTACATTTTGGGGTGTGTATGTACTACATATATATATATATATATATATATATATATACACATGCCTGTGTTTTCTGACTTTGTAGCGTTCCCATATAAATTCCATATAGTCCTAATCTTTTTGTACATAATCCTCCTCAAAGGGGCCAAATAATACATGTAGGCTTTTGATATGGGCCAAACGTTTTCCGAATATTGGACCAAACTTCAAGCCCACTATTAATCCGAAGGGCCCACTTAACTAGAACCCACTCCTATTATTAATTGGAAAACTTGCCTTCATAATAATATATCAGAATCTGACTGTTAAAACAGATTTACCCTGTAGATATATTATTATACGTGGCACGAACTACGCGAGACGACATCGACGACGCAGACAAATTTACAGCTCCCTCCTCTCTCTCTCCTCCCCTCCCCTTCTGACATTATCGGCGTCTTTCTCGGCTGTTCGACTGAGACGATCCCCAATCCAAGATCGAGATCGGTATTCCCACCGGTAGCATTCTGATTTGACGTTCGGCGAAGAAGGAGAAGCAGTGATGGGGGAGAGTCGCGGTGGTGGTTGCTGTCCGCCGATGGATCTGATGCGGTCGGAGCCGATGCAACTTGTTCAGCTCATTATTCCCGTGGAATCTGCCCATCTCACCGTCTCTTACCTTGGGGATCTCGGCCTCGTCCAGTTCAAAGATGTTCGTACAATTTCTCTCATCATTTATCCTTGTCCTCCGTTTATCTACTTGTGGCCTCGGGCGTGTCTGTTTGCGATGTTATCGATTTTCTTTTCCGCGGCATCTGTTGAGATGTTTCTGTGTTAATTTTGGTCTTCCATTGCGATCGGCGGGATTTATGGTAGTTGGACTTCAACTGTGAAACCCTAGGTTTTGGATATTTTTCCATCGAGGAATCGGCGTATCGTTATCCCAATCTTCCTTTGCTGGTTTTTCTGTGAATATTGCTTTCTTTGTTGCTCGTTGCTCGTTAGGTTAAGGTTAACCTGGATGGGATTTTCAAGTTCTTTTTGGGGGTTACCCTACCATGGCATTCTTTTGCGGAATTAATCATATCGGATGTAGCGTTTGGTCTACAGGTTTTCTTGTTAAGTTTTGGTATTTAATAGAATTTCCTTAATAGAGTTTCTTGTTCACTGTTTTTGGTGATTGTAATGTAGTTTGTTGACAACTTTATCAGCTAATACGTGACCCTGTTCTTCTTTGTCTATTTCAATGTTTATTTCAGCTCAACTCAGATAAGAGCCCATTTCAGCGTACTTATGCTGCTCAGGTAAGGTCATGTTTGTGAAACTGAGAATGATTATACAACATCATCTCTTTTAAAGGAAGTATAGCTTGGAATAATGATCCTTCTTTGTGCAATAATGACACGAAGATAAAAAGATGTGGGGAGATGGCCCGAAAGGTACGATTCTTCAAGGAGCAAATGTCAAAGGCTGGAGTCTCCCCCAAAATAATACTGGAGAAAGGAGATGATCTCGACTTTGATGATCTAGAGGTGAATTGAGAAACCTGCTGTTGATGTTTGGCTGCACCATGCTTGTGATGTTGGCATGGCATGTTTTCGATTTCTCCTACTTATCCTCTTCCTCCTCTTTGGCTGGTTAGGTAAAACTTGGAGACTTAGAGGCTGAACTGGTTGAAATCAATGCAAATAACGACAAATTGCAGCGTTCTTATAATGAACTTGTGGAGTACAAGATGGTCCTTCAAAAGGTATATATTTTCATTCTGTCTCATTCATAGTCTCAAAGATGCTATATTGTTTCACAGAGGACGAATGATCTTGTTTACAGAAAAGGACTCATGTTGTGTTCGGTTACTTTGTTGCTATCTTGTGTTCTTGTACTTTGTAACCCTTGATAGCAATCCTAAGGAAGACAATTTGATAGTATGTGGTTCTTTTGCCGGTGCAAATGTGGACATGTTCGGTTATGGTCGAACACACATCTCGTGCTATATTTACTTAAATGTTCTTTTTTCTTTCTTTCAGGCTGGTGAGTTTTTTTCTTATGCCCATCAAAGTGCTACAGCTCATCACCAAGAGATGGAATCACGTCAAGCAGGTGAAGACGCCCTGGAGGTTCCATTGTTGCAGGAAGTACGATAACTGGAACTGTTTCCTCACTTAAAAGTTGTGTCTTCTTGTTTAGTATGCTATAAAGTAACAACTTTCTGTCATGTCTAACAGGAGAAGTCTGTTGATTCATCAAAGCAAGTGAAGCTTGGATTTCTGACTGGCCTCGTGCCTCGTGAGAAGTCAATGTTGTTTGAGAGGATCCTCTTTCGTGCAACTAGGGGTAACATCTTTATCCGGCAGTCTGTTGTTGAGGAGCCTGTTGTTGATCCCGTCTCAGGAGAAAAGGTGAGGTGCTTCTGTTGAATCTGTTCCACATTTACATTATTTGCTAGATACGAAGCAAGTGGTGGCAGTAATACTTGAGTTTATTTTTTTTCTTTCGTCATGTAATTTCTGTTTTATCTTATGCTTAGAAAATTTTTACAAATGTGAATCCTGAATCTGATTTCTAGATATGTGAAAATAATGCTTAATGCACTATGTAAATATTGTTTAACTTTTAGATTTACTTAGCTGATAATTTAGCCAACATGAAATCGTGATCTTTTCCATTTGCTTTTCCTCTCGGTTTTACTTTGAAAACTAATGTTGTAACTAAAATTGCAGACTGAGAAAAATGTATTTGTTGTCTTCTATTCCGGGGAAAGAGCAAAAAGCAAGATCCTTAAAATATGTGAAGCTTTTGGGGCCAACCGCTATCCTTTCAGTGAGGACCTTGGCAAGCAAGCCCAAATGATGACTGAGGTATGCATTGTCCATTTGAAAAATGTTTCGTGCCTTATCATTTCTCCTGTACAGTTATTTAGCTTTTCTTGGGTTGAGTTTTGGATGATAATCATGTGAAACTGCTTTCAAGTAGTAATAGCCTACTAATTCTTTATCTATTATGTTATGCAAGGATGTTCTTCTTTCTTAACATATCTTGTTAATGGTTGATTTTGATGAATTTTCGCACACCCTTTTTCATAATGCGTACTAAGCCATGCAATGATGCACTATTATTTTTGTCGTGGTGATTTGAAATTTCATTATTGTCTTGGCCATTTGAAAATTGAAATGTAGCCTAGTTACCTATGTCAGAAAATTTTGGTGCAAGTGGGTGAATAGATGGAACATATCTTGGAGTAGAGGTTCATGAGTTCCAAGAATTAACTTGCGCTTAATTTTAAGGAGGTTAGAAACCTGAGGTATCCATGATTCCATATCTCATTTAGCTGACTTGCAAGATGGTGAAGGGCCGCGTATCATGTTTTGGAATTCCTAACTTATGGTAGATGGATTGGTTTCTGCCCTTCTCTTCCCCCCTGTCAGAAACTGATGTCTATGGGGTGTAGTTGGTGTCATCTTATGTCTCCAACTAAATGGCATTTACTAAGATGCTAATGGTTAGATTTACTGGCAAAAGTAGGTTTGTCCCATTTTTAGTCCGTGTTAGCTTACAAAACTTTTTAGTGACATGGTCAAACTCTTTTATTATCCAGGTCTAGGCCTAGAAGCGCTATGATGTCACTGTCCCTTACAATGGTGTATGGGCCATATGATGAAAATGTATATCATCTAACGATTTTGTGCTTTCCCGTAATTTTTAGGTTTCCGGTAAATTGGCGGAGATTAATACCACAATTGACGCTGGGCTGGGTCACCGGAACAATCTGCTAGAGATCATTGCGGATAAGTTTGAGCAATGGAATGTCAAGGTAATATCCCATTTATATTTTTCTTTCTTTTGCTTCCCTTTGGACAGTCTAGACCCATAATCATCTTCATACCAGATAAGGCCAATAGTCGTTTATCTTGACATGTTACAGGTCCGCAAAGAAAAAGCCATCTATCATACTTTGAACATGCTTAGTCTTGATGTGACAAAGAAGTGTCTCGTGGCCGAGGGATGGAGTCCAGTCTTTGCAGCAAATGATGTGAGTTGTACCCTTCATCGCATTTAATTACAATGATCAGTTTATTTCTTGGGCAATACTGAGTGTACTTTTGATGTATTGTGTTGGATCACGCTTGTATGTGCAGATTCAAGATGCGTTGCAGCGTGGTGCAGTTGACTCCAACTCTCAAGTTGGGTCCATTTTCCAAGTCCTGAGGACCAAAGAGTCGCCCCCAACTTATTTTCGCACAAACAAATTTACTTCCGCATTCCAGGAAATTGTTGATGCGTATGGGTATGTTTCTTCCTGTAGAGATCAATGCTTGCTGGGAAAATAGAGGAAAACAGAGATGGGCTAAGTGTGATAAGAAAAGTATAGCATGTGGTTGGTTATAAAGGATTAGCGGATAATTCCATGATTTTGGGCTTGCTTAGGTTTACTTGTCAGAATATTTATTTGTGTGTTGGAGTTGGTTTCATCTATCTCTAGCTTTATACTATTAGCTCTTGTCTCGTAATTCAGATTATTAATTATGTTACTGGTTTCTGTCCCTAATTAAGGTACTACGAATTAGCCATCACAGAAATTATTAGGCTTACTGGTGGAACAAAGAGATGAACAAACGTTCTCTTCACTTTTTGGAAACCGTTTCTTGTTATTTATTACTTTGTGCATGGTGATTTCTTTTATACATCCTTGTGCATTTGCATTCATGCTGAGGTGTATCATTTTTTAAACTAGATGTAAAAACTGATTGGCTTTGATCACCACATTGCAGGATCGCCAAGTATCAGGAAGCCAATCCTGGTGTATACACAATTGTTACCTTCCCTTTTCTCTTTGCTGTTATGTTTGGTGATTGGGGACATGGAATATGTTTGCTGCTTGCAACTTTGTATTTTATAGTGAGAGAGAAGAAACTCTCCAGCCAGGTAATTTCCGTACCGTGTCTCCTATTTTACGACTTTCAGAACGCTATAGGACTGGTTCTCATCTTTAAAATGAAATTACAAGCTGCCTGCAAATACGAAACGACAGAAAAGTCATGTTGAAATTTCCAAGAGCACGCTATCCTATTCGACTTCGCTATTTCTGTAATTGTTACTTTGATTTTTTTAGATGCTTTTATTTCTTGCGAGGTTAGAAGCTTAACCCATTCAATCATTGCTTCCTGACAACAGAAACTCGGGGATATTACAGAAATGACTTTCGGTGGCCGTTATGTTATTTTCATGATGTCACTCTTCTCAATATTCACCGGTTTAATCTACAATGAATTCTTCTCTGTGCCATTCCCATTATTTGCTCCTTCGGCATATGACTGCCGTGATACCTCTTGCAGGTTTGTACTTTGTAGAATAGTTTTTCAGAGCCCCCTGTTCACAAGCGTATTAGCTGTGACAGAATACCATTGCTCTTCTGATTTTGTCTTATGCTCTGTGTAGTGAGGCTACTACAATCGGTTTGATCAAGGTTCGAGACACTTATCCATTTGGTGTAGACCCCGTATGGCATGGTACTCGCAGTGAGTTGCCGTTCCTCAATTCACTGAAGATGAAAATGTCAATCCTTCTCGGAGTCGCTCAAATGAACCTGGGGATCATAATGAGCTACTTTAATGCGAAATTCTTTGGAATTGGTGTGAACATATGGTGGGTTTATTTGATTTTCTGTTATGGAACAAATGCTTCAGTTCTTGTATTCTTTCTGTAAAGATTAGATCAGTCGCGTAAACATGGCAGTCAATGCTTCCAGGTTCCAGTTCATTCCCCAGATGATATTCTTGAACAGCTTGTTTGGATATCTCTCGGTCCTCATCATCATCAAGTGGTGCACCGGTTCTCAAGCGGATTTGTACCACGTTATGATATACATGTTCCTGAGCCCGACTGACGAGTTAGGGGAGAACCAGGTCTTCCCTTATCAGAAAACAGTGCAGGTTGTGTTTCTCCCAAATTCAATACAAGTTTTCACAAGATTTAACGCATGTTAGTACGTTTGAATAATCTAATATATTTCCTTCCCATTTCAGCTTGTGCTTCTCTTGCTGGCTCTTGTTTCTGTTCCGTGGATGTTGCTGCCAAAGCCTTTCATTTTGAAGAAACAGCATGAAACTGTAAGAACCTTTTCTGCCCCTTCAACTTTATTCTATTTTTTAAGGATTGTGCTAGTAGATAATGGGTTGACACTGTGGTATCTTCGTAAGGTGGCATAAGAACTCCCTTTGAAATCTTCCCGAGAAAAGGAAGGGAAAAAAACAATGTTGTAATGGGATGTAATGTGAATGCAGAGGCACCAAGGGCATTCGTACGCGCAACTTGAGGAGACAGACGACAACAGTCTACAAGTGGAAACAAGTGAAGAATCGCACGAGCATGAGGAGTTTGAGTTCAGTGAAATATTTGTTCACCAACTCATTCACACCATCGAGTTTGTGCTTGGTGCTGTCTCCAACACTGCCTCTTACCTTCGTTTATGGGCTCTCAGGTACGTAATTACTCATTTCTTTCCCTCCTCTCCCTCTCTCTCAAAATTCACAAGAAAACATT
>NW_010963495.1:2936490-3006728 GCF_000463585.1 Tarenaya hassleriana | reverse complement strand
TTTCCCTACTCTCCCTCTCTCTCAAAATTCAAAAGAAACCATTTTTAGGCTAACTTACGGCTAAGATTGGAATATATATATATATATATATATATGATATCAGAGCTAACTATTTTGGATGCTGTGTTTGGGCAGTCTGGCCCATTCGGAGTTGTCATCTGTGTTCTACGAGAAGGTCCTCCTCCTCGCTTGGGGGTACGTACAAAAGTTTTTTCCTTGGGACTATTTGTTGACATACAAATCAAAATGAAGAAAGAGTCAATAACGAAATATATTAACAGATTCAACAACGTGATAATACTGGTGGTGGGGATAATAGTGTTCATATTTGCGACGGTGGGAGTGTTGCTGGTGATGGAGACGCTGAGCGCGTTCCTCCACGCCCTTCGTCTGCACTGGGTGGAGTTCCAGAACAAGTTCTACGAGGGCGATGGCTACAAATTCTCTCCTTTCTCCTTCGCCCTCGTCTCCTCCGAAGACGACTGCTGATGGTCCCTCCTCCTCCCGTGTGCATAAAAGGTATGGACCGACTTCCTCCTATTTTAAAAAAACAAAAAATATTTGGATATTATTTTTCAAAACCAAATAAATTATCGGAGATGAGGCCAGTCAAGCCCCATTTGTCTTTGTTTTTCTTTTTGTGTTTGGTTAAGAAAATAATAAATAAGTAAATCGCCGTCTAAACGTTTCATTCGTTTGTCTTGCGCTTGGTATTCTTTGGGCGAAGCGAATCCCCCTAATATTTATCAATCCGTTTTTGTTATTGCTACGGGAACTCTTATGGTTGTCTGGTGCACACATGTATATGTATGTACATGTATGATGATGATGAGCTGCTTCAGATTCCAGCCCGACATCAATAATGAATCTGAAAGGGGCCTGGAATCTATGTGAGACTAGCCTTTTCCAAAACACATTGGGCATAATAATGTTAGGCCCAAATTTTGTTCATATCATTTGTGCCGATAGAAACCCATTGGGCTTACAATTCTATCAAAATGCTGGGAAAAACAAGTGCTACTATTGGGGAAGATCAAGTGCTACAAGTAACCAACGCATAAAATCTGGGGATCCACATAGCTTTTACCTAAATCCACGCTATGGATAAAATCATTAACAGCGCGTGCACTCAAGAAACAACCGAGCTCTCTTAAACCCCATTTGTCCTAAAAAAAAAAAAAAGAAAGAAAAGAGGATGGGATATTACAAAACGACCAGAGGGACACACCCCCACCACCAACCAAACTCAATCTTACCCTGAGATCCCTCCCTCCACACCCCTAAAAACAGTCTGTTATGCATATATAAAAAATATATATATATTCATTTTTGCTTGAAATGAATATATATTTTTAAGAATAGATTCTTGATACAATATTTAAACTTATATATAAAAATATATATAAGTTTAAATATTGTATCAAGAATCTATTCTTACATTTAAACTTCCAGTTCTATATAATTAGCTTCGTTTTTGTCCTAATAGTATGCAGATTCGTTTTACCTTTATATAAAAACGACAAAAAATGAAAACGAAAGAACGTCATTAAAAAAAAAAAAAGGAAACGGACGAACAGGAAAAAGGACCAGGCCCAATAATGTCAATTTAGTGAATTTGGACTCATCGAAGATGACCCATTGTTGCATCTTTTGTGGAGATTGGCCCAGTCTAAGTGCGTAACGCGCTCATTTGGCGCGTTATTGAAACGCGCTCAATTTTTGTGGACTTATCCGGCGAAACTGCCAAATTTTCGCTAAACTTAGGACTCGGTACATCTTCTGCCGTGGGAGAAGTCCTCAAATTACACATTCCCAGTTTTAGTGCGTAACGCGCTCAGTTGGCGCGTTGACGAAACGCGCTCAATTTCTGCGGGGACAATATAGTCCAGCGGATTCTGTCAAATTTCGCTAAACTTAGGAGTTGGCACATCTGTCTCGCGTGGGCAAAGTTTTTTCAAACAATATTCCCTTCCTTTCTTTTTCTTCCGTGTTTATGCCTAATATTAATTAAAAACAAATTACAACTGGGGATTTTATTTTTTATTTACAAAAATAATTTCATATACTTCTTTCATGGGTCACATCGCTCGATCCATTCTAGGGAAAATAGCAAAAAAAAGATACATATTTCGGCAAAAAAAATCAATAATTAGTAGATTTACATAATTAGTATCAATTATTAAATTTTATAAAAAAAAAGAAACTTTTAATAAAAATAATAATTATATAAAAGTTTCTCTTAGAAATAGAAGAAAATATCGAATTCAATTATTTCCATTAAAAAGTTAGAAAATATTTTATTTTTTTAGATTGATGGATCAGCAAAAATGCTGAGACGATTACATATAATGAACAAAACATTCGATATAACCTGATAATATAGATCATAGAATCTATACAAGACATCTAAAAATGTATAAAAAAAAAAGTTATCATATGATCGTAACGTATCAAATACATATTTTTTATATTAAATTCATATATCTGTTTCATTATTTTCTCAAAAAGTGAATAATATGGATAACATTTAATTCATTTTACTTTAAACAAAAAATAATCATTTTAAAATATGTTTACCAAATCCGAAACTCGACCTTATAGACTTCAGATTTAGATTCAAACGGACTGACCATTAAAATTTGTTCTTTCTAATTTATTTTTCTGATAAATTTCTTTTTGAAAAAAAAAAACGGGCTTACGGACCGCCCTGAAATCCAATCTGAATCCGTTCTGAAAACATAAAATTTTTTTGACATAAATATTTCGATCGGAAACCCGCTATTTTTAAATAGGATCGGTTTCGAACCAAAATTGACACCGTTAGACATTGTAAATTAAATTGAAGTGAGAGCGTGTGGGCGTGACTGGCCCATGGAGTGATAAGTGCGTGTGAGTGTGTCCAGATAATTGAGCCAATATAATACACACAGAACCCAATAGTATGGTTGTAAACAGAAAGAGCCCGTTTAAAGCCCAAATGAATAGGCCTGACAAGGCCCATATGACGATTTGCCTCGTGAAATGGATGGACACGAGATGCTCCAATTTTTTTTTTTATATACAAAATAACTTAAAAGGGACCCACACAAATCAACAACGATGGTGGTGGGTGTCTTCTCTTCTCTTACGCTTAGAGGGAAACAGAAGCAGCAACGGTGGAGACGAGGCTGTCAACACCACAGATGTTACGGCCTCTGCAAATCTTATAGAAACCCTTCTCTCCCCAATTCTCTCCCCACGAGTTCTTTATGATCCAAAAAGGTTTCTCCTTCATCCTGGCTGGTGCGTACCCAGCCGACCCGTACCCCACCAACAGCACCCCATGGTTCAGCCTCCTCGAGCATATGTATGGGCATGACACTCCCCCTATGTACGTCTGCATGTATGCTGCGTTTATAGCCACTGTTTCCACACCCCAAAACCCATTTCTCTCAGTTTAGTTTCATCACGGAATTCGATATAATTCGGAGGGGGGAAAGGGACGACTTGACTTACCTGCTAATGGGCCGTTTTTCACAAGGTTTGCGGCTATCTGGTCTTCATTCACTGACACAACACTGAAGTTGGCCACAGAAGCAACAACCTTGGACTTGTCAAACTTGCAGGTTCCGCTTTCGGTCCCAGCATAGGGATAGTCTTCCTCCCGCATGAGCCCTCCAGCTTTCAGCGTGTACTCAAAGGCGCTGTTCATTAGGCCACCGTTGCATCCTGAGTCGCATGAACCTGCCTCCTCTGGATCACACTGCAAAATAGAGAAACACTCTTCACATGCTTCTGATATAGTAACACCAAGTTTTAAGATGCAAATAACTACTTAAGGGATCAGAGACAGCTTCAAATCTGAGATTGAAATAAAAATTATCCATCACCATCAACTCAGGATCCACCACAGTTAAATCAGGATCATGATGCGTATGAGCATTCGGTGTATTTTGTTTCACACTTTGGTAAATCTATATACGACAGGCAATAACAAAAGCATGATAGCAATTGATAGTATGGTCATAACAAGCTCATGATACTTGCAAGAGACAAATGATTGAATCGAAGAGAAAACAAAGTCAAACCTCGTGATCACAATCGACAAGCTGTTGTTCACTGAGGCTGACCAGTTCCCCAGTTGAAAGGAAGTGTGCGCCTTCCAGGGCTCCCGTGGTGCTAAAACTCCAGCAGGATCCGCAAGAACCCTAATGACCAACACGAATGACAGGAATCAATATCCATGATACATTTTCAACAATTTACATGATCGCCGAACGGGATAAAACCCTAGATTGCTATTTCGCCTTGACAGGTAAAACTCATGTACAACAATTCCTATATCGCAACCACATCGTCGCATTGGGCGATCAAGACAAAATACCTGATTTTTTACGGGGGTGACAGCTCCGTGATCTCTCCAATCAAAATCCTCGGGGAGCTTGTCCGTAGGCAGGATCGGAGCCTGGTTCGCATCCTTCGGAAGCTTAAATCCGCCTTTAACCCCCAAAAACCTCCTCCGGAACTCCGACGGAGTCAGATCGGAGAACTGCGTGACGCCATGTTGCGCCGACGGATCCAGCTTCTGGTGGCGCTTAGCTCGCAGGAGATTCGCCCTAAAAACGGAGAACCTGTAATCGTGCTCCTCTCGCGATCCGTAAACCTTCCCAAATTTCCTCTTGAACAGAGAAAAGTGATCCTCAGACGACAAAACCTTGGGCTTCGTTTCATCAACCACCTGTCGGATCAAGATATCCTCGCCGTCGGACGCATCGGACGCCGAAGAAATGACGACGAACAAGAAGAGAACAAACACGGAGAAAACAAACGTACGATCCATGGATTTCGATCTGTGGGAAAAGGCAACGAAGGAAGGGAGATATATACGGAACCCTGGGAGGGGGGGTGGCAATGCGTATGTAAACACGCAACGTCAATGAATGTATAGGTGCTTGTATCGAATCAAAAGCTTTTCGAGAGGAGAGGAGGACGGTTTCTTTGAATAAAAGGTACAAGAAAGGGGCCGAAAGGGGAGGGCATTTTGGGTATTTCACGGACTTAGTGGGGTTTGCTTGAGGGGAGGGGAAGAATCGACCCAATGAGAATGCGACACGTGACAAGGGTGGAGTGTATGGCTATATTTAGCCATAAAAAAGTAAATGTGGGATTAATATTTGTTGTTTCTTAGACCTTTAGTTAAGAGTTTTGCTGTTTGGATAAGTTCAACTTGTATGGAGAAGAACGTGCCGTGTTGGAGAAAGAGAAATTAGTTCTGTCTTTTTTTTTTTAATTGGGGTATATATATCGGGATAAGGTGGAGTATTTGTTAACAATCAAAATATTATCAATTGATGATGATGACAAAACTGGGCGTTAGAAATATCTCAAAGCTTAACTTGAACCATTGGTGGGATCCGCAGTTGGATAATTGGAACTGCTTCTATTATTGGATCCACATACATTACCTAAATCCACGCTATGGATAAAATCATTAACAGCACCTGCACTCAAGAAACAACCGAGCTCTCTCTTAAACCCCATTTGTCCTAAAAAAAAAGAGGATGGGATATTACAAAACGACCAGAGGGACACGACATATGACCACCACCAAACTCAATCTTTACCCTGAGATCCCTCCCTCCACACCCCTAAGAACACAGTCTGTTAATACATATATAAAACACGCCCATACCTAATAAAAGCTTCGACTGCTTGTCTCCTTTGCCCCGATTCTCTCCAGTGTCCTCCTCTCGTCACTTGGTTTGGGTTGGGCTGGCTACCTCCGGCGCCTTTTTGTATCCACCTGCTACATCGCCAACACAACTTCTTTGTTTAAATATCGCTGTGTGCGTGAAACCATTTGTACCTACACTATTCAGGTGTATTCTATTCTACCGTAGCCAAGACTTTTTAAGAAGATGCCAAAACCAACCTCTCTTTCTTCTTCTAAATAGAACAGCGGTTAACAAAGTTGGTCTTTCTTAGGAATGTGAATATACCACCAAGTACAACTCAAAAGGAGAGTCATGGAGTGCACGAATATGCGGCAGGACATCACTGAGAGAGAGTTTTACCCTCAGAAGAAATCCCGTAAGAAAATGAGCAGACGAGGGATACAAACACTCAATAGTCCCAATATCCCGGCAAAGAAGAAAACTTAGAGCCAAAATGAGATCCAAATGATTCATGGAAATGGAAATACCTTAGTGTCTGAGCTTTTAGTAGCGGAATGCGAGTTCTGCAACTTCTGCTGCTGCGAGGAACAATCTTCACAGAAGAAGTGATCCAGCTTTTTAGCTTTCTCCACCGTCATTTCTATACAAGAAGGATGAAACCTGAACCAATATCAGTTGGCCGAAGATTCACTCCAAAGATCTTATTACATTTTTTCTTCTCTTTTTTTTGCAGGGAATTGACTCAAACCAAGGGTATTAAACGAGCCATCTCTGCAAAAATAAAAATACAAATATGTGCAGGCTCATACTCTAGGATCACAAACATGAGATTCTGAGCTTCAATATAGTGCACTGAAGTTAGCAACCCGGCGCAAGTTCTACGCTTGACATACTACAGCACACTAGATAAACGGGAAAGGCTACTCGAAACAAATATAATACTTATGGGCTTTCCCATCTAGACAAGAATCATCACAAATGAAAACCCAGCCAGTTTCGCAAGTGTTTTAACTTTTACTTGAAGAAAGCCGCGAAAACCTATTAGCCAGAAGCTTACTTCACTCCCTTCCAAGCCGAAATCTACCATTCACTTACAAGAATTTCAGGGTACAGAAGGGTAGCACCACTTTCAACAACATATATTATGGGAAGTCATATACAGTGAGCATGTTCATACAGATCTGAGAATCAGAAGAGCTAAAAATAACATCCATTTGTTCCAAAGCTCGGTTATCCATTACAATGGCTGCATATTCCACAGAAGATTAGAGAAGCCACGAGAATATCACAGGAAATGATTGAAAAAGCAAGATGGCAACTGGAAGTACATGCATGGAATAGAACATAAAGGCAGCTACAGGCTGTCCAAGATTAGTTAAGGGTATCAACGCTTACCACTCAGAGCAACTCTCGCATTGCACCATCAAGTCATCAGGGTTGTACGGCATTTCACACTTGCAGAACCTGCAAAACCAACCAAATGAGAAACATTCTACGGAACCAAGAACAAGCGATACAGATCGCAACTGAAAGAAAATAACTAAGCATCCCAAAATCTGAAACTTGAACAATAAACTTTTGCCAAAATTGACCAGTTGAAAAACAGTTTCACCGTTTCATAAATTTCCTAACCACTAAACTTACCAACTATGACCAAACTTATTACGTTACCTTGAAGAAAGAATCCCACGAATCCATGAAAATAAAATTTACAATAAAAATCACCAGCAAGGTCCTTCCATAGCACAATCAATGCCTTCCCTTACACACCAAGCAACATATAGCAACCTAAAAAGTAAAATCTCAGATTGCAACCCGAAAAAATCAATATTTTTTCTGAATTGACAAAAGCAGGCAAATTGCTTGTCCAAGGCTTTCACATCACCGGGGACAAGAATAGTTCGTTGACAATAGAGTTCACAAATGGAGCCAAAGGATGAAAAGAATTTTCATGAGGTGGCTTAAACCGCACGAAATAGGGTAAATTCAAGGCGCCATTATCCAATCAACCATGCACGAAAACATGCTAAAGTGACGCGGAGAAGGTGCAAGTTCGAAGAGAATCAATCCAAACAGAGAATCTCGGAGAGACATACACAGCAACTCGGTCGGGGTTAAAGGCGCCGGTGGAGGAGTTGTACTCGAAACGACAGAAGAAGTCCTCGTTCCCGACAGCGTCAAGCTTCGTGTAACTCTTGAAACTGTGGACCGTACACTTCCCCTCGATCGTGTCGGCGCTCTGGACGTCGTAGTGGTCGGAGAGAAACACCTCCTTGGATCCATGGAATTGCCTCCTCCCTCCGATAGATTCCTCGGGACGGTAATACCATCTCACGCGCACCTTAGCGTTCGCCCCACGCGCGTCCGTCTCGATCGCCTCGATCCTCGCTACGTACGACGGCTTCCCCGGCTCCGACGGCCGCATCAGCACGCAATCTCCCTCTGATCACCAAAACCACAAAACGCGTCCTCGTTAAAGTTCCCAGTGTCGGATACGCCGAAACCTCCGTCGATTTCTGTCAGTTTTCACGGAAGGCGAGAAAATATTTACAGAATTTTCGGAGAGAAAGAGAAGCAGCGTACCTTCGATGGTTTTGTTGATGTGTTTGAGCTTATAGGACTCGACTTGCTTCCTTAGAGCCTTTTGCCTGGGCATCTGAAGCAGTGGGAGAGAAAATCAACACAATTTTCTCGGGAAAGTGAGGGAAAAACTTACGACTAAGCAAGAATATAGTGATTTTTTACAAGGGGAAATCCTGAAATAAAAATTATAATAACATCATGGTTTACCCAGTTTTCTCTGGTATCCTTTTTTACATTTTAGCCCTCTCATTTTGATTTCTGATTCAATTTAGACCTCAAAGATAAGAGTCACGTGAAATGACAACGACATCTATGGAAGAATGCGTGACTTACTCCAGTTATTACTTTACGAGGGTATGCATCATTTGATATTTCGTAAGAAAATATAAAATAGACGCGCCAATTCTGTAATTTCTTGAAAAAGTGATAAAGACAATTCAGTTATAGTAATGGCATTTATGATACAAAAATCAAATAAATACCCTTCAATGTATGGCAATAGTAAGTCAATGGTAGAGAAAATCACACAACTCTGAAACCTCATGGGAGCAAAATACTCTCTGGGATCAAATTGAAAAGCCGGGAAGAATACGAGGACCCTTAGTGATAAAAGAAAAATTTTCATGGCATACATTACAATGGCTGAGCTGCAATTCCACGCGACGCGGACCACGGGAAGAATAAGCCACTACGATCAAGGTATGGCGTGTGATTGGGGAAGAAGGGTGTGATCGTAAATAGGGAGAAGACGGAGGGGCATTTCGCAACGAGAAAAAGGAGACAGAGAATGTCAGATAGACAAGTGTCCACGTCAGCTTTAAAGCAGCTCTGCCGTCCGGTGAGGATCACCACTTTGTCGTGAAACAGGTGATTTTCCTGATGCTGCCACGTAAGCATAAACCCATCCGAAGGCATCCGAAGCCATTGCTATTCTAACTATTTTACACAAGAAAGAGACATGGTTTGAAGACGAACTCGTCAAGGTTTGAACTTAACAAAGGGACAAAATTGGTTATATGTGCGAGTAGAAAAGACTGACCTGATGAAAGAACATGGTATCATGACTGGAACCATCTCCTGACTGCCCGGAACTGTTGTTCGATGCGCCTGTTTTGCTGCAACTCTGCGAGAATTTAGACCGATACTGCTCTGTCAACATATCGAGCTTGTCCACAATATCGCCCCCGGCTCTCTCGTTCTTCTTCTTCTTCTGTTTCTTCCTTTTGTTCTGCCCCTTTGAACTCCCTTCGTTTCTTTCTTCCCGGGTTTTGTCTCCTACCTTCCTCTTTCTCGCTTGACTGTTTAGATCTTCGGAACTCTTTGATGGCTTTTCAGTTCTGTCCTGCCGATGCCCGAGTTTTTGTTTCTGGTTTTTTGACCATCTGGTTTATTGTTCGAAGGCGGGTTATCGGTCTTTTCTTGAGGACGTGCTTGCTTCTTCTTCCTCTCGTGGCCAACTGCACCGTCTCTAACTGCTCCCAGTGTCTTCGACTGGTTTTGCAGATTCTTTAGCCTCTTCTCCAATAGATGCAGGAAAATGCCTCTTTTATTTCACTAGCTTTAGCCTGCAAATTCAACAGATTGCATGAGAAGACGAGTAGCATTTTCTGCACAAAATTGATGAAATGGCAAAGGATTCGTATCAAAGGAACCTTAAAAGGAAGATTCCGGACAATTAGCTTCCACTTTTGAGCCTTGGAGCCCTGCTTCAAACAACATACCGACAGATGATGAATGTTTGGAATGCAATATCCAGGTAGTTTAGTTAACTTATCAATTGCAGTAAGCTATAGTGGTGAAAACACTGAAAAGTATAATGTTCACCTCCCCACCGAACTGACGTGCCCATATGATATTTCCCGATTATCTCCTTTTTGATGTGATGATGCAACAGCAGTGCATGCTGATTTGACACTTGTAAAAAGAACAGCTGTCAGCCGAGGCATCCGCCCTGCACCCATCTCGTGAGTCACTGAAAACATGCTGACTTTACACAAGCTTTTGCTGCCCAGAACGTTTCTCATGGCTCAAGTTATTAAATGGAGTTTCATGAACTAATGATGTGCATCTACTTTTTGTGCATTGGCTGGAAGAACAACCCTCTCTTCCAACACAGATCCTTAGGTCAAGCATAACATAGAGGATATCTTGGCAGTTGGCACCAAAACTAAAAGTTGGTATTGAGTTATTAACTTACAACATCAAAACCTTTCATTAGCCGGGGGCACTAAATTGAAAATTTAATTTAAAAAAAGCCAGTAAAAAACTTGTTGACCATGCAAAAACAGGCCCGTGCATGCATTGAGTTCTTACCATTTTGTTGAAGCTCTTCTATTGGAAGTGGATATCTGACAGAGCACACAGTGCCAACCTCTGTCGCGCGACTCTGGACCATCTCAGCATCAAGAAGGCCACCAAGTATCACAGTTCTTGCAACTCTGTATCCATTCAAAGAAAGAAGATAATCCATGTCAAATTCTATCAAAACAAACCAATAACATACACATAAGCAAAGAACTTAGGTGAGATAGCCACAATCTCAAATACCTTTTTGGTAATTTCCCTAAAGGAAATCGGTTCGATTTCGATAGAAATCATTCAGCTTCCAACGCAAACCATATGTTTATATGCAGATATCAGCTGTCGTACAGAGAACATGTGACATATTTCAAACATTTCGAACTTATACCTTGATGAGATAACCTTTCTGATTGTAAAACTATTTTGATTTCACAAACATAATTTCTTAAAAGGCTTTCACAAGGTCATTGCATAGCACCCATAACTTTCAGGAAAAATCCAAAAATTATTATGGAATTCCATACCTTTGCAAATCAACACATAGTTTTGCTGGTCTTTTTCGTTCAACCGCTTCTCTAGTTTCTTTTCCGGGGTATGGACTGATGACAAAGATACAAAGTTAAATAAAACGAGAACGGGCCAACATGACCAACTAACTTAAAACGTCAAGACTCAAGAGAACCAAACCTGCACACGCTTATACCTTGCTTCTCTGTCTCGAGGATCACACCATCCTTGTCCCTCTTCGACTCTGATTGAACAACTAAGGACACCCCAAGTTCGAAACATAAAAGAAATATAAACAAGGAGTGCCACATGAGTACTGATGTCAGTTCATCTTCAAAAGAGTACGTCAAGAAGATGATAATAACTTAAGTCTTAGATTCCAGAAGTTAATGATATCAACCTTCTGCTGCTTTTGCACATCGCTGCTCCACAGGTGCGCGATGCATGGCCATGCTTAACTGTAATCTTACGACCCCCAACGGTAGAACCGTTTTTCAACTCAATGGCATCATCCAATAAAACACTGTAAAGAAGCAAACATGTAACAGAGGGGGAATTAGGATTTTAAGAACGAATATCAACTATCCAGGACAAGAGATAATTTTGAGAAAAGGGTCAGTAACCTACAATTTAACAACAAACCCAAAGCCACGGTGTTCGTTCGATCCTACAAGTGCAATGGAAGAAATATTATTAGCTCCTCATGGACAGACAAATATCTAACTAAAACGAGACTTTAGCCAGGTTTCGCGAAGTCACACAAAGTGTAGCACCATAACTTCTGCTTAGATAACAGTCAAACATTAAGACTGCCGGCACCTGGGACAGAATTTCCTTACATTTCTTCGTGACCATAAAGCAAAGCCTGACAGGACCAACATCACTGAAGGTTTCTTCAAGCTAAAGCATGGGGAAAACAGCAACTAATAAGCATTCCAATACATAAAGAACAAATTCGCCTAAAAACGAAATTGGTCGTAGATTCTAATAACACACTAATTTGTTTCCATTGCCTCCGCTTTCTACCGAAGTGTTTCATCCAACTTACTTTCCGAGAACCAAACAGCTACTCGATGGAATGAGAAACTCAGGGAGCGAGAAAAGAGAAGGTACCTGAGCATTAGTGAAGGAATAGGGTAATCCAATTACGAAGACAGTGGCAGCACAATGCTGAGGCTTCTCTTCTCCATCTCTCTTTGTCTTCTTGCTCTTCCGCATCGATTCCGTCAGTTTGGCCCTCCGAGAAACTGAACGAAAACAGCGTTCCGAACAAAACGGGAATTTTACTCAAATGACCGACTTCGGTCGCACCTATTTCATGTGTACACCAGAAAAAACATAACACTTTTTTTTCGTGTGAAAAGACGAAATTACCCTTAATGAATACGCGATTTTTATCCGTTAGAAAACAACTTCGTTATTACGACTTCGTAATTAATTCTAAATATAGTTACAATTGATTCTAAAAAAGGTGGCAAAAAAATCATCTGTCTTATTTTAGTGGTATATCAGTTATATGTTAGTCGTAATAAGGTCGCAAAAAATAAAACGAAAAGGGTATTTCGGACTTTTCCAACCAAAAAGTGGGTTAAAATTGAAAAATTTTTTTTTTTTTTTTCGGTGGTGTACACTGAAATTGTTGCGACCCAAGTGGGTTATTTGAGTAATATTCCCGAACAAAACCCTGCGTTTGAATAACAGTTCCTTTCGGAGGCTTTGAAAAAACCGGGTTGACCCGTTTTAAACTTCCGGAACCGGTTACCGATAATGGATTTGTTAGCCCGCAAAATTGGGCGGCTCAAACTCTCAAAGACCCACGGCCCACAAGAAACGCAAGAAGCAAAGGAAAAAACAGATGGAGAATTGGAAATTGCATCAAAATAAGGTCTATGGTTCAACATATACACTATTGAGAAACTGGGGCAAAAAGTTTATATTAAATTTACATTCAAAAGTACTCTGAATCGGTCCAAAAAACGTCCACAGAGATTTCCATTCACATTTATAGCCGAATTCACCTGAAAATCGAATCGAGATATTAGAAGTATGGTCAAAGACTGTGTGAGAGAGAGAGAGAGCAAAAACTTCAGGACCAAACCTTATGTACAAAGCTTTGATGTCTTCCCTCAACCTGGGAGTCTCCAAGAAATCATCATCGCAGTTATCCACTTCCACGGCTCTGAACTCGAAATCTCCATGTCCCCATCCCACGTTCCATTCGAACCACATTTTCGAGATGAACTCTTTCTCCGAACATCTCTTGTAGTCCCCTTCCTCTGCTGAATCTGCCGCAACAAGCCTGTACGCATATACCTTCTTCTTCTGACCAGGTCTATAGGCTCCCGCCCCCGCCTGCTGCGTGACTGATGGGTTTAGATGAACATCGAGAATCAGCACACGAGACGCGCCCACGAGAGAAACGCCTTCTCCACACGCTTTGATCGATCCAAAGAAGACTTTCGCCTCCCCTGATGTGTTGAATCTTTCTATTGACCATTGTCTTTGTTCGTTGCTTGATTCGCCCGTTAACGTAAACATTTCTGCTGCGTGACTGATGGGTTTAGATGAACATCGAGAATCAGCACACGAGACGCGCCCACGAGAGAAACGCCTTCTCCACACGCTTTGATCGATCCAAAGAAGACTTTCGCCTCCCCTGATGTGTTGAATCTTTCTATTGACCATTGTCTTTGTTCGTTGCTTGATTCGCCCGTTAACGTAAACATTTCCTTGCCGAGGTGCCAACCCTTTGTTTCTCTCAGTAATCTCTCGAGAGTTTTCAGCGGGAAAACGAACTGGCTGAACACCAATAGTTTCTCGGATCTTGTTTCGCAGAGATTCAGAATGTTGAGGAAGAACTTCAGTTTCACACCTTCTTGCACGTCGATGTTCTGCAACATCTCGTCGATTTTGTCATTGTCAAATCCCCAGGCTCTGTCTCCTCCATGAGACAAGTATCGGTCCGAGAAAGCTTTCAGCTTCGGGTGAATATAAAGAGCAGCGCCAGCAGACATCTGCTTGAAGTTGTGTTCCTTCTCCAGCTTCTTGACTTCATCTCTCTGCTTCGCACTCAGATTGAGCATCACTGTGAAATCAATAAGCCCCGGAAGCTCATCACTGAAATCCGCTTTGTGATAATGTAAAACCGAACGAGTCATCTCCCTTAGATCCTTTATCACGCTGGCTTTGGCAGAAGATTTGTTTCTGTTCTTCAGCGTTTCTTCCACTCCTGCACAGAAAGATGGCGAATTTCTCTTCCCACTCAGCGGCTCGATCTTGCTCATGATACGTCTAACGAATACCTGAGATTCAGGAAGCCTCAGAAACTTGGGACGGACAAGATTCAAGATGTTGAACACTTCTTTGACATGATTCTGGAACAAAGTCCCCGTCAGGACAACCTTACGAGGTGTCTCCACACGGTCAAGAGAGTTAAGGACGTCTGTCTCATCGTTTCTCGAGGTGTGACCCTCGTCTAATATAAGCAACGTCGGCTCTTTAAGCAGTATCCTCTGGCACTCTTCTGAAGCATCGTTGTTCTTGAAGTCACAGATGATCGAAGAGAACTGCTGATACCCGAGAAACAGAATACTCCTCTGCTTGATCCATTTTCGCAACACAATAAGCTGCTGGGCTCGTGAATCTGCTTTCTCGCTGTAAAAATCGAGAAGAGGGAAAGTCTCGACCGCCCACCGGATGAACTCCTTCTTCCACGTCTCTATGACCCCTTTCGGCAGGACGATCAAAGGTTTTGCATGAGGATGCATGGCCATGAAGCTCTGGATAAAACTGATGAGCAAAAATGTTTTGCCCGAGCCAGGGGTGTGAGCCAAGATGCACCCTCCCGGGGAATCGCTAACCAGATTGTCACAGAGGAAATTGAACCCGTGAATTTGGTGAGGCCTCATCTGCTTCTGGTGCATTGGGTGAACCGAGAGTACCGTTGCTAATGAGTCCTCTCGAGATGACCGTGAGCTCAATGGGTCGGTTGTTTCTCCATTCTTGAAGTTCTTCGGATCATGCACATAAGTTCTCGATCTCTTTGGCTGTAAGAGAGAAAATATCCAGAAAACATCAAGAACAAACTTCAGCAAAGTTTCATAACTCCTGTTATGGTTTACTATCAAAGTATAATTCTTTTCGTTTATGCCTGCAAAATATCAGGCCAAGATCCATATCTCCGGCCAAGATCATCGGAAAAAGTTATTGACTTGCTCACTTTACGGTCATTAATTTACTGATGTAGTAAGAATCCTTCAAATCTTCATTTCCATTTGTGGTACACATTCGAACCTTTATGATAACCAAATGGAGATTAGCTGAAACAGAAGTTGCTAAGAGAATTATGAGGTCACCAACCTTGTTGAACATGACCTCGATGATGCTCTCTACAGGGATCCTAACGAGTCCACAGACACGACACACCTCACCAATATCTTCCTTGTAGATGAAGGAATGTTCACAGTCTTCCACTTTTTCCTCTTCTCGAGGTTTACCCCAAGGATTCTCCACGGCAGGCTGAACCAAAAAATCACGGCTGAGATGTCTATGAACGGGAATCTAATGAGAGATTTTGCAACTCCATGAATTGTAAAAAAGAAACAGGATGTGAAAGTGATGTGAGGAATAACAAAGCCGCATTCACGGAAATAGAGACTGAAACATTAAGAAACTACCTTTGAAGATTCAAGTTCAAATGCCATTTGTGACCAGATGTGATCTAAGCCATCTCCGACCTGAGGATTTCCATCGTCGCTATCCGAGTCTGCATCATCATCGTCCTCTTCATCATTTTGAGGGCTCTCAATTTCATCTGAACAATTTCTGTCCCTTTCACTGTCTTCAGAGTCGTTTTCATCAACAAGAATCACCTCTTCATCGACCTCCGACTGTTCAAGGCCACGATTCTGCGATGACTTGGCCTCATTGTAATGAAGTTCTCCAAGAAAAATCAAATCATCGCCAAACTCAAGCTTAACTCTGTTACCTCTGTCTACAACTTTAGCATTTCGATTAGTAGCAGAATCTGAAACCTGAAAATGCAGATCGGATCGACATCAGAAACTTAGAACACAACTTTAGCTTACTCCGTATATTTAACCAAATCTTAAAAGTGCCAGTGAACTAAGGAAGAAACAAAGGATTAAATCCAAGATAAGAGCAGCATTCAAGAACATTTCTGTTGATACACTTACACTGGCCACTATTTCAGACAACTCATCGTCCGAGTCAAAGATAGTAATAGGAGGTTCCTTCGCCATATTCTCCTCTATTGTACTCTTGTTCTTCCCATAACTAAGCAGAAATGAAAACGCGTCACCGTTGATCTTCCTCTTTAGTTCAATGATTTCTCTTATATCGTTTGCGAAGCGACCATATTTATCTTCAAATCCATCAGGTGGGTAGGGGGAAAAAAAGGGGTCAGGCCGCTTGGCGAGCTCCGAGGGAGTTGCACAGATCACATTCTTGGGCCTTCTCTTTCCATGTAATACCAAAGACGAAGTTGTTCCTGACCGTTCAAGTTGAGAACAAAACAACAGGATCATAATCAGAAAACTTGTGTTAAAAGCTTGAAACCTGGTCATGAAGAACACAAAAGAACTGAAACTGCCTCTGCTTAGAATCAATCAGCTCAAATAGACGATCCATGAAACACTTGTTTTGCCCTTTCCAAAGGGCGAGAGAATCGGGAAAGACTTACAGCTAATCACAGAGAAGACATCACACAAGATCAGTGTATCGTAAGATCTGAGTAAGAATGAAAAACGGGCGCATAAACATGCTTTATGTTGCTCGAAACTGCGTATATGTTCCCACTTTACAGTACACTGGACGTAACTGTGACCGAGTTTAGAACCACCGACGAGTTATCAACTATGTGAAAAACCCTGCAATTTCAAGGGCGGGATTTGTCCTTTTCACCAAGAAATACGAGCAGGAAAGGGATTTAGGTAACGAGGCAGCACGTTTTGGGTCGAACAAACCGGCAAGGTCAAGGTCACAACCAACAAAAATAGCGGGGGAAATAGCTACGAAAGTGGGCGAGCGTTGTGACGTACTCATCGTCCTAGCAGCTGAAGATGAAGAATGTTCGGCAAGCCCCGCCATGGCTGATCGCCGACCAGAGCTACCCAAGCAAGAACCACAGCCAGAGACCCTGAGACAGACAACAAAAATCAAATTTCTTCACATTTGTCTTCCATTTGGTCGGAGAGAGAACCCCGGAAGACGAAAAGGCGCGACCTTTGTGCAGAGAAGAATACGGAAGGCTACGTAGTAGGAGGAAAAGGCGGAACTATTCGGCAGAGAGAGAGAGGGACGGAAGACCGAGGATCCGTATGTACATAATGAAAAAAAAAAAATGGTGAAAAAGTTTGAATTTTATAAATCTTATACATTCGAATGCATATAAAATACTGAAAAAATTGCGTATATATATTCATCTATAATTTTTCATATATTTTTTATAATACTTAATATAATCTATTTTTTTATAGGAATTATGTTCATCTGTAGTTTTTCATAATTTTTATAAAACTTGGTATAATCTATTTTTGTCATTCTTTAAAACATATCATCTAGTATTTTTACATTTTCTAGATGAAATCGATAAAATCTTCTTTTACCGGGTAATTTTTTATATAAGAAAAAACTACTAATAGTTAGATATATTTTAATCTAATTATTAAACATAGATTTATTACAGAAGTATTCTTGACAACGTTAACTACCTTTGTTGTAAATAATATAATCCATAAAATAAAACATTATAAACCTTTTAAATACGCAGCTTTATTAGAAAATGGAAAGAAAGAAAAAACAAGGACACATGTTCATTCGGATAAAGGAAATAAAAAGAAACGAAATTATAAAATAGTTCATTAAGACAAAATAAACGACACATAAGAGTTCGATTGACCCAAAACCAGAAAGTCAAATGTTTCCATGTCGAGCACAGACCTTTCTTACCTGAAAATGTTGCATTTTAGTCGGTTCAATAATTAAAATATGGCAATATATATATATATATAGCTTGACAATATATATATATATATATATATATATATATGTATATATATAGTTGACTGAAAATAAGAGGAGAAGACCAACCTTTTGAAAATGGCTACAATGTCTTTCATCAGCGTCAACCCACTGAGGAAACCATCAGATGATTCCTCAGGAGACTCATACTCCAAACGAAGATATCCTCCTCTGTCGATGCAGTTGTCTTTCCCCTCGAACCATATCTTCGTTATGGAATCTCTTCGGGTGGACAGCTTAAGCTCTTCCAACTCAGACGAACATGTCGTCAGCAGCCTGTACACGTACACCTTCCTCCCCTGCCCTTTCCGGTGCACCATCTCTATGGCTTCTCGATCCAAGCACGGATTCTCGTTCTGCACGTCGAGGATCAGGATCCGCGACGCGGCCACGAGCGATGTCTCCTCGTCACAGGCTTTGATCGAACCGAAACAGATTTTGGCAGCAGCCGAGTAGTTGAACTTGTGGATGGAGTTCTCTCTCTCCCCATGATTCATGTTTCCTTTGAGCATGACTGTCTCTCTGCCTTCTTCCCAGTGTTTGGTCTTAAGGGCAAGCCTCTGAAGGAACTTTAATGGCGTTAGGTATTGACCCAGCACGAGGAGCTTCTCCTTCTTGGATTCGCAGAAGTTGATAAGATCTATGAAGAATCTTGTCTTCACACCGATTCTTGTGTCGATGTTCTCAAGGACTCTGTCGATCTCTTCCTCGCTGGCATGCATCTGTGAGAAAGCGGACAAGACAGGATGAAGCGTTATGGCGCTCACGACAGAAGACTTCTTCGAGCTATTCTCATGGCGGTTTTCTGCAGCTTTTATCTCTCTGATCTGTACCGGATCCGGACGGAGGACCACTATGAAATCCTCCATCTCTGGAAGGATATCAGTAGGAAAATCTTCTGCGTGATAATACACAAGCCCATCTGTCAATACTCTCATCTCTTTTACAGCACCGACCCAAGTGGTTCGACCTTCCTCCTTCTTCAAGGTCTCATCTATTGCATCTAACTGAGGTGTCTTTGCTCTTGACCCAGCTGCCGATGCCTTCATCTCCTGACCCAGCTTCCGTTTGATCATACGAGTTGACTCGTTCCTTTCCAAGAAATCTGGTTTTACAGCATTCAGGTCGACGAAAACATCCTTCAGATGATTTTGGTAAATGCTTCCAGTGAGTATGACCTTTAATGGCGTCTTAACTCGAGTGAACGCATTCATGACGCTTCTCATCTCCCTCATCTTTGAGTTGTAGCCTTTGTCCAGAACGATGACCCACGGTTGACTCAGGAGTATGTCCCTGCAGAGCCCTGAATCTCTGGCGTTTCTTCCACCTCCTGTTACCATCCTCGAGAATTGCCCGTGTCCCAAGAAAAGAATGCTTTTTTCCGACACCCATCTCTTCAGGATCTCCAAGTGTTGAGTTCGACCGACTGAATTTTCCGAGTAGAAGTCGAGCAGCTGGGTGGTTGCATCAGGCTTCCACACATGAAACTCCATCTTCCACATCCTAACCACTGATTTAGGAAGCACCAGGAGGGGTTTCGCCTCCGGGAACTTTGAAAGAAAGCCATAGATGAAACATATCAGCATGAAGGTCTTCTCGTAAAACGATGCTTGAGCCATTACGCAGCCTCCTGGTCCCTCTACGACCAAGTTTCTGTAAAGAAAGTCCAGTCCTCGGACGTGCCAAGGCTTCACGTAGTGAAGCAGTGTCGGGTGAACCCAAGTTCCAGCTCCTGAAGAGCCATGTTCAGGAACGTCTGCAACCCTGGTCGCGCCTCTCGAGCTTCCCGGCTCAGATGGACATGCCTTTTAAAACAAACGGAGAACCATCAAACTATTATCATGATTGCCCCAAACACACATACATGCATACATATATGTATGTGTATACCATGTTGGATTGGACATTGGTTTTAGATCCGATGTCTTCCCAAGCTATGCCACAGATACAGCAGAAGTAGCCACGATTCTTCTTCAGTGAGAAGAAATGGGTGCAACTGATTTTAACATTTACCAGATTTGATTCTTCGAGAAGTTCTTCATTCATCTGATCCTGCCGGAAAAAAAAAAAAGAAGCGGTAGAACATAATTAGGAAAATGCTGCATAAAAAAAAAACACAGCAATCGATCTTGAATGGAGTTAAGATACCAGATTTTGTGAATCACTGCTTCCATCTCCATTGTCTTCTTCCTCTTCTCTTTCTTCTTCATCTCCTACATCTTCAGATACAACCTTTTCTTTTCCTTTCAAATCTCTTGCTTCCTCTTCCTGTTCTTGTTCTTGTTCTTCTTCGCTTTCTTCTTCTTCTTGTCTTGTTCTCTGCACATAGAGACCAAACACAAGCCTTCAAAACTATCCATGGTTAAATCAAATCAAATGATTGATAAACCCCCCCACCCCCCAAAAAAAAAACATATTTCTAGAGATTCCAGATGCTGTAGTTACGACTGAGACTGGAATGGGGGTGGGAGCCTCTTCCACGTGCTGCCTTATGATATCGTCGAGGAAACAGAGCACATCCACTTGAACATGAACTAAACACCCGGTTCCAGTTGCAGCGTCAACATCATCATCTGATGAATCCGAAATCACAATAGGCCTTTCTCTAGACGACGTCTCCACCAGTTTCGTCCGCTTCCCTCTCTCTGAGGACTCCCCTGTATTTTACACATTGACAATAAGTACAAAAAAAAAAAAAATCCTAGGAATCATGATGCATGTGTAATAATCGTTAGACCAGAATCTAAACAGACATTGAATCAACCTAGCTCTTTGATTGGTTTCAAGGCGTCTGTTATATTTTTGTAATAAAACAAATAAATTTTGAAACTTTGTATCATGGGAAATATCAGCTACTAACTAAGCAAAGCATATGTTTCTCAATAAAATCGTACCATCAAACTAGTCGAACTAAAACTCTCTTTAATTGGTATTAGAAGTTATATAAAAAAACGAGTTATTGATAATCTACAAATGAAGTTGTTTTAGATGGATGAGAAGATGAAAAAAAATCAATTAACCAATATTCACAAAATGGTTAAGTTGTATACAACCAAAAGAATAAAAAATGGATAACTTATTAAATAAAAATATATAAAAAAATTTGTAAAAATGATAATATAAAACAAATGTAATAATAAAATAGAAAATATATGTTTGATATCATAAAAATTTCAATGTATTTCATTTATAAAATCATAATGTAATAATGAATATAAACATTTAATTTAAATAAAAATAATTAAAAATAAATAAAAACCGAATAAGTGTTTATATATAATGAATTAAATCAAAATATAAAATATAAAAATAAATACAAATAATAAAATAAAATATATTCATTATAAAATAAAATTTATATCTGAATATTTTAATTGAACAAAATGTTAAAAAAATTGATATATATAACGCTAAACTAAAATCTAAAATAGATAATAAATATAAATATAAATATATGATATGTTGAAAAATTATTTCATACATATTATTAAATATATTAAAAATTGTATATATGGTATAAAAAATTCTAACTAATTCATATGTAAAAGAAATTTTACATTTAACATTATAAGACAAAATAATAATAATAATAACAATAAATAAATTTAAAAATATAAAAATATAATGGAAAATTTAAAATAAAAATATAATTTGTTTGAAAATAATTTTAAAAATTAAATTAAAATATATAATTCGTATTTTTAATAATAAAAAATATTTATCATATATAATATAATTTTTATATTAAATTGATAATAATTAAATAAAAATAAATAAAAATATAATATTATATGGTATAAATATAAAAACAAATAAATCGAAATATATATTCAATATCAAATATATTTCAATGTACAAATATTTATCTAAAAAAGTATTTTCATTATAAATATAGATCTAAAATTAAAATATTAATAAAAACACTTAAAAAATATAAATATTTTTAATAATAGATATAAAATTAAAAAAAAAATTCAAAACATATAATATATACTAAGTAAATAAATTATAAAATAATTAAAATACGAATTTGAATATAAATAAAAGATAGAAAAATAATATCTTTATATTATATAAATTTATTAAATATTTAATACTTCATTATAAATTGTTAGTTTTTAAAATTCTCAAGATTATCATAAGATAAAAATAAAACATCACAAAATTTAATATATGTTAAATTATATAAATTATTATAATACAAAATAATACATTTTTAATAGATTATCTTTAAAAAAATTTAAACAAATCAAATAACCTCATACATAAGAAAAATTTCTTCATTATTTTTTTATAAAATATGTATGATGAATTCATTAAAAAAATTTATCATTAAATATAAAATTTTCATTGTTACTTTTTGTAATATAAAATAATCAAATCTATTATTTACATTATACTATTCAATTCGTTATCATATATTTTAGATTTAAAAATCTAAATTCTTGAAAATTCTTTGTGTATTGACTTTTTTAAAATTCAATATAAGCATATTTTGAATATAAAATCAGTTTAGATATTATATAAATATAATAATTAGTATAAGATATATGAAAACTACTTGAAAATTTGTTCTATAGACTTATCATTTTGATGAAATATTTGTTGTTAATCGTATTTTCTGCAATGTATACATAAATTTTGTATATATTTATATATATCATACTTATATATTATCAAGATAAAATGTTATAAAAAGTACCTGAATTTTTTTTTCTCTTCGATAACTCCATTGAAATGGATCACCAACTTGAGAACTCTTTAGTTTTGTGTTTGGAGACTAAAAGAGAAGTTTAACAAAATGGGTTGAGGGTGATCATTGTGCATATTTATAGTAAAACTTTAGAGCTAAAAAATAAATAGATAATTTATGTTAATAAAATAATATTTTTAAAAATATTATAAATCACACAATATATATTTCGTTTTATTTTTAAATTTAAATTAATAGTCATAAAATGATAAAATAGTCTAAATAAAAATATTTAACATAATTTTTTTAAAACAATGAAAATATTATCCTCTTGATATGAATAGTTTTGTTTACTAAAAATGCATTCTATATAAAATATGCCTAATATAACAATCCTAACGAATTTATGAATTTACGCGCGAAGATTAAAGAATTTGTAATACCGTTATATTTTATTATAAAACGCGCTAATAATTTTTTGTATTTTCAGTATTATTTTTTGAGTGAAACAAAAACTTTTTTTCATTGCTATCAATTTATCATATTTAAAATGTATTTCTATCTATATATTGTTCGTATATAATTTTTATTATTTCGGATTGTTTATGTTTATTCTATTATAAAATAATGATTTAAAAATATTTAGCAAGTTGATTGTGGATAAAAAAATTCTATCTTTTTATTTATCTGTTACCCTCTAAAATTGGAAAAATTTTAATAATAAAAGTGCATATGTGATTGAAAGGCAAATAAAGCTAAAATTGGCCTTGAATAGGTAACAAGGCCTGGAAGAGAAAACATTTTCCTATTTTTTCACCAATGACCTTTCCCTTTTATAAAATATAATTAATTTGTGATATATATCATTTGAATTTTTCTAAATTGGTTTCAGTTTCTAAATTAATTATATAAGTACACGTATATGACTATCCGCGTAGCAAAAAGATTCTTCCTTTAATGGTATGGTGGACCCATAGCCTTAATCTTTTCAAAAATGTAAAACTTAAAAACTGAGAAGTGTTTGGATGCTGTGATTACATTGTTCTCGGTTAAGGTTTGGATAATTGAATACCCATTTCCAATATACCGTATTTCACACGGATTATACAGTTTTAAAAATAAGTATATTACGCAGTGTTTTCTCTTTAAGCACTTTGATTGTGGGTATTTAAAATTTCCAATAATAATATCTGAAATAAAATTGTTATTTCAATATTCAATATTCTTGTTATTGTCAATTCCTAAACTGTTCAACTATTTGTTATTAGTTTCAGCCATCTATTGCTATTTTTTTCAACTTTCTAAATAATTAAATAATATATAAACACTCGTATATTTATTAATCATAACGTTGAATATGCGTATGAATTTTGCCCCGCCTTAATATATTATTTAAATTATGATTACAGTGTAACTAATGTAAACTTAATGTTTTTTGTGTGTGTGCATCTCACAATGTATATTATTTGTCTGTATATATTAATTTACTTTGGTGTAGATATCTATCGCTTTCGCTGCATTATACGGAATACCACCTCAAAAACAAAAGTGTGTATATATATATATATGTGTGTGTGTGTGTCTATTTTACATATTTATTTTTTGTCCGATTAAAAATGCAGTATTAAATATAGAATCTGTTCGGAACTTGCCAGCCAAAAGGTTTAATTATATATATATATATATATATATACAATTACAAAATATATATATATATATATATATATATATATATATATATTCAAATAACACAAAAGTATTACTTTAATCTCCACAATAATTTAAAGGGTGGGCTGGTCTATGAAGACAAATTTTATAATATGATATGGTGTACGTATACAATAATCATCTTAACACGTGAATATATTTTTAATATATATACGTATAGCTTCTATTTTCATTTCGAGCATGCGTAAAGTGTAATATGCACGTAATTCAAATTATATACATATATATATATATGTGTGTGTGTGTGGGTCAGTATCTACGAAATCAAAACTTATATAAGAAAACATTGTCAATTGGTCAATTAACGTTCTTTGAGAAGTTTCAAATTAACTTCCACGATGTTTCCTTAGGGTTATAGAGGCCATCCATGTATTATTTCTTCGTTCATGAACCCTAGAATAAAAAAATTCATCCCCTTTCTTCTCTCCAAATTTAATTACGTATTTATTTATTTAATTCTTGAGGTTTTTCCCCTCATTTCCAATCGCTTTTTAAATTATTGCCCGCAGAATTTTTCGCTTCTCTATTTCACCTCCCTTCGTCTTCTGTTCGGCTCTGGCTTTCGCTTGGACGTATTACTCGGCCTGTCCCTCCATGGCTACGCAGCAGCAGCAGCAGCAGCAGCTATCTGCAATTAAAGTATGCTCTGAAATTTCCCTCATTTTCTCTGATTTGTCAAGCTTTTTGGAGTTGAAGCTTGTGTTTTTAATCGAAAATTTTCGACTTTTGACATTTTGCCGTTCTGGGTTAGGGGGCGAAAGTGCTTATGGTGGGAGCCGGTGGGATTGGATGTGAGTTGCTGAAGACGCTTGCTCTTTCTGGATTTGAAGACATTCATATCGTGAGTTCATGGATTAAGTTCTCGCTCTTCATGATTTAAGTTCAATCTCAATCGTATTTTGATTCCTTGAATAGTGACAGAAATTAGGCGTTTCTGTTTCTTTTGGAGATTATGGACGCTTGGGTTTGTATGTAGCCTGGGAGATTACTGATTAGAAAGCCCTGAAATATTTTTTATGCTTGATTCAGAGTTTAGGGTTTACCCTTTTTTTTTAATTGATTTGAACATCTTTGAGCTTTTTCAATATCTGTTGATGTGCCTCAGTAGTTTCAGAGTAACTGGAACTTTTATTTGTCAGAAGACATCGTTTTCTCGTAGACGTTAGAGTCTTTAGTAAATTAGTACTGCTTGGAAGAGCTGTTCTCTGTAGTTGTCTGTTTATGTTTCTGTATAAGACATCTGTAGCATATTGATGGGAAAATCTGGCTGATTAGTAGACCGTTTTAATTTGATTCGAGAACTTTCTATGCGTTTTTAGCTGGTGAGTGGGTGTAGTGTAACATAGTCTAACACCTTGGATAGATGTCCCTGACCAGTTCTATACGGGCTCTGATACTCCACGGTTATGGAATTGCACCTTGACATTGATAATTATATAGGGTGGAATCTTTTGTTGTGCTGCTTAATAGCCGGACAAAGGTGTGGTTGCTTAGAGCACTCTCTAGTTAGGGGCATTTTGCATATTTATGATCCACAATTTGGGATAAAACCGAGGAACCCCCCCCCTCTCTCCCCGACTTTTACTTCTGGTTCTTTTGGACTTCTGGCTGTGCAAATTACTGGAGCAAAGAGTTGCAAGATTCCACAGTCGAATCTTTACCTTTGAATAGGTTAGTTCTTTCTGTGCTGGTTATCCGCACTTAAACTACTTATTTGTATGTGTTACAGATTGACATGGACACCATTGAAGTCAGTAATCTGAATAGGCAGTTTTTATTCCGCCAATCACATGTTGGGCAGTCCAAGGCTAAGGTAATTTCGCTAGGTGAGTGTTTTTCTTTTCTTACCTAATTCCATGGGAGATAATATCTTTCTATGGTTTCACCAGGTTGCCCGAGATGCAGTCCTAAGGTTTAGGCCTCACATTAATATAACACCGTACCATGCAAATGTCAAAGATCCTGAGTTCGATGTTGACTTCTTCAAACAATTTGACGTCGTGCTGAACGGGCTGGACAATTTGGATGCAAGGCGCCATGTCAATCGTCTCTGTCTTGCAGCTGATGTTCCCTTGGTAGAAAGTGGGACAACTGGCTTCTTAGGACAGGTGATTTTGCATACCCTTAGGTAGTTGAGTTTCTTCTTAAAAGATGTTGTGGATGTATATACAAAAATGCTAGGTTTTCATGGTCTAATCCTAAACATGGTTTTATGAAACAATGGCTTGCCTCTGAGAGTATTAATAACTTGCACAAACTTCCTCTGACTTTGTTACTTGAGTGAATAATCGGAGCAGGTGACGGTTCATGTGAAGGGAAAAACCGAGTGCTATGAGTGCCAACCAAAACCTGCACCAAAAACATACCCTGTTTGTACGATAACCAGCACTCCGACTAAGGTATTATAATGCCCTTTTCTCTACTGCTCTTGTTCATATTCTGAATAACTGGAGTAGCAGAGGATTAGAAGAGGTTACATGTCAATAAATTTTGGTCATTTGTTTGTACCTTGCAGTTTGTACATTGTATTGTGTGGGCAAAAGACCTGCTCTTTGCTAAGCTGTTTGGAGACAAGAATCAGGAGAATGATCTCAATGTGCGATCCAACAACTCTTCAAGCCCGTCCAACGAAATAGACGATGTGTTCGAACGTGCAAAAGATGAAGATATTGAGCAGTACGGCAGAAAGATATTTGATCATGTATTTGGTTACAACATCGAAGTGGCTTTGTCCAATGAAGAGACGTGGAAGAATCGTAATCGACCAAGGCCCATATACAGTAAGGATGCCTTGCCTGGAAGCCCTACTCAACAAAATGGAAATTCACAAAACTGTTCTGTAACTGATGGAAGTTCAACAACCTCTGCCATGGTGTCACTTGGCCTTAAGAATCCACAGGATGTGTGGGGTCTTACAGAAAATTCTCGGGTTTTTCTCGAAGCATTGAAACTGTTTCTTGTCAAGAGAGGAAAGGTCTGCAAAACTTCTGTCTATATTTAAGTTTCGATTTAATTACTTCTGTTTTCTTACCGATTTCATTGTTTCCTCCCCCACCATTAACAGGAGATGGGGAGCCTCAGTTTTGACAAAGATGATCAGTTAGCTGTGGAGTTTGTCACGTCTGCAGCGAATATCCGAGCTGCTTCCTTTGGAATTCCTTTGCACAGTCTTTTTGAAGCCAAAGGTATTGCTGGCAATATTGTGCATGCTGTTGCAACTACAAACGCTATTATAGCAGGCTTAATTGTCATTGAAGCTATCAAAGTGCTTGGAAAGAATGTGGAGAAGTACAGGTTTGTTATTGTCTCTGTTTCTTCTATTGTTCTTATTCTGTATATTTACTGAATTGGTGATGTATTTATTCTATAAGATTCAGAATCCTTTGCATTGTTTTTTGCTTTGTCCTAACATCCTCCCCCCCCAAAAATGTAGAATGACGTATTGCTTAGAACACCCGAGCAAAAAGATGCTGCTGATGCCAGTTGAACCCTTTGAACCTAATCCGTCTTGCTATGTCTGTTCCAAGGTATAGGTTGTCTGGCTTACAACTTCTTTTTCCCTCTGCAATCTTGGTGTTTATTGCCATATTTTTTTTTCTGATTTTTTGTAACAGACGCCTTTGACACTTGAGATCAATACCCAGAAGTCGAAATTACGGGATCTGGTTGAGAAAATCGTCAGAGCCAAAATTGGAATGAACCTTCCATTGATTATGCATGGGACATCCCTTCTTTACGAAGTTGGTGATGATCTTGATGAAGCCATGGTGGCAAACTATAATGCCAATCTCGAGAAGGTTTGTTTTCTTTCTTTCGTGTAGGTAGATTCTTGACACTGCGCTTGGATTTCATAATTTTACACGTGTTTCTTTGTTCAGGTTTTGTCGGAACTCCCTTCTCCCATTGTCAGTGGTAGCATTCTCACTGTGGAAGATCTTCAGCAAGAGCTTTCTTGCAAGATCAATGTCAAGCACAGGTTTGCCTTTTCTTTTTTTATTCGAACCCTTCAGCTTTCGGGTGTTCTACCTTGAACAGAGTCCTGAATCTTTACAGCGCTAAAAAGGTCATTGAACCTCGGACATTCTTCACACTTTTCATATTAGAACATATCTCCTCTTTTAAGACAACAGTGGAACAAGTCATTGTTTATCGTGGGTTTGATGTCTGAAAGGAAACAGGGTTTTTGTCTGAAAATTCGAACGATCTGCTGATTAGTTCCAGAAGAAAAAAAAAGCCTTTGGCTAAGTTTTCTGGAAATGTTTGA
Organism: Tarenaya hassleriana; assembly: GCF_000463585.1. Lineage (NCBI taxonomy): Eukaryota > Viridiplantae > Streptophyta > Magnoliopsida > Brassicales > Cleomaceae > Tarenaya > Tarenaya hassleriana. The sequence continues at coordinate 2,977,957 of NW_010963495.1, read as the reverse complement.
CAGATGATTTACAGCTTTGCTGATTCATTCTCAGGGAAGAATTTGACGAAGAGAAAGAACCGGAAGGAATGGTTCTGTACGGATGGTCAGAGTCTCCAGCTGCCAATGGTGAAAGTTCATCAACCTCTACCGCACGGCCTCCAGATTCTGAAAACGCAATTGAGGCTCCAGAATCTTCGTCAAGACCAGAAATTGCAACTGGTAAGAAAAGAAAGCTCACAGAGGAAACCGAGATGGAGACCAATAACCAGAAGAAACCACCAGAAAACAACACAAGCTTTAGCATGGAAAAGGGAATCGACATTGATGACGAAGACATTGTCGTGGTGGAGGATCCAGACATAGTTGTTAGCAAGAAGAAGAGGGCTCAATAGATGAAAAGAAGTCCTCCGAGTCTAACATTGTAGTTTGGTCATGAGGATGACAGCGCGTCTGAAAAAAAAAAAGTATGAATTAGGATTCTTTTTTGGGGAACTTTCAGTTGGTTTATAATGTTAGGACAGGAACACCACAGAGGTTGTATAACGTTTTCACTAACTGTAAGCTTCACATATCCGTTGTTAAACCGGACTGGAAATTTTCGGTTTGCTTATCGTTTTTTTTTCATTCATTCGGTTCTCTTTTTGAAGCATATTGATACTTCAATTCTTCGTTGAAGTTTAAAAAAGAAAGCATAATAATTACAAAGAGCCACTAAATTGTAAAATCATGAAAACCTTATTTTAAAAAAAGTTCTGAAGTTTATGAAGATACTCGCAGACAATTTCGATGTGGACTTCTAAAAGACAAAAACTAGGAAAACTACAATTTCGATCCTGAAGTACACTGGATCCAGAAACTCGGAACTCCCCTTCACAGCCCACGTCTTCGTATCATGACTTTGCTATCAATGTTTGGGCATTCTCAGTTACATCATCATCATCATCATCATCATCACTGAAAGTAGATTTTGACAGCATTGATGTACCCAACCCAGATCCACACAAGTTTATGTTTTCTACTGAACAGGCAAGAAGTGTTCTTAATGGAAGCTAATAACCATTTATTAGGCTCAACCCATAAACTCTTTTCCAAGCTAAGATAAATAGACGAGTAATTGTAACAGCTGAAACAAAAAAACCGGCCCAGTTAACTTTTGGTCTAACAAAGGCTTTTCACCTCCATTCCAGTGATTCTAAAGCTTGCTGATGAGTCTTTGCATCTCCTGCAGCCGCTACGTTAAAGCCTGTAAAACCAGGAAAACACACGGGGATACTTCAGCTGGTTCGACATTCAGGATCTCCACAATCCACTGTCCTATTTTTTTGTTAAAGAGTAAGAAAATATATGAAAAGGAACCAAAAAAGAAACTCCCCGGGAATATTGGACGTACTTGTAGCTCGAGAACGAGATGAAGCTTCCCACAAAAGTGCATTCCCGCTCCAATCGGTTATGGTACCTCCAGAGCCTTCTATTACGGGTACCAGAGCCAGGAAATCGTATGGCTGGCGAATAATAATATGCATTGTAGTAAGGTGGAGGGGAAAATATAGCATTCACTAAAGAAATTATCTTGATACAATTGGGAGATTTTCTTTCGAAAACAACTAACAGTGATCTCATTCCCAAAACTAAAAGAGTTTTACCTTTAAGCCAGATTCAATCACGAGATCAACATAACCAGAAGCCAGAAGAGCATAAGCGTAACAATCACATCCATATAACGGCACCTTCACCTGCTAATTAGAAAGTTCACAAGCCAGAAAAGAGAAAATAAGACATGCATTAAAATCTTTAAGCCACGTACTATATGCATTAAATACAATGTCCTCTTGGTTCCAACAATGGATGACGTGGTATTTGTCTGTGAACACTCTTTGCAAATACTTAGGGTCACAAGGAGGGTATCACAAAATTATTATTTTCACGCGAACATCTAACAAAAAAAATAACACTTGGTTAAAGTTACATGTATCTTAAATAGAGAGAAGAGGACCTTATCTCTAACGCGAGCAAATGCTTTTTCTGCCTCTCCATTGAAAAGATGTGGGCTAGTGGTGTACCTTAACAGCCAAAAGATGAGAATAGGGAGAAAGTAAGGAACTATTAGTAATACAAACGGGGTAAATCTGTATACTTCCCCTTTGCAAACATGATAGGTATCACATATTTCTTAAGCTTGTCTTCCCAAAAAGCTGACCATATAAGTAACTAGTTAGCAACTCAATGGGCAGAAAGCTTACAAATATGCTTGTGATAATTTATCACAAGATCGGGTTGAGACCTCTTCACCGTTCAACTTAGTTATTCTTCCGCTTATTCCGACCCATCTTTCTTTTAGAATAGGCTGATCAATTATACCAAGAATCTGAAAGGAAAGATGAGGTAGGGTAATAAGCCCAAATATGCATATCCCAGGAACATATAAACTATGAAATACTGTCAGCAACTTCACATTCTTAGAAGTTCTCTACAGTCGTTTCCTGAGGCATATGAATTTGGAAACAGACAGAGTCACCATAGACCACAATTGAAACAGCACCGAAATTGGTGATCTTACCGGTTTACCTTTGTACAGCAGAGAGATCAAAGTACCAAACAAAGGTTTCCCTGGGATGAAATATTTACAAGCATGTTGAGATCTCAAAGTCTTAACTAGACAGTTAAAAGTGACAAAGGATAGCGAAAGAAATGTACCTGTGATAAAGCTCTTTGTTCCATCAATTGGATCCAAAACCCAGACATAGTCTGCAGATTCCTCTTTGCACCTCCAACCCTTTTCCTCTCCATAACTACATTTACAATTTTATACGTGACTAACAATAGATCAATCAACTTCTCAGTGTCGTTTATGTACTGAAACCGGTATCGCCGAAAGAATGAAACTTTTTCATCTATTCACCTTCTAGAACGTAAACAAAAGAGGATCCACCATATATCGCCGTCGTAAAGGCCCAACTAGACAACTAAATCCTCGTAATTCAGTAGAGCATCATAGCTCAAGCAAGATCGCTACTTAATGAAGAGGAAACAACTAAAACATTTGTCAAGAGCGCAGGGCCAAGGAAAACTTACATGGCATGAGAAGGAAAATTCTGCAATATGATTGACGCCATTGCCTCTTCAGCCATTTGATCTGCGATAGTGACTGGACCTACACACAAACGGAAAGAGGAAATAACAAACAATTCTAGAACCCAGTATACAAAACAATACAGGCAGTTAATTGGTCATGGAAAATTTCAAAATGGAGAGGGTGTGACAGTCAAAACATCAGGGCATGATACTCGGAGTAAATACTCAGTGTTGGAGTAGTCTCCTCTTCGAACCCAGAAAGATCCAAACGAGAACTTCAGAGACAGAACCCTACACCTTCTCTGATTTCGAGATGGTCGGAAATAACAATTACTTCGTCTTGATTGACATTTTGATATCCAAGTAACTGTCGTGCCAGTCTCAATCAAACCTACTATGCTCACGAAAACTAGCAGACGCTCCATTGCACAATGTACATTAGCATATACTAAAAACCAGCGCATGCAAAATCAGACAATCAAACGACACTCACTCATATCATCTTTGTCGACAATGTCGAACTTCTTCCGGAAATACTTTCTGATAACCTCACCGGCGGCGTCGGCGAGCAAATTTCCGACTTCAGCAAAGAGATCAAGATCGGTTCCGCCGAGTGCCGATGAGACGGCGCCGATAAGGTCGGGACTTTTCGACTTCGGGGCCATCGACAAGGGGATTCGGCCACGGCTAAAGCTAGCAGAGGAAAATAAGAGAGCGAGGTTACTGCTTCGCGCCGGAGAAGAGAAACGAAGAGAACATGACACCGGAGAAGCCGGCAACAGCGGCGGAAGTAGAGGGAAGGACTTAGAGACGACCTGAGACTGACCCACCAGCAGCATTTGCAGAGACGGGGGGGAGAGAGAGGGATTTCAGGCGAAGCAGGTGGGATTTGCTCTTTGAGCCGTTGGATCAGCCTTTATTTGGTCGCGATTCGATTCGCTTGGTAATGAACCGGACATAACCGAACCGTAATTACTGTCCACCGGTTTAGACAAAACAAATTTAGATGTTTACAGAATAATCATGAATCCATTACACACAATATTTCGGTGCAACAGTTTCGATCAAAACAAAGACGAATATTAAAGATTATATTAAAACAAAATTAAGCAAAGGAAACATTTAGAAATCCATGGACGACAAAACTACAGAACCCCATCTTGGAAATCAAGAACCCCACAATTTACATCGGACCACAAGGTTGAAAAATATTGAATTCAACAAAAACTAAATATTGAATTCCATTACCCATAACCCAAAACGAAAGATTCTGATATGGTAACTGACCACAAATACAGAAAAGAAAAGTGTGGACCAATGTCAATTCAATGTCATTACAAACTAAACAGTATACACCCCCTTGAATCTCCACTTCATACCCATTGGATGCATTCTGCCAGAGTCTTTTGTTAGGGTTTTATGACCCCCATTACATTGTTATATGCTGTTCTCAAACCTTATATATATATATATATACAAGTGTGAAAATTAGGGAAATAGGGGAAAAAAAAAGGAGAGGGAAAATGGTGAAGACACTCAGTTGAGATTTTGCACAATGCTTGAACAACACAAGGGGCTGTGTTTGAGCAATGTTACTACTGTTGTGTGCTGTATGACTTCTTTTGGCCATCCCTTCCAAGACTGCTCTTCTCCATAATCTGAAAAACGACAAAAAAAAAAAATCACATGGTTTTATTCCTGCTCTCTGATTAACCCCAAGCCCGAGAGACCCAAGACCCGATGTTTTCGGGCTCGGGCCGGTTAGCTCTGGAACGTCTGCCTTTGCCACTCCTGTCTCTAGTCAGAATTTCATCGCTTGGTTTCTATCTTTTGGCTTTTAGGATTCTAAGCAGTTCTAGGTTGAGTTCTAAACTACATGTACAACAAAATATTTACTTAGTTTCCCATGAGAAAGAGAATTTCTTGATGTAACTCAGAGAGAGAGATGCTTACAAGTGTTCATATTTTGCTGGACTTGGTCCAGAAGAAGCCCTTCTTCCGTCCAGGATGATTATCTTTAGGGGCTTTCCCGCTCCCTCTGGACCCAAAAGATAAGTGCCGTGACAAGAAGGGCCTCGGGGAACAATTTTTCACACTTGAACTCGAGATCAGCTTGGGGCTCTTCCCCTTGTGTCCATAACTGCCGACTGTGTGATCAAACATAATGAGGTCATCACAGTCAAAGTCACTGTCCATAACACGATTTCTCAGTCTCTTGTATCTGGCTCTCAAATCCATCTCTGCCCTCAATGCCTTTTCTGACAGCTTGTGTGTTTTCTTCTCACCCAATGCACATATGGGACATGAAGGGTCGAATTTGTCGATTTCTGGTGTCATGTGTTCTAAACATTCAGCGTGATAGACATGACCACAGTCTAGAACAGCTACAACTGATAGCTCGTTTGAAGTTATGATCTTTTGGCTGCTCCACAAGGATTTCTCTGTCAAGGGTCTCGAGCAAGCGCCACAGGTTTGTTGATCATTGGACGTTCGGTTGCCATGACGGCCTATTTTGTCACGCCGGAGGCCAAAGGAATCGTTATCAAAAGACACAGACTCCCTCTGGGAAAATGACATCAGCTCAGAAAAGGCATGCATGGACCAACCTTCAGAAGGCCCACACTGCAAATCGTTACTCCAACGAGTTCCCTGCCTCTCTTCAGTTGCTGAGTATCGGCTTTTTGAGGTTTCCCCACAAATTTGACCATCTGACTCTTGCTTTGATAAAAGAGGACGGTGTGCCAACTTTAAAGTGGATGAGGTTGCAGGTTGTAAGTTGCTGTGAGATGACAGCGGTGACGTGGAGAAGGATGATGGTTGAGAAGCCACCCCACAAATTTGACCATCTGACTCTTGCTTTGATAAAAGAGGACGGTGTGCCAACTTTAAAGTGGATGAGGTTGCAGGTTGTAAGTTGCTGTGAGATGACAGCGGTGACGTGGAGAAGGATGATGGTTGAGAAGCCAAGGAAAGAGAGAATTTCGAGGGAGATGGATAAGATGGTCCCAAGGATTCTATTGAATCCTTAGTTGTCTGTTCAATCTGCAAAAGAGAGGTAATATCAGTAGAGGTAAACACCTGAAATCATTAGAAAAGGTTAGTGCATAGGGGACAAGCTTTACCTGCTCTGAAACATCAGTAGAGACATTTCTTCGAAAAGATAAATCTGCCACCATACGAATGAATAACATGAAAATGGAAATGACATAGTTAAAGATCAAGAAGACTTCAGAAAACCAAACAAGAGGCAGTGTCAGGAAATAGATGGATCATTTCCTTTTTGCTTATTAAGAATAGATACAAAAGTACATTGGGTAGTCAAAATGTCAAATGTGTTTCTAAGTGCCCAGCTTCAATTCTCCAATTTTCAGCAGATATCTTAAATCCCAAGTGCCAGTTTCTACCATTCTCAAGACAACAGGAATATACTTGTAAGAAATTCCCGTAAAGCATACAGTTCTCACAGATCCAAAACAGGTTTGCGGTTAACAATTATTTTTACAACTAAGTGCTAGCAACGTCAAGACTTTTACCTGATTGGGGAGATTTCTGCCATGTCTGCGCCCGGAAGCTGTCCAAAGGGGACCCTTCTGATGATACAAACGCAGACTCAAATTTCACATCAGACCCATCATTCCGACTAAGTCCATCAGATAACCAACTCAGAGAGGTCTCTTCACCAGCTACTCGTCCTCTATTATCCCATCGGAAACTCCAAGTTGGAGAATACCGGCCATTGTTTATTTGTAAACTCTCACCGTCTGATCTATTGGGCACAACCATTTTGTCTCTAGCAGCAACACAACAAGCAGACCCCATAACCGAAGAGCGTGAATTCACAACGACCAAGCACCCCAAAAAACACGCTGCCTAAATTCCTTGGTGCATAAAAACTCAGTAAAGCACCTCACAACAACTCCTTCCTGGCTAGTTCCTTCCTGACAACATAAAACCAATGCAAATCCGAATCCAGGAACTCGATTAGCATCAATTATTAGTAGAAATCCTTTAAGAATTGAAAGGATTCCCACCCATATGAGTGAACAGAGCAGCCCACAGAACCGGGAATCGAAACGGAACCAATCAAATAATCATGCATCCCGACAAACCGAATAAAGGCTAAGGGTCAGCCTAAAACTAAATAGCTCGTAGCCACATAATCTCTTTCCTTTACTGTAACGTGATGAAGAAGAGCTGTGGTAACTTACCAGACAGGCACCAACTACGCTACCTTTGAACTGGTAAAGCAAATAATTCTAACCTTTCGCACCAAGAGAAAAAATCGATACAGATTATCGGAAAAATAAAAAGAGAATCACATGGATTTGTCCAGTGCTCTCTAGGTCACTGAACTGCATCACAGTCTTCACTATAAGAGCCCCAACAAATTATTTAGGAAACCTAAAAATAGCAATTGAATCGGACAAGGGTATCGCTAAACAGATCCAAGATCAGTGCTGGGAATCCTGTAAGTCATGTCGAGGTTACCAAAAATAGAAACAAAAACCCTAAAATCGGCACATGGAAAGAATCCGAATGAAACACGAAATTATTACAATCAAACTGATGCTAGGAGAGTCACAGACACCAAACCTGCTCTCGGAAGCCCCGAAACGTCTCTACAGAGAGAAAGAAACTTTCACAGGGAGAGAGAGAGAGAGAGCGCGGTGGGTTTGTAGAGTGAGAAAAGGAAAGAAATGAACACTACTGCTTAGTTCTCTTGTAGAGAGAGAGAGGAGAGGGAAAGAGGAGAGTACTTAGTCGTTTTTGACAGTTTATTTAACGCCGTCAGAATACGGTTGGTCTCCGGTAACCGTCCCAAATGGGAATAACCAAATCGAACCGATCCGAACAATTGGTAATTAGATTGGTTCTCTATCAATTTATATCTCATTGTAGTCCTTTCCTTTTTTCTTGCTTAATTAAATTTATTTATAATAAAATAAAAATATGTTCCGCTGAAGTTTCGACTACGTCTGTAATTTTGCCTACATGTATATATTTATGTACATATATAGATGTATAATTTTATACGTTTTGTTATCAACGTAGTATATACGTAAACAGATTTGGAATTATGTTCATGGAGTGAATTCGATTAACTATATAATTTTAGAAATGTTATAAATCTAACAATCAAAGAACAGAAATGAGGTGAGTTATTAATATTCTGCACGCATACTTTTACTTTGGTATATATATATACACGTTTTTTTGGCACCAGTTTATTTTGTTTTTATCACTTTTTAAATGCTTTGTGTTCAATCTAAAATAAATATTATGATTAAGCTCCATAAAAATAAAAGCACGATTAGAAAATGAATCGATAAAATGCTAAACCGGAAGCATCGGTAGGTATTCGGTCTACTCAAACCGTTCTCTGGTTCCCTAAAAATCTGACGGCGTAAGGCAGCGGAATTAAGTGACGTACGTCAAATGGGGACGACGCGTCATGTTAGAAGACAAAAAGGGCGGGGCAACGAATAATTGACCAGACGCTTACGAAGTGACGCCGTCGGATGGGGCGTTTTTTGGGAACGGTAGCTAAGTTATGAGAGAAAAATGTAAATACAGACTTTTAAAGGGGTTAGTTTAGAAAATATGAAAAATAACGTTTATGTGTTATCTCGTAGGATACGCGACCTGGAGCTTTGAAAGGCCAACACGAAACGATCATTGGGAGAAGGGAACATAAAGACGAAACTAACACTCCCAAATTCACATTTAATCTGTTATTTTCAACATATACAATTATCATCACGCGACAAACTTTTTATTTGTTATATAGAATATTAAATTAGGAAATTGGCTATATTTACCAAAACTAAAGAATACAAAATATGGTGCTCATGCCATGGTATGTATTTAAAAACAGATATTTAAGAAGTAATAGAAACTCGGTTCTGTAAACGATTGTTAGAAATCATTACAACAGTGTATATGCATACCAAGGAAGGATAGGTCCGTGTCGGAAACATACAAAAATGGAAAAACAAGCAAAGCAAACCGAAGTAGTTCCCGGGGAATGGGAGAACACACAGAGCAACACATTGGTTCGAGATTTAAGAGGAAGGCTTCGACGAATTTCCGGTGTTGACTTTCACCGCAGTTTCATGGCGTAAGCTGTTTTCTCTGGAGTATGCTGACTTTGCACCCTGAAGATTTCAACAACATAGCGTAAAATATATATATATATATACTCAGTTTTATTTACTTTTTACTTCCCAAAGTTCGCACCTTTTAACCTTTTTTCATACCTTAAAAATTCGGATTTTTACTGGTGTTTCGAGCTTACACAGATTTGTTACCGTTGCGACGATCACATGGTAAAATACTGTTTCATTCAAGCAAGATGATCGAGTGATAAGTTCTATGAGAAACTTCTCCTAAAGATTCTTTTTTGTCACTTTTGAAAAATGGGTTTTCCTTAAAAGCTTCCGTCAGGTTGGAAACGAACCCTTTTCTTGCGGCTCACCTGAAAGATGGTTCCGAGCTTCTTCAGTCCCCTGGCCCGTGCTCGAAGAACGTCCTTTGAAACGCTCGGATCTTTAAGCACCTGAAACAAATATAACCAGATAATTTTGCTTTGAGTATTAGCTCTTCCCAACGGTTATTACATTGGATATCTGCAAGTTTGCATTTTTTGTAGTGTATAGGAAGCTTACTCCCTGGCAGACCCGAGACAAGGTCGACTCGATATCAAGCACGTTGATCTGCCAAAGTGATTGAAGAAACGCTTCCATTTTAGCTTCGATGGCTTTCTGAATGTGCTCCTCTCTGTTCTCTGCCTGGTGCTGGTTCAGCTTGTTCACCTCATCTTGTAACTGAATTAAAGAAACCGCACCTAGGGGATCATCATCGTCCAAAACAGGGCATGGAGGGAATTATGGCCAGCCAAACAAGAAGGAACAGAGAAACAAATGCTCGGTAAATCAGAGAGATCGACTTACCTGAAGCAGCCATCACTTGAGACTTTATCTGGTGGCCTTTGTGGCGTACCCACTCGGCTATAAAAGGTACTTTCATGTAACGTTTGTCCTTCCCCAGTTCCTTAGCAGCTTTTCTTGTGTAAATATAACCGATGGTATGCAGCATAGCCTCGCCAAAACCTAACAGTATGGAAAGTTGTGGAGACTTTTAGAAAATATTTTGCCTATTGCTAAAAATCCATACGTCTCATGTATTACAGGAAAATTTCAGAAGCCTGGTTACATTATTTTCCTTATAGCTGAATGTATCAATATCATATCACCGGAGTATAACTTGGGGGTGTGTGTGGAGTATTTTCCTCTATAAAATAGTAGAAATCTTGCCAAACTACATCATATTAATCGCACAAAAGGAGGACCATTTCATTCTCAAGAACAAGACTGCTTTCATGGAAGATAGGAGAGAGAATTACCGGCTGAAGAAAGACGATTTGCCTCCTCGTTTGCCCAGTTAACAAATTCATCAGTTTGTCCTTCCACAAAAGGTTCAAGCTTGTTTTTCAATGTAGTAACGAGCTTATCTTGTCTCTCCTTCTGAAGTGCCTGAAAATGGTTCCAAAATACATGCATAAGAATAAAACACTGGCGCATAGAAACCACTAGACAGAGATTCAGGACAAAGAACAGTACTTTAATTTTCTCCTGAAGCATCTGCTTTCTGATCTCAGGTTCATATGATTCTAAATCAGCCTCAATTGACGCTAAAGTAGCGAGCGCAAGTTGGCCAACGTAATCCTCAAAGAGTTCGCTGCCAAAGAGCATACCAAATACAGATGCAGGATCGACCATTGCATCCCTGAAAGAATGGAAGTGAATAGATAAGAAACAAATGAATAAACCCTCTAAATAAATGCACAAAACAATTCAACTACGGATATAAAACTACTTCCTAAGTTATCTCTAAGAGTTCATTAAATGAAGTTCCAGGATATGGTCTTCAAAGAAGACAGACAAAAAAGGTCTATATTGCAAAGTAAGATACCAGTGGTATGAGTTGAGCGAAGGTTTCAAGCTGGAAACTTTCTTCCATAAAAATGAAAGAGCCAGGTGAATGGAGTCAGTGTGTGTGGTAAAGAGGGCAAACTTACTGTACAACTCCTTCCTTGCCATATTTGTCATAAGCTGCTCGCTTCTCCGGATCACTCAGGACCTGATAGGCCTCACCCAGTACCTTCATTAACACGTAGAAAGGAAGAAAAAGTGAGTGAGAGAACGTTCAGGTGTCGAGTGAATCGACAGCAGTATACGATTAGAATGGGTTGGCTGTGAAGGTTGTTGAATGACTTAATACCGGAAGTAACTATCAGAATAGACAAAATCACAAACAAAGTTAATAGATTTTATTCTACCATAGAAAAAGTTAAAAAAAAAATTCACCCACCTGAAAGTTTTTAGCAGCTTGAGGATCGCCAGGGTTCTTGTCCGGATGGACTTGCCTTGCCTGAAAATGGCCCTCAATCAATTCCCACGTCATGTAAAGCAGAAAGCCATAAATCACAGAACCAGCACAAAGTTTACAGAAACAGAAAGAATTAATTAATATAACCCATCTTGTGCTTCTTACCACATTATACATTTTCAAAAACATATAACATCTGAAGCAATCTCTATGACGTTATATCAGTAAACTATTCAAACCCATTGGGCAGCAAAACAGATGCGAATAATCTCAAGGACCTCAGCGCTAGAGAATCTGATTGTATAGAAGAAAAACCTTACTTTAAAGTAATATGCCTTTTTTATCTCTGCGGCGGAAGCCTCAGTCTTGACGCCTAAGATATCGTAGTACTCGCTTTCTTTCACCATAGTTAGCTTTCCGGTGACCCTTTCCCCGATGCAAGGAAAATAAACGATTAACCTGCATAAAGCGCATGACTAGAAATCAATCCACCCGAAAAGATCTACGCAGGCAAATGATTTGATCGGAATCATATGCGCACAAAAGCAGAGACCAAACCATATACGGGCACGGAAACCAACAACACAGAGTAGAAGCCCACAATCATGGAAACTACAATCTTCGCACGATTTTTCCTCGGAAATTGATAACGAGATCGAACAAACCCAGACAGAAAATGGTGAAATCAGACACGAACTCAATTTGGAGAATCAAATTTGCGAGGCAACAAAATCAAAATCTGGAATCCCGAATCTAACAAATCAAGACAGAATCAGAGAAAGGGAGAAACCTGCTGATCGAAGAGGTAACGAGATGGCGAGAGGGAGAAGAGGAGACGGATCTCCAGTAGGAGAGCCGAGAGATTTGGAGGCAAGATATATAACAAGTGAAATGAAGATCGTATGAAGCTTCGTTATAAATTATAAATTTGTTTCTTAAAAAATTCGATAATATATGATAATATACGAGGAAATTCCGAGTGAGCCACGTGTCTACTCGGTCAATATACATTCGTTACTACAACTATATGCGATATAATATATGGGCCTAATTTTTGAAGCCCAATAAAAACACATATTGGGCCAAAATAAAATCGGAAAAGGAAAACTAAAAATAGATTGGGTTTCGTGTTTTTCTTTTTGGGTATGTTTTTTGAATGAGGCGTGCCTTTCGGTCTGGAATCCGGAAGTTGGATTTGGAGGTTTCTTATCAAAACACCTAGGATCCATATCATTATCTATGTGACATTTTGTATTTAATTGCATTTAATGGAGGTGCCTATTAAATTAATAGAGGTGCATATTAATTGCATTTAATGCTGAAGTGGTCTATTCGATCATTTGGTACTATAGGAGAATGTTAGACCCTTTAATTTAGTGTTTTCTTAGTATAATCGTAAATATAACTTGAATATTAAAAAAACAAAAGAGGTGAATTCATCTCATTCTATTGTAGGTATCCTTTTGTTTTAAAAAAGAGGTCTAACATGGAACGTTTGCAATTTATTATGTTTTTATAAACTTTGTTGCTATAATATAGTAATAGCTTAGATATATTATTTTGTCGAGGCCTGTGAAACACAGTTTCCTTAAGTTCGATTTCCGTGCCACCTCTAAAGCTTCGAGGCTATTGGAGCACGGTGAACTCCCAGGATACAACGACCGCGTATTTGGAAGAAGCTTTCCAAATACCAAGCGAACTCAGAGAGAGATATGAGCAAATATGTGAATGCTCTTTTTCTCTAGAATGCTTGTTTCTTTTCTGTGTGTTTTATGAGCTAACCCAAGACCACTATTTATAGTAGAGGGAAGAATCTCAAAACAAATCAATTTGAATTTCAAAATTCAAATTTGATTTTATTTTGATATTATCTCAATCTTATCTCAATCATATTTGATAGATTTTCTGCGGATTTGAATCCAATTTGAATTTGAATTTCAAATTCAAATAAGAATATTCTCTTAATATTCTGCAGATTTAAATTTATACGGACCGGGCTTCTCACGGGCTAGGCCCGTTTTGATTCTATCAAATAAACCCAAATCCAACAATATATACATATGTATGTGTGTGATTGTGTACATAATAGATATACATGTATATAATTTTATATATATTATGTATATGAATTTGTATATATGTTTTGTTTGTAAATAGAAATAAAAAGAGAATTTGATATTGTAAGAAATATCTATATCTTTAGTTACAATGAATCTTCCACATTTTATCATTTAGAAAATGACATTTGATCGAGTGACTGAAATTTTCCTAGACTGATTTAATCTGCGGAGAAAGTTGTCTACTCAAGACAAGAAAAGAATGGGCTTTCGACAGTACTGTGCAAATGTCCACCCTCTTTGTATTTGTTTACATGGTTGTACTACGTCGTAGGTTCTTAGCTACAAGAACTGCTGGAATACATGGTCTGGCTTTCATACCGAGAGAATAAGCACGGATAACTTTTTCTATAGTTTTAAATATGAATGTGTGAGCTTATCAACCATTTGTGTTTTTTCATTCCCTCATACTCTCATACATGTTTGTTTGGTGCATCGATAACATAAATATTTATTTTTTCCATACAAAATTTCTATTATGTACTTTTAGAATCCGTAAATATTAACAAAAATATCTATAACCATTATATCAAACTTACACTTCAAATCTTCATATTGCGTCTTATCTCTTTTAAGATTAGTTTTCAATCTTGAAATTATTTTTTTGCACTCTTAATTCAAATAATTCAACGTAAACCGATATGAACTTTGTATATGTTGTGTATAAAATAAAAATTACACGTTTCAAATGATTGCATGAATTTCTATTTTGAAAAAAAAAAAGTCATATTAAAATATTCTATACTAAAGATGGATGGTTTGATTTCATATTTTCATTTATCTTTTTATTTTATTATTTAAATTCATTTGGATTTTAGTTTTCAAAACTATGGCTTAGGCATTATGAATATGAAATTTGATCATTACCAAAAGACACACTTCGACGCATTTGACCGTGAACGGTATGAAATGGAAGCAGTACCATCGTTTCAAATATATCTTCTCTCCCTCCCATTTATTTCATTTTCCTTCCAAATGGTTGACCTCATGTCATATCTGGCATAGCTCTTTGTTTTCTTCACCTGTCAAACCATGGCGGCACGCCGTGAAATCAACCATATTTTGTTGGGTTATATACATAGAGATTCTTTTTCACCAAATCGGCAAAGACATAATAGCGGGAATTTATTAATCATCATTATTAAATTAATATATTTAATAATTATATATAGATTGGATTAGATTATCACTAATTATTAAACATGAAAAATGGATTAAAAAAAGGATGATCATATAGAATAAAAAGAATATTCTATAATTTTGTTGGGGTATTAGTTGTATATATTGAAAATAATATTAAAATCAAAAACAAAATTTTTAAACTTAAATTGAACTAATTATTAGACATGTAAAATATATTTTTTTTAAAAAAAGATGATCATATAGAATAAAAAGAATGCGAATAGATTATTATAGTTTTAACAAAAATTAATTTATTCTATAATTTTGTTGGGTATTAGTTGTATATATTGAAAATGATATTAAAATCAGAAACAAAACTTTTAATTTTAAATTGAATTAATTATTAGACATATAAAATAGATTTAAAAAAAAAGATGATTATATAGAATAAAAAAGAATGCGAATACATTACTATAGTTATAAAAATAGTTTAATTAATTATATATTTTTTGGGTATTAGTTGTATATAGTGACAATATATTCAAAGCATGGTACAAAGCTTTTGATTATAAAAAAAAACGGTTGTGTTTGAATAAATGGAAAAATTTAATGATAGCAAAACCAAAACATAATGACGTAAAAACGGTTTATTCTGTCGACGACGTGTTTGGTTATTTTTAAACGGCTTATTATTAATTTAATGACGTAATGATTTTTTTTTGTTAAATTTATAAATTTTTTTGTTAAAATCATAATGAATTTTAAAACCAAAACGTTTCATAATAAATTTTAAAACAAAAACGTTCCAATAGAATCCATTGATCCACTAATGATGACATTATTTAGTGAGTTAAAAATAAAATAAAAAACAATGGAATCACATGTTCTCTCTCTCAAATGAAGATGCTGTCAGCTTAGCGTCTCCCAGGGTTCCAAAAGGCAATATCATCTGCAAATTTTAAACAAAGTCCGGAGATTCAAGCGCTGTCGAGATTTGCCAGGGTTCTTCTCCAACGATCCTTCTCTTGAATGCCGGTAACAATTTCGATAGCCTCCACCACTGTCGCCGCCGAAGCTCTGCCGCGTTTCTCTCTACAGTTGCTTCCGCCAAGAAAACCATGGTGTCGACTTCTTCCTCCGCATCTGGTGGCGAGCTCACGCCGATAAAAGAAGTTGTAAACTTCGAGAAAGAGATTAAGAAGAGCAAGTTCATCGCCATCGCAGGTCCCATCTCCAACGGAATAGTCCGCTCTATCGTTCATCTCCAAGTTTCTTCTCCTTTTACATAAATGGTATTTTCGGATTTTTTGCCAGGTATCTCTGATCGAGTGTTTGACGGTGTGTCATTAGGTTCGTGATCCCTGCGCCTCGCACAATTGCTGGGCTTACAATTTCGGATTTTGGGTATTTCACTTGCTAATGAATGATGATGGGTCTGGTTTAGGTGGGCGATCACTATCGTTCTAGCGTCGATGGTGAGCCGTCAAGTACTGCATGAAAACCGATTCCCTCTACGATTGTGTCATGAGGATTAGAGAGAGTTATGGTTGTTGTCATTAGGTGCGAGTGAATGTTCATTCTCATTGTTTCATAACATATATATATATATATATATATATATATATATATATATATATGGATTTTTATGTGACTGAAAGTAGAAGCTGCTTGGGAATTGTGTTTCAGGTACTTTGGAGGCATTAAACTTGGCATGGGAGGTCTTATGCATTCAGTTCGCCTTGGCAACTGCAAAAAAGTTTTCATACAACCATTTCTTAACATATAGAGCAGTGGCAGAGTCACCGAAAATATTGGTGAACGGAAAGAGACGCAGAGCTGCTTGCCGTGGAGAGGATGATGTGCCAAACGAGGCCTTTGCTGATACGTGTGACATTTTAGTTTCAATTCTTTTAGTGTATATATGAATATAAATGTCATATATTTATGTGTATGTGATATTGGTGTGAATGCAGGAGAAATTAAGCGAGCCGGGGAAGAGGCGAGTAGGAAAATAGAGGAGATGAGATTAGAGGGTAAAGAAGAGGCTGGAAAGGCTTAAGAAACCAAAGATTCCATCGCAGAGAGGTACAAAAAATTGAATGTATATAAACCTATATATATATGTGTGTAGTAGTCTAATGATACATTTTAGGATTCATATAAAAGGTATAAAAGGAGGAGATGTGAGAAACAAAAAACTCTCTCTTCGCCGATACAATGCTCTGGCCATTCCGCTACTGGCGGAAAGAGGAAGAAGAAGTGGTAATTCCTCGAGCTTGTCCGATCTGGACAACAAGAATCATCAAGGTAGTTTTTTTTGTAATGAATCAGCAAGGTAGTTTACTCAATGAAGATTCTAAAATGTCTTCTTCGTATAATCGCATACATGTAACGAACCATAAAGCGGGCATTACAGGAGCCAAACCAAAAGAGACAGAGAAACAGTCCAGGGAACATAACTCCATGGACAAGGGAAGAGCTGCAGTGTTGGAGATGCCTTGTGTCTTTACCAAAGTGGAGGAGCCCAATGGGAGAAGGGTACAAGGGATTCTGTATAAGTACCTGAAAGGAAGAGGAGGAAATGAGGATAATTTGCATATGCCATGGCAGTTTCCTTTCCTCTGCCGAGTTTGTGAAACACACCGATCGAGAAGAAGTAGCTCATCCTCGACATAAATATACATATATGTTGGGTTTCCTGGGATCTCTAGAGCGAATCCTATTCCTAAGAGATCAATTCTAGGGTTTGCGCAGCGGATATAAAACAAAAATTGATAAACCCTAGAACCATGCTTCTATTGAAATCGTAGAAACTTGTTAGAACGCTTACCTCAATCGATCCGGGGCCTGTATCAACTGAAGAATTCGTCCGATCACTTAGGGAGGAAGAATACCTCGCCCTCTACACGTATCCACACCTCGGGATGAATTCCAACGATTGGAACTTGTCTGCTAGGACTCGAATCTCTATTCGATTTGTGCACCGAGAAATCTCGAGACTTAGAACACGTTTTGGATCTCCAAAAACTCTCTCTTTTCTGCCAAAAGTCGGCTGCTCCAAGTCTCATACGAATTAGGGTTCTAATCACTTTCTTATAAAGTGATTTAACCCTAATTTCGGTTTAATTTTCGGAAACACTGAAGCCCAGAACGGACGGTCAGAAAAGCACTGGGACCGTCCGTTCCAGCATGTAGAACGGACGGTCTGCCTAAACGTGGACCGTCCGTTCCACCACGTAGAACGGACGGTCTGCGTGCTAACGTGGACCGTCCGTTCTAGTCACCAGAACGGACGGACCACGCGTCTGGACCTCTGGACCGTCCGTTCCGAACCTTTCGGTCCGTCCGGTCCGGACCCTTCCGCCTCGGTTTTCCGTCGTTTTCTCTCGTGCATTCGTCCTTCCCTGCGTGTGTGACCCTGTAGGCTCATTCGACATAGCAGTATAGTCCGAAATCTCTATTCCGGATATACAAGTCATAGGCGGTCTCTAGCAAGACACTATGACTACCTATCTCGAATAGAGTTTGTTCGTGATCATACGAACGCCAGTGATGATTCCGGCTGATGATCCTTTTGTATCGCGATATCATATGTCGAACATAAGGCATGGACAAGCCACCTTATCTGATTCGACTGCTTTCTCGTTAACTGAGTTTGACTGTCTGAAACAGACGTCGTTCGTCTATAGTGCGGCCACGCATTTCTACAGTCTCGCTCGCACGAGGGGCCCAGGGATATCTCTCTCTTTTACGAGAGGTACAAATCCCGTCTTGACTATCTACAATCCAGTACATGATTCATTTCGTACCTGATACACGCCTTTATAATCCTCCTGTTACGCAGGACGTTTGACGCATTCAAAGCACGAAACTCCTCATGTTGGATTCCGTAGATATCTCAGGTCTTAGGATCCAATCATGGAACCGTCATATGAGATTCAAGTCATGACGCTAGTCCATGTGACAATCTCATGCGGGTCATTCCAGTATTCCGTTCTCCAACGAATACCTATGACTGTGATCGTATCCAATACCTATGATCAATCCTATGATCATCTATCACACATCATACTAGTCTTATTATGTCGTTGTTCCCACAACGACACAAGACCAGGGAGTTTAGTATCATTCATAATGATACACGGATTTCATAACATATTAAAGCATGCATAATACGTAATGAATCAAACACTAATCCATAAAACTATAGAAAGTGTCAATACATCAAATGTATCATAATCATAGCTCATAAACAGTACATCATAGAGCACCAAACCAACAATATATATATATATATATATATGCATATTTATATATATATGTCTATATATGTATTTTTTAATGAACAAATTTATATATATTATATTTATATTTTTAAATTGGGGTTTTCTACGAAATAATGATAATATGTTGTTTTTAACACATAACAATGAGATGTAATCGAATTCGTTAAATATTTAGTGTTATTATAATGAATGTAGGCTTAAACGTCATATCAAAATTCACGTAAATCTATACAAAATATGGATCTTATACCATTAAAAAATAATTAGCATTGTACTAATTGATATTGCATTTTGATTTTTTGGATTTTTTTAATTTCTATGGACAATCTAACGTCAATTAATAATATACCATATTATTATGATCAATCATTGAGAAAATAAATAAGAAAGTTCATATACTTTTTTAAAATTCAAAGTTTGTTTATTTCTATAAAAAAAAGTTTTGGAAGTTAGTAAATTTTTTAGTTATTTTCAGGCATAACATGAGACTTAACCGATCGAAAAAAACTTTTGCCAAATGGATTTTACAAGTTGGAAACAAGATAATAGCTAAAAGAGATACTCAATCTTACGATTTCACTAGAGCCGATAAAATTATAATAGACAATGGATTTATGCTCCAAAGTACAAATGATCCTATGCAAGTTATTGCAAATGTAGCGTATCCAAAGTTTCAAGAATTATTCTTAGATCATGATTATCTTACAGAAACTCTATGAATGGATTCCTTCTTTCAAAAATCTCAGGACAAATGACAAAGTATCTCAGCTCGGACAACATTGAAATTGATAATACTCCAACAACTGATTGACAATCATTATACCCCGTCGAATATCTAAATTCTCTTGAATTTTCTTGATTACCGAATTATCGGCTTCATTTGAAGGTTGGAGCTACCTTGACGATGTTAAGAAATATCAACAAAAAAGAAGGACTCTGCAACGACACGAGGCTAATAATTACTCATTTAGAAAAATGGATTGTGGAGACAAAAATTCTGACAAGACAAAACAAGGGGAAAAAATCTTAATTCCAAGAATTATTTTAACACCAAAAGATTCAAATCATCCGTTTATATTTCGAAGAAGACAATTTTCGATCAAACTATGCTACGCAATGATAATAAATAAAATTCAAAGACAGTCTTAAACAACAACAATATCGTAAAGGTTTTTATATGAGATGATCTCGCGCCAGAAACCCGTTCACAAATGGACAAGTTGAATGTCAGAAGAATTGTTATAGTCATTAATGGTATAAACTCAAAGATAATCGACGGTAAATATAAAAATCATATAAACCCATAGAATTTTGATATATTCATATTTAGAGTAATATCAATATTATTAAACTAATTTATAAATCATGTGTTTTACCTTGCTACATATCATTATCTACACGGATTTATATGGATGTACAACTCAATATTATCAAAAACTATCGTGAAAAAAATATAAATTTATCAATTATTAAAACAATATTTACTACAATATTTAATAATATCAATTTATTTATTTGTTATTATTTAACAACTAATTTGTATTTTTCAAATTGAAGAATAACAAAGATTGAGAATAAAGACATTAAAAGCAAATCTTTCACAAAACGAGTCGTTCAACACATATGTAATAATGATTTTATTACATAATAATTTTATAATCTAATAATACAATAATTATTAGATTCTTCCACTTCTACCCTTTTTCTAAAAAATATATATACACACTAATTTAACTTCATAATATATATAAAATTTTTATACATTGATATCAATAAATTTTTATATCCTAAAAAATAACAACTCGCGCATCGCGCGGATTTCACCTAGTCTATATATATTAATAAAGGAATTTAAAGAGATTTGGTGAAGACACCTCATCATCCTACATGTCATTTTGTTTAATTTTGATTGGTTATAAAAAAATTATGGTAAAATTTAATGAGAAACTTATACAATATGCAAATCTATATATATTAATAAAGGAGTTTAAAGAGATTTGGTGAAGCCACCTCATCATCTTACATGTCATTTTGTTTAATTTTGATTGGTTATGAAAAAATTATGGTAAAAGTTAATGAGAAACTTATACAATATGCAAATAATTAATCCAAAATGAAATTATAAGAATTAAATGAAATATGATGGATCTAAAATAAGATCCTAAGAAAATTAATAAATTATAATTACTTTTAATAGAATGTATTGTTATTTTAAATTAAATTTATTTATTTTAGAATAGTAATAGATAAATTAGAAAATACTATTATGAAGAATTTAAAATAAAATATCACTTTACTTAAAAACAAAAAATTCCATTAAGATTTTGGTCTTAGTTTTATAGATTAATATAGATGATGTAAATTTTACTTGAATATAATATCAATAGTAAATTGTAACATTTATCATAACTAATAACCTGTAGATTTATAATATCTAAGAATGATTATAAATTTTATTTAACTTTAAAAACTAGATAAAAAATAAATATAATTAAATGATAGACGTTATGGTCCTTTTCAGTTGTAATGTCGGTTAATGCTGATTTAAATAAATAATTTACGTTATGATGGATTAAAAAATAAGCAAACGGCTAATTTTAGTATTAGTAAAGATTTAATTATGTTATGGAGAATTGAAAAGGCAAGAATGATACAGTGACATATTTATGTGAGACCCGCAGGTGAATGTACGTCGTCCGATTCTGTTTCGATCGTTTGCGTTTTAGATTTTCTTCTTTGGATATTTTTGAATTTTTCCTAAATCTCATGCGCATCGGGTCGCGCATAAGCTGTGGACATAGCCCGGAAACCTCTGGCTATAGCTCTTCAATCACGGATCTCCGACGTGTTCGCCGTCGATATTCACATGGTGACGAAGATCGGGAAGAGGATAATCCTCGACGGTGGTGGGAAACAAGGTCTCCATCATCCACCACGTGAGCTCGGAAGAATCGCCTAGGCGGGCGGTGATCGGCACCCGAATATCGACGATGGAGTCTTGATCGTAGCCGGAGCAACCATCCTCGAGAACGTGAAGATCGGTATATACAAAAAGTTCTGAACTTTATCATTTTACATGTTTCAGTGTAAGTCCTAATGTTAAGAAATGTGGGAGTGTACAATCTCGAATATCATAGAGAGATCGTACACGTAATGAAAAGGAATAAGTAATCTTACATATCTTATATTCAAGTAAGAACGTTTCTTTTTCGCGTCGGGATTGCATCATCAGTGATGAACTTGGCGGTGAAGGGTCCTTCGGTGCTATGGGGGTGGCCAATGTGTGGAGATCCAGTTTGAGACTGCCGACGCAGCACTCGAACGGTGGCCGAGGCGGAGGAAACAAGAATACATTCTGAAGGTGGCGATCCTCTGCGACTCAGCCCAGGAAACCGGTTTCATGTACGTGGCTCTGGGGGTTCTTGCAGGGCTAGTTGAGCTTAAAGATTTGTGAGTTAGCAGAACTATGTTACTTTGTATGTTACTACTGCCGTTGTTGCATTCTCTTAAGGTGTGCAAAGATATGTTGTTGTAGGTTTTCGTTTTTGACTGTTCATGCATTCTAAATGGGTTAATGGGCAGCTCGACTGCCCATTTAGCCCAAAATGTGTTAAACAAAAATAGATCATTAGCTTAATTGGTTGGCTTTTAACCTAAGTACCCAACTCACTAAAAGTTGAACCCATGATGGGCTGCGTTGAGTTGGGTCATTTGACATGAATATACTAGGGATGGGCACGTACGGGTACCAGACTTTTTAAGGTACCCTTATCTCGGTCGTCTCGGTCTCATCGGGTTTCTTATTGGAATATCTCATTCTCTATCTCACGAAACACGGGTACCCGTGATTCGGGTACTTGCGCGACCCGAACCGGTGTATAATTAAAAAAAATAACTTGTACAAATATATAATACAAATACATATATGAGTAGTATAACCATAAGTTGAATAAAATCCAGAATACATTTTCTTTCCAAACACCTCCACAATACATCATCATCCAAAACAATCCAAAAGTTGAATAAAATTCAAAACATAAAGATAGAGTGAATTAGGGTTAGGTTATGGATATGTATTTCTGTAAATGTATTAAAAATAAATGGTATTTTTATAATTTTTGAATTTAGTCGGGTACCCGTGAGATACCCATCGTGAAATACTCGAACGCGAATCCGAAACTCGGGTTTTTCGTCTCAGAGAACCTGGCATCTAACTCATTATCTCACGAGTAATGAATTTCGGGTACCGGCGAGATAGGAAACTCCGAAACCCGCAGTTCTCAGATAAAAATGCCTAGCCTAGCCCTAGAATATACTGCTGGCTCCTGTTTGTTTTAAGCCTTTGTAGCAAATGAAACATGATTTGAGTTTCGTTTTTGTGACTACATCTCTTGAAAATGTAAAGCTCCCCTGGTTAAGTCTATGATGGAAATGTTTGCCACTAATTACTGAAAGTTGGTAAGTTGCGAATGGTCTAACCAAAAGCTTTTATCTTCTTGTTGCAACTATGGTATCAGCTGATTTCCTCCTACAAAGGAAGGAGATATCACTTGAATGGCACAGAAAGAACATTTAGAAGAACAAAGTTCATAGATCTAGATGGCCTATTCTTGGAGCCTGCTGCAGCTGGTGGTTGGCTTTTTTCTCGTTGAAAGGTCTTGTCAATTTTGGATTGGATTATTTGGCTTAACATTTCACACCAAACTGTTGCAGCCAGGGTGGGTGGAAAGTTTAAACCAAGGGCTAAACCTCGTCCAAAGAAGATAGCCTCTGTTTCTTCCGCTGCAGAGCTCCGTAATGACGAAAAGGAAAAGCCTTCAATGCAAGATCAATCTTGCGGAAGGGAAGAACCAGTTGGTCTAAATGGGGAGGTTGTGTGCACTGAAGCTGCAAACCCTAGCAGTTTGTTCCTTGAAACTGGATAATTATCTCACTTAGACTGGAATTGTTAGAAAATGTAAAATTGTTAAGGATGTGAAGTTTACTTTGCAGATACTTTACCTTTTGAGGCAATTGCACCCGATAGTGGCACCATAAATCAATCAAATAATGGGGCAGTCTCAGAAGAGGTAAAGCGATATTAAATCTTATGCGTTGTGTGTTGTCTCCTTATCTGTGTCTACTTGGTATTTTCTTAATTTTATGATCTTTTCAGAATGTAGATGTTTTCTCAGGAGGTATTGGTTCATCTACGGAAGCAGTGATTCTTCATGCTTGGACAGAGTGAATATGGAGAAAAGAATGGATGAAGACATAGAAACACCCATCTTTCTTGGTGTTCTTGGGACACAAGATTCGGTAACGTTTAGGGATTTAATAGCTGCAGAGCTGGATGGAGGTATTCATGCTCAAAATGGAGGGATGCAAACAGAGGTGCGTGAAACTTGATTTTGGAATAACCTTGGCTTGTTTCAGGAAACAAAAAATTGTTTGGATATGGAAACTTTAGATATTGTAGAGGAGGGCACTACTACCTTTGGCAAGTATGAGAAGGATACAAGTGTTGTGGGTCAATTTTCCATGATGTATTTGTGTTTGTTTTAATATTAAACTTGTGCATCATGAACACAGGAAAGCATTCTGAAAAGTTCCAACCAAAGCCAAAATTGCAAGATGGCGTACAAGCTAGAAAACAAAACCAAGGTTTTAATGGGGCACTTGAATCTGTTTACCCAGATGATGACTTGGATTTTGTGCCCGTGGGTGCTAACACTTCTGAATTCCTAATTCAGCTGAATAAGGAACTGAGAAATGAAACTACCAATGTGGATGCTACTTTTTATGGAGCGATTCAAGACGTTGATATTCTTGAAATTCCTAGGAAGTCAGTAAGATTTCTGGGCAAGTTGGGTTGCTTAAGCTCATTTTCTTTTAAAGACAAATTTACCTAGGATAACTGGCTGCATGGCGCTCAATTCATCTTGCAATATTATGATAGATCCTTCAGGGCATTTATGAAGAACAAGAACAGAAGGTTTGTACACAGGTCCCGATGTACTGTTAACAAATTGATAAACACGATAATCGATTGATCGATGGTTTACAATCTGAAGAATTGCTTAATGAGAGTCTCCTTTCTCAACCCAAATCCTAACCGTTTTCTCAAAATACTCGCATAACCCTGAAAAAAATCTCAAAACAACTATTTATAATCGCTCCTTTACAAACTCGTTGAGATGACATAACAAAACATAAATCCAACTCTGATTCCAGCAGCTTCACTTCATCCCTTTATTTTTCAGTCATCTTAATCATCTACTCCTATATCTCACTTCTTGCACAAACCTTCTTTTGTTCTTGTTCTTCATGAATGCCCTGAAGGGTCTATCATATTACTGATTTCTAAGATGGAGAAAGGAATCCTTTCTGGTGGATGGGAACATGAAGAGCAGTTTGAATGTCCCGGTAACATTACAGCTATGGAAGAATATAATTGTTGGGAACATACTGCAGAAGAATAATCAGAGAGAGCTAGTGATGTAAGAAAAATAAATAGAGGTGCAGCTGCGGAAAAAACACTTACACAAAAGTGCCAAAATGGCAGTGAAGCACCACATCATTGATCATTCTAGTGAAACCCCCTGAAGAAGTTCAAACATTTAACTCGCCGACGGAGAAGAAGAACATGTAACTGTAACTTCTTGCTGAAATATTATGTTGTGTTGTGTGTGACTGTTTTTGTATGTTATTTTGACATTATTTTTTATTGTTATAGTGGCAAAGGAGTTGCTTGAAACCCTAGATGAAGATATCCCATTTTTGCCTATTAGAGATATGCTTCAGCTTGTTGATTATAAAAAGTGGTTGGAGGTAAACGATTCTTCACCTCTGCGTTATTTACTCTGCAACTACAAGTTGTGTGGGTAGGAAGGTTTACATTTATTACATTTTATGTATTCTATACAGTGCTAGCCCTGAACAATTTATGCTCAAGAAACTTGAAAGTTTTGGCAAGAAATTGAATTTTACTTTTATCTTTGCACTACATGAGTGCATATGTTTAGACATGCACTAATTTGGTGTGCGTAAGCTTGGGCCAGTCATTCTGAATGATGGGAATTTATTGTTATTAAGCAGAAAAAGGAAGCAAAAGAAGCACGAGGGCTTCAAATCCAAGAAAGGTATTGTATTCCTTTTTTTTCAAAATCTATCTTTACATTCCCTTGTGCACCTGCCACCTGAAATTCTTAGTTTCTTCTAGTTAAATGTCTAATGTTAATGTTTTTCAATTTCTGAACAGAGTTTGTGATACTTCTCTTTATTTATATTATTTCCCTTGACCTTCCGTGGTTGATAATAGCTTTTATCCTCGTTTAGTTGTAGATAATGTTTTTTTATAAAGCATGTTGTGGTAGAACAAAATGGCTTTTCAGCTAGGTTGTTGATCGAGAGAAGTCTCTTTGATCAATTTGTTCTATTTATTATAGCTCAAGTCTTTTAGATGCATTTGATAGAACTCATTCATTAATAATGGACCCAACAAAGTCTCAAAACCCATGGGTAGAACTCACCCCAAAAGTTAGCTTGTTGGGGAGGGTGTCCATGATATTATATTGACTCAATTGTTCCCACATATTTCCGATGTGGGACTCTAACAATACCGCCCCCTTTAGACAGCGACGACCACGGCGCTGGCGGCTTCTCGGTCGCTGGCGGCTACGCACCCTTTGTACTCCTCTCCCGACCGTTCCTCTCCCGCCGCGTCGTCTGCATACCAATTTGATAGAACCCACTCATTAATAATGGGCCCAACAAAGTCTCAAAGTCCATGGCTAGAACTTACCCCAAAAGCTAGCTTGATAGAACTCACTCATTAATAATGGGCCCAACAAAGTCTCAAAGTCCATGGATAGAACTTACCCCAAAAGCTAGCTTGTTGGGGGAGGGTGTCCATGGTATTATATTGACTCAATTGTTCCCACATATTTCCGATGTGGAACTCTAACAACATTCCTTTTGAACTCATGAACCGAACTTCTCAAAAATTGTCCGTGATCACTTCTGTGCCACACTATTTTTCCCTGTACTGCTCGATTTTGGTCTTTGGTCTGTTGAAGTGCTTCTTGTACTACTAGGAAAGCATCTGATGATTGCGAGCCTCTGCTAAACTATCACACCTACGTGCAAAGGCAAGCCAGAGTACGATGGTCAAAGCAAGATACAGCACGGTTCTATGAGGTAATGGATAATTTTATTCTCTGATTCTCCATTTATCTCAATCTTGTTGTAACTTTGATTGCGGGATTTGCGTATATTTGGTTATCCAATTGGAATTAATTAACAAACAATGGGGAACCAATTCATTGTATCTAATTTGAGTGATTTCATTTGATGTTCTTTGTTTGTAGGGCATTCGTGAGTTTGGGACCGATCTGTCAATGATACAACAACTATTTCCTGATAGGACACGTGAGCAGATCAAACTGAAATACAAGTTGGAAGAACGACGACATCCAATGAAGCTTAATGATGCTATTGCTACTCGTGCAAAACGTGACAAAATCTCCTCCCTCCTCTCTAAATCCCTCAGCTTTACATTTCTTTTTGAGCAAATACGCTTAGTTGATGCAAAAGGAAACCCCCTCCTGATGGTATTGGAAAGATCAGAAAACTATATACTTGTGTATATGGAAAGTTTTCAGCAGAGGAATGAGATATATGCATTTGATACGTTTCCAAAATCATGTTTTTGATTCAGGAGGCTCTTGTAATTCATTTTTTTCTCCGCAGATCACCATCATTATCACGACGTGATTAAGAAGCTTCAAGAAGCGGCTACTCAAGCAGCCCGGGAAGCCAATGAAGAAGATGAAGCATCCGCAGGAGAAGAAGATAACCCGCCAAACACCGAGGTAGAGGCAACAGACATTCCCAACAATGTACGTATACATTTTGTGTCATTTACGTAATATTAGGGGTGTGCATTTCGGTTTTCAGGTTCAGTTCGGCAATAAAAAAACATTTGCAAAGAGTTTTTTTCTCATCTATATTTTGCAAAGGGCCCCCAAAAAAGAAATGTGTTTACAGCATTTTATTTTAGCAACTCAGAACGGGATGCCTTTTCTACGTAATATGATACAAAGCCTAAACGATTTGTGTGGTTGTAGGAGGAGCCGGCGAAATCGGAGCCGTCGGAGAGAAGTGGCGAGCAGTGGAACGGCGGAGGAGATGCCGACCGTGAGGATGAGGATGCTCACTGGAATTCTTATCAGAGCGAAATGTAATTTTGCACCTTTTTTGGTTTCTCATCATTCTTAGACATCGAGGCCAAAATAAAAATTTTTAATTGATTAAATCTTTAACCGGAACAAATTATGAACGACTACAATTTCGTCTAAAGTTTTGCCAACACATTTCAAAGTTTTGTTTTAAGAAATTATGTCTTCGATTTCAGCAAAGATTAATTGTTCAGATTTAGGTGGTGGGTATTGTTTATAATAAAATATTACAATGTTTAGTGTTATTATGATTCTTAGGACAAATGATTGGAAAAAATTCCAACCAAATGTAACGCTACCACTAACCAATGATTAGCGTCTGACAGAATGATGATCCAAAGGGTTTGATTGCTCAGCCGACAGCGTTTATGGCTTTGTCCAAACCCTTAAAGTCAAATTCTGGTTGTTATGCGAAATAGCCATAGATCGAAATCATCTGTTTTAATAAAATTGTGTGATGAATGACTAATCAATGAAATATTCCGACAGCAACTGTCAAAGGCTGAACAAAGAACCGTTGACTCGTCTTTTAATCGCCCCGGTATCTACAATTACTTTTTTGCTCTGATTCATCACTTGCCACGTGTCATATGGGTCCCATCTCACGCTCTCCCAGACCAGACCAAGGTGGAACTTTAATTCTAACCCCAAATGTTTCGAGAAATTAATATCTAGCTTCTAACATCTTAAACACAACTCTCACCCCTTTTTCTAGAACTTCATGCTTATTCCAAAAAAATCATGTACTCATAATATTTTGATATGGATTTAAATTCTTATTCCAAAATTTTTTTAAAATAATCACAAAAATTTATATCTTTGATATCTAAAAAATGGAAAAGTCTCCGATATGTGAATGTAAGATTCATCATTTTTCTTTAAATATGATTATAATTTTCTAACCATGGTGGACTATGGATCAAATATTTTTTTTATATTGAAACGTATTTATACTAATCAATTGAAAATCAGTAATAATTATCTTTTCTACCAATTTGAAAGTAATAGGAAAACATATAAATAAAAAAAGATATATCATCACTAGAAAATGATTTCCCATCTATGTATTCTCGACAAAATGAATGGTGTTAGAAAATAGAAACCAATAAAAACGGGTACCATTCTGAAAATAATAAAAGTATTGGGGGTATTAGAGAATACCCAAAAGTTCTCTCTCGGCGTGCCTTTTATGCCGTCTTTTTGTCGGCGATTATTTTACCCTCACTTTTTTTTCTTCTTATTTTATCTATTTTTTATAATAAATATTTTCTGACGTGACGTTACAACACTGCTTGCTCGTAGATCCGTTAAAATTCTACCTACGGTCATTAATGACCGTCGGATCTTCCTCGGTTGGTGACAAAAGCATGAATATTGCACTTCCCATAATATTTGTTTTTATTAGTTTCCAAATGTACCCCAAATGTTGTATCTACCTTTCTCTTTGAACCATATATTATCTTTGGTTACATTATGAACCCAATATTCTACAAATTGCACCACCACGCTTTATTTCCTTAAAAACGCAAGCATAAATTTTGAACTTAGTTCTATATAGTTGAAGCGATATTTCAAGTTATATGTGATTATATGCTTATAGTATAAATACATATGTTTATCCGAATATAAATTAATAAATTTATTAAAGTTTCAACCCAATTTCTGAATTTTTTTTCTTCTGAAAATCAGATTTAAACTGAATATAATTGAAAGGTGGGTCTAGTCTCTAGATGCATGAGGTGAGGAATTAGGAGTATGAAGTTATTACAATTAGTGTGGGTATCAAAATATAAAAAAACAAAATAGTATGGGTGCCATTAAATAATCATCGGAATGTAACCATAAAAACAAAAACAATATTAAAATACGAGGCGATTTAGGTGAAAGAAAACAGGAAAGTCCTTAGTTCGCTCCGAATTTCACTCGTCTGTTGCTTCTGAAGCCTTTACCCTTTTTTTTCCCTTTTGATTTTTGGGGTTTTCCGGGGGGTTTCCTGGCGATGTTGATTCGCGAAAATTAGGGTTCCTTGCTGGTGCATTGATTCGTGGATCAGCCATATTCTCGAAGATTTAAGCGAGCGATAAAAATATATAGGGAGGAAAAGTTCTGTTTCTGTAGATTCAAGCGAAGGAATCTGAGATGTCGGGTCCGCTTGATCGGTTTGCAAGACCATGTAAGCGATCGGATCTACTTTTTCTGCTGCCGTGTGATGCATCAGTTCTTTCTGTGTAAAATTCTGTTTTTTTTTTCTTTCTGGGTATTTTTCGGTCCGACTCTAGGGTTTCAGTTTAGCATAAAGGCTTGAGCTGGTAAAGATCGAAAAATTTGAGGTGTAATGGAGCAATGAGAAGCTCAATGCTAGGAAATTTCGCTTTTTTGCCGGTGTTTGATGAGGGTTTTAGCTTGTCGTACATGTTCTTACAACGCTGAATTTAGAGAAGTTAGGAACTTTCGGATGGGTTTTGTACAGCTAAGGTAGTTGCTTTGTGGAAATATCACCTCTTAACGTTGTTGTTTTAAGATTCACGCAGTCTGGTATGCCCGCTTGATATCTATTCGTTTTATTGCTCTGAATCATAGAGCATTAGACAATTCGAGTTTTCACTAGTTGTTGGGTACTTTGTTTTTTCTTTCGGAAAGGATTTAACTATTTCCTCTCAACAGGTTTTGAGGGATTCTTGAGTAACGATGAGAAAAAGGAGAGAAAATCAGACTTTGAGAATTCTGAGGATGAGAGGAGAACCAGGATCGGTTCTTTGAAAAAGAAAGCGATCAATGCATCCACAAAGTTCAAGCATTCTCTCAAGAAAAAGAGTGGGAGAAGAAAAAGCGATGGCCGAGTCAGTTCCGTTTCCATCGAGGATGTGCGGGATGTTGAAGAGCTGCAGGCCGTTGACGCTTTTCGTCAAGCATTGATAATGGACGAATTGCTTCCTGAGAGACACGATGACTATCACATGATGTTGAGGTTGATTGATCTCAACCATGATATCATGCATTTCTTTGTTACTTTTCATGTCCCGCCATCTAGTCTTTGATTGATTTCCTTGACTCTCAATATGATGTTGGCTGCTGTTTCTCTCTATTTGCTTCTATTAGATTCTTAAAAGCGAGGAAATTTGACATTGAAAAAGCAAAGCACATGTGGGCTGATATGCTTCAATGGAGGAAGGAATTCTGTACTGACACTATTATTCAGGTAGCTGCATCTTACAGAATATATCTGACCTTTGTTTCGAACCAGGGAATCAGCTTTACTTATTCTACCAGTTTGATCTTGTCAGGATTTTGAGTTCGAAGAGATTAATGAAGTGCTGAGATATTATCCACATGGTTATCATGGTGTTGATAAGGAAGGAAGGCCTGTGTACATTGAAAGGTTGGGGAAAGTTGATCCTAACAAACTCATGCAAGTTACAACTATAGATCGATACGTAAAATATCATGTAAAGGAGTTCGAGAGGAGCTTTATGATCAAATTTCCTTCTTGCACAATTGCTGCAAAAAGGCATATTGATTCAAGCACAACTATTCTGGATGTTCAGGGAGTGGTAATTTTCTTTCATTCTAAATGGTGCTCTCCCTTTGCATTGCAACCTAGGTCTGGTGAGGTGCTGAGTTATTTAACATTTTGCATTCCCTGTTATTTATTTTCAGGGTCTGAAGAACTTCACCAAATCTGCTCGGGAACTTATTACACGTTTGCAGAAGATTGATGGAGACAATTATCCTGAGGTAGTTTCCCGTCACAGCTTAAAAATAGAAACTTGTTACTGGAATGTTTGTTCCTGAGACGGTCTATATCATATCATATTCTAATCTTAGTTTTGGGTTAATTCTTGCAGACCCTCCACCAAATGTTTATCATCAATGCAGGACCCGGATTTCGGCTGCTATGGGGCACTGTGAAGAGCTTCCTAGACCCCAAAACAACTTCCAAAATTCACGTATGTTAATATATTCTCTTTATAATTTTATTCTTAAGGATGACATTAAGTGGACAACTCCATAAATGTTATTTTTACCGTTTTTTTAATGTAGGTCCTCAGTAACAAGTACCAGAGCAAATTACTGGAGGTCATTGATGCCAGGTATTTGAAGCTGAGGTTTTATGTCCTATTGTTGTCCATTCTTTCTTTTCCCATCTATATTTGTTCAGTTCTTCTCTAAAACTGCATGACTTCTGATGTATTGTCACTTTCTACAGCGAGTTGCCGGAATTCTTGGGAGGTGCATGTACTTGTGCAGACCAGGGTGGTTGCATGCTTTCTGACAAGGGACCTTGGAAGAATCCAGAAATTTTGAAGGCAAGCCACTTCGGCTCATCTCTTTTACACCTATGCCTTTTTTTTAAATAATCATTTGTCTTTGTTCAGAAGAAAACAACCGCAATTGCTCATAATGTTACAGATGGTACTTCATGGGGGAGCACATCGTGCAAAGCAGGTCGTGAAAGTTTTGAACAGCGAGGGGAAAGTCATCGCTTATGCTAAGCCATCTTATCCATGGGTATGCCCTTGTTGATTCATAGTATCAATCATCTAAATGTATAGCTAAGCCTGAGCACATCATGCCTAAACTCTGGCACCATTTAAAACAGATCAAGGGGAGTGACACATCCACTGCCGAGTCAGGTTCTGAAGCTGAAGATATCGGGTCTCCAAAAGCAGTGAAGAGTTATTCTCATCTCCGTTTGACCCCGGTTCGCGAAGAGGTAATTTGGTTTCTGTATTTTCTAGTTCTTGGCCACAATTACTCATATGTTGATATATAGGCAGTTAGAATTTCCAAAATCTGCTGCTGCTTGTAGCATGTATGGGAACATGTGATCAAGTATATGTATCCGGTGTAATGAATCTGTCTAAATGTCGCATTTCATCCAAACCTGTGAGCATTTTGAAGTTGTTTAATACTATCTGTGACTTTTAAAGGGAGCCTTGGCGCACCGGTTAAGGTGTTGCCGTTGTGACCTAGAGGTCACGGGTTCGAGTCCTGGAAGCAGCCTCTTGCAGATATTTCTGCAAGGTAAGGCTTGCCTACAATACACCCTTGTGGTGGGACCCTTCTCCAGACCCCCACTCAATGGGGACGCTTTGTGCACCGGGCTGCCCTTTTTTAATTCTATCTGTGACTTTGCAGGCGAAGATTGTCGGTGAAACAAGTTTGGCTGGTAGTTTCCCGGGATATGATGAATATGTCCCCATGGTTGACAAAGCCGTTGATGCAAGCTGGAAGGTCAAACCCACCATCCAGAGGGTCGCCTCAAAAGGCAAGCGTTAGGCTCATGTAGAGAAGGGTTTTTTGTTTTACAGATACATTATATACCCAGTTTTGGTATCAAACATACTGATGAAAGAGATTGAAATTTGGGTCTCTCCTATGCAGGAGCTTTGATGCCACCAAACACCTCGAAGGCTCCCGAGGGCATTTGTGCTAAGGTTCTTGTAATGCTCATGGCCATTGTTATGGCTGTTGTAATGTTCTTCCGCACAATTTCGTCCCAGGTGGCCAAGACGCTTCCTAACACGTCACAAAACGAAGGGACAGGTACAGAGGTCACTTCCCGTGGTGGTGGAATTCAGGAGGAGTTCCGGCCGCCTTCTCCCGCATCACCATTCACTGACGCTGATCTCCTCTCTTCCGTACTGAAGAAACTAAGCGAGCTCGAGGAGAAAATAGGCACTCTCCAATCAAAGCCATCTGAGATGCCTTACGAGAAGGAGGAACTTCTGAATGCGGCTGTCTGCCGGGTTGACGCCCTTGAAGCTGAGCTGATTGCCACAAAGAAGGTATGGATTGGTGGTATTTTGCTGAAGCTTCAAACTTTTTATTTTTCTTAAATTAAATTTGAAAGCTTTTAAAAAAGGTCTCACGAACTAAATGGTATAATATCTCTAACATTGACTGAGCAGGCACTTTATGAAGCTCTGATGAGGCAAGAAGAGCTGCTCGCCTACATTGACCGTCAAGAGGAAGCCAAATACCAGGTCTCTCTCCTTATCTCCCCATCCATTCTTTTAACACCCGCCCATTAAAAAAAGGGGAAAAGAATAAAAAAACTGATTATCTCCTCAATGTTTTTCATCTCTTGTCTTTGTCACCAGAAGAAGAAGAAGAAGCATCTCTTCTGCTGGTAAAAGGGTTTGCATCAGCTTCAGACATTCTCTTTCGGCGATCTGCGTTTTCCAGTTCATTCAAGAGAGGAAAGAAGAGAAAAAAAGAACCACGAGACGTATCGTAACCAAAGTGTGTAAGCAGAGAGACAAAACCCCTTTTATCTGATGATGTTAAAAGCAAATGCTTCTGCTAATTCAAAGACCATATTGTGGGAGCTAATATCCAGGCACATAAACAATCCGGCTTCTTCTTCAATTATTATAATAGCATTATATATAACATATTTAAATTTCACATAGTTCACACAGTTTTTTTTCCTTCTGGCCATAGTTGAATTTCCCTCGGCCATTACATGACAGACGTCAGACAACATCGAATGGGAACAGAAGATAGAGATAGGTATACAAAATACTTTTTTTTTGAAATAAAAAAGAAAGGGAGACTCAAGATATTAGACTTCTCAGGAATATTAATAAATATGCATATATAATATATGGATGTTGAACTTACTCCTGCCATAATAAGCTCTGCAGGTCTTTCAGAATCCAAAGAACTGTAAAGAAAAGACATTCAGCAAAGCACCGAGATTTAGTGAAGTGTAAAAAAAAAACAGATTTTCTCTCTGGGTCTTTCTCAAATTTAAGCAAGATGCAATATGGTGGTGTTTGCATGCATACCTTCTTCTTCTTCTTCTTTTTCTCCTCGATGTAAGCAAGTATCTCCTGTTGCTTTGACAGTGCCTCATCCAGTGCCTTTTGCGTCAAGAAACACAACGAAAACCATGATATCAGAATCGAAATCACATGTATTCAACCACCAAATAAGAAAAGAAAAAAGAGGTACCTTCTTGGTCTCCGATAACTGAAGCTCGAGGTCGTTGACACGGCTGAGAGCGGAGTTTAGCATTTGCTCCTTCTCCGGTGAGAAAATAGGCTGCGAGTCCAAGAACTTACACTTGTCCTCCAGCTCCGCCATCCTCTTCACCATCCCCATGTACTCACTGCTTGACACTGCCACATTCCCGCCCTCTCCTTCATAGTAGCAGCTTCCTCCTCCATATATGGCGGCCTCTGTGATCTTCCTGGGCATGTTCTTGGTGAGTTTCATCACCGTCATTATTCCCATCAGCACTGTCATCACTCCCCCCAACAGGTACCCTTCTCCTGCCCTCTTCTCTGATGGCTTCACCGGGCAACATTCTGCATCAGGGCCAGAAAAAGTATCGGTTATTTGAATCCGTTTAGCTCGGTTAAGGTTGTACCGGACAGGGGATCTATGGACCTGCAGTGTTAGCAAAGGTGTTGGCCTTGTTGCGGGTTGTAGGCCAAGTAGCATCCATGGTCTTGTCCACCATTGGAATGAGTTTCTCATTCAGTTCATTGAATTTCTTGCTCTTGGCTAAGATAAACTGCAAGATTTTGCTACAATTATTAGTTCAGTTATTCATATATCAAGATCTGAGGGACCAAAGCCATGGAAGAAAGAAACTCACCATTGCTTCAGCTGCAGAGAGCTTGAGTTTCTCTTCTGCCTCGAAAGATCCACGTCCCTTGGAGTTGTTTAAGCAAAAACGGTTTATGATTAACAAATGTGAAAAGGCAGAATTCACAGCAATTGCTTCGAAATCAAGAGCCCATACCTTTGGTGTATAGGTCTCGTACTCTGAGATCGTTTTCTCCTCGATGCCTGACAAGACATTCCTCGTGCATCTGCCTTCACCATTCTGAACCATCTGCATACAATAATTAGATCTTTACTTCGTCAATCGATCGGTATGCAGTATAACCATTGTCAGTTAAGTTGAAGCTAAAGCGATGTCAGCAACAATATGGATGTTTCAAGAATCTACCAGAAAAGGATTTGATGGTCAATAGAAATGCAAAAAAGAATATGCATAAAAAACCACATGCATGACTTCTGTATTTTATATTCACCATCCGGGTGTCAAGTCAAGTGTAAGGATTGTGTTACCTTGAAGATCTCAGGGTCATTCCATGGACCTTTGTCTGAACGCATACATCCGCCTTTGTCCTCGCAGGTGCAGCTACCTCCCAAGAACTCGGGCAGTTCACTGAATGAAAAAAGAAAAAGAAAAGAGAAAACATGTTCAGAGTTAGAGTTTCGAGTTCAGATTCATGGTACTATTTGAGAAAAACCCTAATTTTCAGCAAAATCTAAAGCTTCAGGACAAAAGCAGCAGTTCGCAGCATCCAAGAGTTATGAAACCCTTACTTGGCGTCAATGATTTCCAGAAGTTTGCTCTGGTACTTGTTGCCAAGAACCTGATTGGACACAAAATCTTCTACTTAGACAGAGATGGAGAAAAGGTGTAAAGCTCAGATCTTTGTCAAGAAACGAGAGCTTACGTGAATTTTGGCAGTGGTCTTGGGATCAAGGAAAGATTTAACGGTGCTCCACAAGAGTCTGAACCCATGGCCAGCATTGATGATGAACATACGGTTCAAAGTCTACCGTGAACACAAAACACTCCACATATCATAAACTATCCGAGAAACCTATATGGGTTCTGAGTTTTAAAATGGAGAGATATGAAATACACAGAAGAACAATATGTTAGTACCTCAGGGTAATTGTCATTGTCAATCTTCTGAATATGCTGAAGGAGGTCCCTTGCAGCCTTGTTGAAGTTCTTAAGCCCCTGAAAACACAATCAATATCCAAGGAACATCAAATCACTCTTTGTCCGGACGTGATCTACCACTTTCCAATATCATATAAATAAGGTAAATTCCTTCTCATCATACCACTCCTTGAACGTCCAAGACCGTTGTGCTCTGATCAATGTGTCTCTTGGAAGCGATGGAGCAAGCAGGGAACTTGATTCTGAATGTCTTCTCGAATTCCCTTACATGGTATTTCACGTACCTTTCAATTGTGGTTACTTGCATCAGCTTTGTGGCGTCGACTTGGCCAAGTCTCTCAATGTACACCGGCCTTCCTTCCTTGTCAACTCCATGGTAACCTTGTGGGTAATACTTCAGGACTTCGTCTATTTCCTTGAAGTCAAAATCCTGGAGAAAGAATGATGGAGAGAGAGTTTCAGACAAAAACAATGGAGAAAGAATTCAAGAAACGGAATGCAAGAGAGGATCTTGACCTCCATGATGGTGTCTGCACCAAAATCTTTTCTCCAATTAAGCATGTCGGACCACATTTGCTTCGCCTTCTCAATGTCAAACTTCCTTGCCCTCAAGAACCTAAGATTTACGAGAGAAAATAGATCATATTTTTTGCAGGAAAGAGTACAGGCCTCTGATGAAGAAGCAGAAGAAGAAAACAGATAGAAGAACCTAAGCATCATGTGAAGATCATCGTGTTTGGAGGGGAGAAGCTCGTCTAAGATAAGAGCTTGGCGAAAAGCATCAACAGCCTGCAAGTCTTCAGCATCGATGTCATCATAGATGATGGGGACAGACATGACTCGGCTGTTCTTACGGCTCTTCTTGGTGAAAGAGTCTCGAGGTCGTTGACACGGCTGAGAGCGGAGTTTAGCATTTGCTCCTTCTCCGGTGAGAAAATAGGCTGCGAGTCCAAGAACTTACACTTGTCCTCCAGCTCCGCCCGAACCAAGCTTAGTTTTCTTGTCATCCTCAGAGAACTCACCATCTGTATTTAAGCAAAAACCAAAAAAAAAAATGCAGAATCTTTTGCATAAATTTGTCTCCCACATTGCAGAGTTCCATAGAAATGTCTGAAACCTCATGCCAACACATGTACTGAAAAACACGTAAAACATGTTTCAGAGAGATTGGAGATTTGATTTCTCATTACCTAGCTTGTTATGCCGATCCAGATGTCCAGACATTACCTCTGCCATATTTCAAAATCCTTGCTCGCCTGTCATGAACAAGCATGTAAACATGGGTGGAACGATTTTTTGGAGCAGAGATATACAAGAAGAACTACAGAGCTATTGAATCTAAGATCAATCTGAGATAAACAGTCAAGGTTTCTTGGCTAACAATCAATTGAAAAAAAAATAGAATCAGAGAGAGTCGTTTAAACATTTGATCAAACAGTTTACACAAGACAAGATCTAACAACTAGGACATTGATGCAGAGCATCTGCAGCCGACCAAGGCAGGTAAAAATATCAGAAAACGGGTTCAGACAACATCATGGTTTTCTTTATCAGAAATCGACCGAGGACAGAAATCGGAGCAAAAGAACACAAACCCACGTTTTCTGGGAGGCTCAAAACGGAAATGGGTATATCACGGGGGTTCGAGAGAATCCAAAGCTTCAATCATTTGATATTCTAACCACGGAGATGAAACAATGAGAAAGAGAAGAATATAGGATCGAAACGTTTACCTATCTGAGAAGAAGCTAAGGAGGGACAAAGAAAGAAGAAAGAGAGGTGCATAAATCTCCCGCGTATCTCTCCAAACCCCTCCTTCTCCCCCCAAAAAAAGGACGGCTCCAGATTTACAACGCGAAATCTTGACGAAAGAGGGAGTTAAATTATTCGGGTATCACAAAGATTTGACCTTGTATAATTTGTTCTACAATGTAAGAAGAACTGTGTGTATCTGTGTGTATCTCTGTGTGTGTGTGTATCTGTGTGTGTGTGTGTGTGTGTGTGAGAGAGAGAGAGAGAGAGAGAGAGAGAGAGAGAGAGATTGTTGCCGGGGAAAAGCGCGTTCTTGCCGTTTTCCGGTATGACGTGTGCCGTGATTTTTCCCTCTTTCTGTGGATTCGGACGGGTTTTATTAAGAAACCAATAGCTTCACATCCTAAAATGACAATTGTATCTTTAAAAACATATCCTAAAATAAAATGTTTTTATTTTTAATAAATTTTAAAAATACCCTTACCCAATAGTAACGTATAATTGCAACAATGTTGGTTATTTGTTATTATTTTACGTTAATTATATGGTGAAATGTCCAGTAATGGAAGATTGTTTTACTAATACATCTATTATAAAAGGAAGAATCAAATTCCGCAATCATATCATAATCCAGTACATTAATCATTATCTATTTTTTTATTGCATTATCTGTTTAGATATGCATTACCAAACAGCTTGGGCAGAAGAGAAAATATTACAGAAAAAATCATGGATATTATTGGACACTTATATATATATATATATATGTATATTATATATATATATATATATATATATATATTGTAAATTGAATTTGGTGGGGTCAAAAGATAGAGGGGCAAGTCAACTGCTACTATACGTGGTGATCCACTAATTAAGATGAGGGACTTGGTTGCCATTACTTGCAAAGGGTTGGTCCAAGAAAACAAATCATTGGGCCGGTTTATCGGTCGAGTCTTATTTGGGCCTTACCTAATGGGCCCACCAAATTATTTTTCCCCGTTCCTACGGTCCGGAGTTCATAGCGATTGTATTTTTCGCCGGCGATGGCGGAGGCGAATCTCCTCCATCCTCCCCGGCGAGTCACGGATCAGAAATATTCGCAGCAGTTGGGTAGCCGTTCTTTGGAACGTTGAAGCAAACTGTATCTGCCTCGATCCAAGGTGAGGAATTTTCGGAACATTTCATTGAGTTGGTTTCATGAGTCGGTTCGATGGTGGGATTGCTGAACTGTGATGTTTAATCTATAGAAATCGTCTTCGCAATGATTGATACCTGGTGATAAGATATTAGATTTACGATTCTATTTGGCGGAAGTTCATGGTGGAATTGAACTCAACGAGCTCAGTCTGAGACCTAGAAATGCCGATTTCGTCTAATCACTGTCCGAAAAAGCTCTTGGAGGATCTGATTTAGCTGCTCGTGAAGGAATGGACAGTGTCATGGCAGCAGGATCGCTGTTAATGTTCATCTCTGGTTCATCCAAGATTGAACTTTGAGTTTGAGGTACGGTACCGTTTGCAATCTACAACCATCAAAATTATACAATGCTTCCAAGCATTTTACATGTGTATACACATATACATAGATGTGCATGCTAGATTGTGAGATGCTTTTAGAACTTATTCAATACATAATTATTGTCTGGTCTACATTCTCTCTATTAAGTAACACAAAACTCTTCATCCTTCTGATTCCTCCTCTGTCTCGCGATGAAAGACTCGATCTTGTACCGGAGTTCATCATTGCTCATTCGATCATTCAGGTCTCTTGTTTCATCCCCGGTATCCAAGCTCTTGAGGCATCTCTCCGTCTCCGATCTCCTCAGTGTCCCGCAAGAAATCCTCGGATTCTCCATATTCTCCGACCGACTTCTCAGGTAACTCTTGCTCTGTTTTGCCATGTTTTCCCCAGTCTTCTGTCTCAGCCTGTTCTCGATTTTCTTCTTTCTTTGAGTATCCTCGTTTGTACTATGTTTTCCCTTGATCTTCATTGCGCTCTCGCTTTCGATTACGCTCTGTTTTTGTCGGTTCTCAGATGTTTTCGGTCTTTGTCTGGTCTCTGTTGTGATCTGTTTCCCCTTGATTTCAGTCACACACTCTGTCTCAGCTATGCTCTGTCTCTGCCTGTTCTCAGTTGTGCTCTGTTCCTTGATCTCGATTATGCTCTGGTTTCCTCTGTTTTTC
Organism: Tarenaya hassleriana; assembly: GCF_000463585.1. Lineage (NCBI taxonomy): Eukaryota > Viridiplantae > Streptophyta > Magnoliopsida > Brassicales > Cleomaceae > Tarenaya > Tarenaya hassleriana. Next base: position 2,937,115 of record NW_010963495.1, on the reverse strand, counting down.
TCCTCGGCCCTTGTATTCGGCTCGTCCCTCCTGCTGTCTCGTACAAATTCCTCGAAAAACCCGTCACTTGATGTCCTTGCTTTGGATTCTTGATTCAGGAACATGCCAGATTTGGCTAAAAGGGCGATGACTATGGCATTCCCAACGATGAACACGACGTGACGGCTGATGAGTATAGCAGCTAAACCCTTGAAACGTTCTCCAGAGTCCTCGAACGTGATGACAAACTGGTAGACGAGCTTTGCTACCGTAACGACAACAACAATAATCTCGATAGCCCGAAAAAACAAGCTGGAGAGTATCTGAACCGTGGATTTCTTCGTGATGACTTTCATCTTCCTTGCTTTAACCTTTTGGGGTTTAAACGTATCCATTTGGATGGCAAGAGAAAGCAAAGTAGAAAACAGAGGAAGAGAGGCTTTTCAAGTGTCTTCTCTTCAGCTTATTACCGAGATCGTACCCGAAAATCGTAACTTAGATATCCCGTAAGACAAGAACGTCGTTTTTCTGTTTGGATTCATGGAAAATTTTGGCTGGAGAATGAAAATCTCATGTGAGAAAATACAGGAAGCAGAGGAAGAAAGAAGGGGAAATTCTTACAAGAAACCTCTCCTCTTTGTTTCTT
>NW_010963495.1:2926613-2936346 GCF_000463585.1 Tarenaya hassleriana | reverse complement strand
TTTCCCTATCGGTGACTTGAGAGTCCTGCGGTGTGCCGAGTGTGGGTATTTATAAAGGGGGTTGTTGAGTGCGCGTGTTTATTATTATAATAATAATAATAATAATAATAATAATAATAATAATAATAATAATAATAATAATAATAATAATTATTATTATTATTATTATTATTATTATTATTATTATTATTATTATTATTATTATTGTAGGAACTATAAAGGGAATTGCACAAATAAAAAAAATCTGTATATATATTATTGATATTGTGTAGGCAAAGATAATGGTACGTGAAATGAAAAGCCTAACAAGCATGTTATATCTTAAACCCATTTGATGATACCATGGTGGAAGTAAAATATAATACTATATGATTGATATGGTTGCCAATCAAACAAATAAAAGATGACTTTTATAGTAAATTATTTATATAATCGTGGAAAGTATGAACTTGGCTAAAGTTTTGTTAGTTAAAGAGTATGTCACGTGTCAAGCCATAGAGTATGTACATATATAAACCCTAATGTTATGTTCCATTTGTAACATGATTTCCAGGCGTAAAAGTATTCTCTTGACAATACTTAAAGTGGCACGTATTTGAGTTTTGAAAGGACCGCCGCGATGATTAAATTGAAATCAACACGTGCGAAAACCCTTACTTGATATCATCTTAGAGCATACTTCTCTATTTAATGTCGAACGAAGAGATAGAAATTTATCTCACTAACATGTTCACATATAACATAATAAATTTTAAGATGATCAAGTTTGAGGTAGGAGTTAATTCCACCTTGAGGTTGAGTGTTCGATTTCTGGCTGGTAGGGAGGAAGGTAATTTCTGGGTTTATATGATCCATATACAAAGGTTGCTATCGGATCAGAGATTTACCTAGTCAGAGCGTCCGAAGGGTAACAGGGGTCCTCCGTTATAAAAAAAAATTAAGAATAAAATTTAATATTTTTCCACCTTTTATTTTAAACTTCAATTGTCGACCAAGATTTAACGATGGCGATAAAAGTAGGATTCTAAATTCAAATTAAAATTCAGTTTGTATATGAACAAATAGAAAAATTCAAGCACTATCTACAGCCATTTGTGATTTCTTTATCGGAGTGGGAAAGCAGCTCGCCATGAGTTTGATACGTCCTTTTCCTCTCTTTCGCTCTCTTTATATTTTACATGAATCCTACTATCACAATATTTTTTCCACGATAAAAAGATTTTACAAAATAAATAAATGAAATATAATTTGAGCAAATTTGTAATATGAAATGAGAAGATTATACCATATACCGATCGACTTGCCATAGATTAGTAAAAACTATATACCATTCGTAATATGGGAATATAAAAGAGTGATACGAGCTTATTTTTTTTTACGTTTTTAATTTGGAAAAAATATAAATAGAAGTTTTCAAAAAAAAAAAAAACACTAATGTATGTATGTGCATATATACATTTTATATGTATGTGTGTATGTAAACTTTACTTCTTGGCTAAGACATGGCCAATTGGTTTCTGCTTCCACAACTTTTAATTTGGGTTGTTTTTATGTCTTTGTCTTTTTCTTACCAAAGTAGAGAGTTGGGGCCGATTTCAAATTAAATTGTGTTATTGGATACACTTTGGACAAAAGTTGCACTTCTTTTTTAAAAGATGGGGAAGTGGGGAAAAAAGATTCATATATTATTGGTTTGTATAAATTTCCTCATATATATATATATGTATGTTTATACATGCTATGCTATATACTCACATGGCCATGAACATAAAAACGTGTTTCAATTATACATATTTTTTTGGTAAAATGTTTCAATTATATTTGATATATCAATCATCTTCATGTATATGTATTGGTAATCTATGATAAGGCATTACGTAAATCATTCAGAAATAATAAAAAACTAAATGTATAGAAGTTAAAATAGAAAAAAAAAAGTCGTGCATACCATATATATTATACCATATATATATATATGTATATATAACTTATAAGTGCGTTAGTGTTTTTTTTTTTTTTTTTTTTTTTTGGTTTGGAATTTTTTTGGGAAACAATTATGGGCCTACTAATAGGCTTTTATTAAGGCGTGATTACTATTTTCGGCCTACTTTTTCGAAAGACATGGGCTTTATAAATGGCCCAGTATCAGTGTGAAGAGTTGGAAACCCTATAAGAAACTTAAGAGCATAACCCTAGATTCTCCAAGCTTCCTGTTCGTCATCTCCGTGAGCTCTGCTTGCGCCAATCTCCTCGGCCGTTTGATTCTCCATCTCCGTCGGAGACACCATGGTTTCTCTAATTTACTCTCTTTATCTCGCTTTCTCTCCTCATCTCTCTGTGACTGAATTGTTGATTTGGCTTCCCGGTTATTGCAGGCGCCAAAGAAGGACAAGGCTCCGCCACCGTCGTCGAAGCCGGCAAAGTCCGGAGGTGGCAAGCAGAAGAAGAAGGTCGATATTTTTAAATTCGCCAATTTTTACTTTCATTAGATGGATTACTTGTTTACCGTAGGCGTTTCAGTTATCGCGTGTTTTTTAAATCTTGTCTGGGGAAAATCGATAGGCTGCGCTACGTACTTGTTTCTGCTTAGTAATCGTTCACTTCCCATGATCAAATTAACGTGTCTTCTTTTGGGAAATTATGCTGCATTGTTCCCATTCTTATTGCTGGATCTTATCAGTTCACAAGTGGGCACACTCGGATATCAGTTCATATATGTAACTTGTGGATGCGGGAGTGGCGATGTGTGATGGTCCGCAAACGTTGTTATGCTGTTTTATGTTTCTATCTGTTCGATTTCTCTGCTTTTCTGTTTAGTCTAGAATCTAGATTGTGTGGATATGTTGTGGATTTGTTCTGCTAAGGTGTTTATGGTAGAAGTTTCTAGCCGGTAGTAACCTGGCAGGTTCTCCTGGTGTTTGTGGTAAGTTGTGGATTGTGTAATATGTAATGCAACAGAAGTGGAGCAAGGGAAAGCAAAAGGAGAAGGTGAACAACATGGTGTTGTTTGATCAGGCCACTTATGACAAGCTTCTCTCCGAGGCACCCAAGTTCAAGCTCATCACCCCATCAATTCTGTCTGACCGTATGAGGGTATGCTTGCTTCTTTCCTCTTCTTCCTACCTTAATTAGCAGATGCGTTAGCCATCATGTAGGGATTTCTCGTTAATTCTTATATAAACGTACTGATTGCGGGTCATTCTCTAGTTTAAATTTATAAAGAGTTTGAGGGGTTTATACTCTGAACCTGTTTTTGCGGGTTTTATGGATCCATTAGGCATGGGTCATATTTAAAATAGTTGGGTTACGTATGCTTATGTAAAAGTAAGAACTTAGTTTATAGTCAGACTGCATCCTTAAACAACAGTCCCTTGCACACCATCTAGGTGTACATTGCTGCATGCAATACCAGTTCATAACCATAAGGGAGGGAATTCTCAATCCATTGATGCTGATCTCAATTCTCAAAGTATGAGGATTGATGCCGATGGCTGTTTCTTACATTATGGGATGAAATATTTAAACAGATTAGCGGGTCACTCGCAAGGAAAGCGATTCATGAGCTAATGGCGAGAGGGTTGATCCGGATGGTTTCAGCGCATTCCAGCCAGCAGATTTACACACGTGCCACCAACACCTAAATGGTTTTCAGTGTTATGGCCAAACGACTCTTGCCAATCAACAACAAGCTTCACTGCCTTGTTTTTTTTTTAGTTGCGTAATGATTCACACACAACTTGTTAGAATTTCCTTTTGAGATTACTGTCTAAACTCTTTTGAGTTTTGTTCTTTACAAAAAAAAAGAGATTGTTTTCATCCTTTTCTAGTTTTCTTCTCAACTTGGGCTTGATAAAATTTGAATTCCCATGTAATGAAACTCACTCCGGTTGTGACAGAAGCCCATGCTTTATACGGTGTGGGCCTATGGAATAGCAAGAAGATATATACATGTATACGTCGGTACAGAACTTGTGTAGACATGCATGCATATACACGTACATACCGTTGCACAACATTTTTTTTTTTTGATAATCTGGAAGTTCACCGGATCTTTAGCCCAACTACACCTCCCCGAGGACCGGGGAAGTCCAGGTGAATGCCTCTCCCCACGTTTGGATTTAAACCCAGGAGGAGAATATGTTTTACATGTTCTTTCACCACTAGGCCACCCAAACTTGGGTTACCGCTGCTCAACTTTTGTTTAGTGATTCCTTACCTCTGTATGCACACAAACAAATGGCTGCACCTTCAATAATTTCACCTTCATATTTGAAATGAAAGCAGGAGAAAATAAAAGAGTCATATCCCAAAAAGGAAAGCTTGATGGGTTTGGTTTATATCATTGAAGGGGACGACAGTCCACGTGAATACTTGTCCCTAACCGTAGATTTTTTAGCATTTATCTTTTTTCTAATTGGACTTTTGTTGAATTCAGCATTTTGCTCTAACACGTGGTCCCCCTTCCCCTTCGGACATTCTCATCCGTCAATTTTTTTTGGGGGTTCACTTGGAACATGATGATCCTTGTGTCCGAATATCTCTTCCACAACTCAATTGCTTTTGTCGTCCGTATGTCCAATTCATCCGCGGTGTATAATACATTGGTTTATCCTATCTATTTTTTTTCACATACTATATAAAAGATATTAGAAATGATTTACATATGTTGTAAACATCCGAGGATATAACGCAAAAAACGAAATAAATGAAAAAGAAGAATTCATACTGACGATCCCAAATAAAATTGAGATTAAAACGACGTTGACGTTGTTGTTGTATCTGATGAAAGATGACGGGAATCATTTGAAAATTAATTTAAAATCGTAATGGATCCATATAAATTACAACGTACGCATTGCCATAAACCCGGCAACGCTGAGCTTTTACAATGGATTCATTTGAATCTCCATGTTAACAAAAAGAACAACATGAAAAAATCGTATGATTTTCAAATTGTTTAGTAATACATATTGGTTTTGGATGGTCGAACGACACGTGTGCGGCTTTGAAATATCCGAGGTTATTTAAATCACGAGTAATCTAATCGACCTTCCTCTATCATGCACAAAAAACATAAACATCGACGTCACATTATTAGATCTATGGAACCTTTCCTTTGGATATTTATCGTCCTCTCTGTCAATTAACTCTCATTTGATAATTCGCTTGAATATAATATATACGCGAATATTACCATTAGATAAATTATTTTAAAAAATAAAATAAAAATTATAATCATATATATATATATATATTTTTTTCATATTGGTAAAAATATCATTTTCATTTTGACCAATAAAATCCATTCAAGATATTTGTTTGGTGTATTATGTATAGATCACAAAAATCTTTGATGCAAGCTGTGTGTGTTCATCATGTTTTAGCTTATTATATTATGAACATGTACATTATAAATATTCTTTTATTAGTTTGTAAGTGTAGAAATCTGATTTTGTTTTAAAAAAAATAAATTTCGTTGGTCAGTATAATCTATATTTCATGAAAAAAAATTGTGAATTATATTAAATATCGAAACATGTGTACATGACAACGTGTACGGAGTAGATGGCGCGCCTATGTGATGGGCCAATGGGAAGATCTGGGACTGGGACCCAGAAAGAAGCGGACAAGGGAAGGGCGCAGAAGTATGGGAGAAAGCAGAGCCGTCCATTTGGTTAGGTGAAGTACACATGTCAGGCATCTACAGGTTGGTAGATAAGCTCTTCACATGATCTTGTGTATAGTCCCACAATTATAATATTTATAAGCTTTAATACGGAAATGTTTTAGATATTTTTGCACGTTGTTACATTTATTATTATTATTTTAAAAATAGCCCATGGTGATGGCTATTGAACTTTAAATTCCAAAGATTAAGAGAGGGGAAGATTGTATTTTATGTAATTTAATTTATAATTTTACGTAAATATATTTTATTGTTTAGATTTATGGTTATGATATAATTAATCCCCCAAGAAAAAAATAATCTAACCTCAATAGCCAATATACGAGACCAGAACCACATAAGCTGCCTTTACATATGTATTATTCACATTCACAGCAAAGCAGAAATTATAAAAGTTAAGTTGAGTAATTAATGATAATTTTTAAAAAAATGCACGAAGGGTTTATTTCGAGATTATAGAGTTTGTTTTAGGGGGATTAAAATTCATAATCAGAATATTATTTAAAATTGAGAAGAAAAAAAACCCAGTATAAATATAGGAAATGTTGGAAGAGGGAAAGCGGACTCGCTCAGTGACAGGCCAAGTAACAGCTTCCCCGTCACGCACGCACGCGCTTCACTCTCCTTCCTCCCTCGATCTTCTCTTCCTCCCATTTTCAAGCAAAAACATAGGCGTAAAGGAGCCGCAGAATTCGAATCGATTCGTTGGAAATATTCAACGAATATACAAATCTACATTCACACAGCAGATTCTTGGTGAGTTACCTCTCTTCTGGATCTTCTTGTTTACTGTTTTCAACGGGTCTATGTTTGTGTTCATGGTGTTTTAGCCTTCGGGTACTAAAATTTCCCTACCTTCTTTCATAGATTCTACGATCTCTGAAAGTTTTAATCTTCTTCTGATAATAGGTGTTCTCCCTCCCTCCCCCCCCCCCATTTTTCCACTTAAGAGCAGAAACATCTTCCTTCTCCCCCCTGTTTTGGTGGTTGTTTTAGGTAAAAAAGGTTTGATTTTTTCTTGTGGGTTTCGCCTTTATTCTTGATTTGGTTAATGCGCATCACATTTATTTGACGCTCTCTGCTTCCAGGCATGAAAATCATTTCCATTTTTCCTCCTCCGTTTTTGTTTTCCGAAAGCACCTTTCTTTTTTTCCAATATTGTTTCAGCTCCTGGGTCCAGAGGAAGTTTCTTCTTTTGGGCCCTCTTTTTTTTTTATGATATTCATATTTTTGGAAGCTTCAATGTTGTGAACCTCTTGAATCGGTAACCGCTCGGTTTCCAATAGAGCAGATGAATTTTCACTGTTTATGATATCCCATGAGCTGTTCATTTCACCGGGAACTGAGAAGTAGTATGGATCAAATCTCCTCCATTACTCTTTTGATTTACTGTCGCCTTGCGTTTCGTTTCGCCTGTAATATTTGGAATATTTCCTCTCGTCTGGTTTCTTTTTTGGTTATTTGCCAAATTCATAGTCTGTGTTTTGGATTTCCGTTTATTAAGAAGATGCAGTATCTTGGTACTAAAGAGTTTCGTTTGTTTTGGAAGAATGATCATCTAGGCACTTTAAACTCTGCTTGATTTGGAAGATACATCATCAGAGTTGGTGAAGATATGTACTTTTCCAGGGTTTATTAACAGGGTACTAAAAATATTATTTCTTTGGAGGATCAGGAATCTGGGTGCTTTTGTTTCTGTCTGGTTCTTGCATCAAATGAGGATTTCTCTCTCTTTCCTTTTAGATTACTTACATTTGGATTTTGGATTATTCTATTAGTATTGAGTAGTTTTGGATAAGTAAAGCTGATGCGCTTTGTGTGTTCTTCACTTTACTTGGATTTTTGGTTTAGTACAGCTTTATTCTTTGAGGGAGACCATGATAAAATTCCCGAGGTTTCTGTTTCTGTTTATTGCAGCTAAAGATGGATTCCTCTTGCTGTTTTGCCTTGGGGAAAAATCCTACTCTGCCAAAAGAGCGTTTCAAGAATGTAGCAAACAGGTTTTGGGGTGAGAAGATTAAGGGAAGCTCAAACAACAATGATTTTGTAAACCCTTTTGCATCAGATTTGAAATCCAACAAGACTGGGAGTAGAAAGTTCAGGCCTGGTGTTGCTTACGCTGTTGCCACTTCAAAGAATGCCAAAGAGGCTCTGGTAGGTTTGATCAGAGATATCTCATGCTACTGTATAACGAATTGCGTGTTTAGATCCATTCTGCTTATCCCATCAAGATATTTCTGAACTTTTGGTTTTATATAGGCAGTGCAACCTTCTTTGGCTGCAAAAAATGAGACCTTGCTAAGTTCCTTTTCATGTGGTTCTCCCTAATGTGATGTTGACATAGGCATAATTCTTTTGATAATATTTGTGAAAATTGTGGTACATCGCTTAGGACTATCGAGTTTGAGATGTTGATAGTGCAGCTGTTTCATTTTCAGACAATACAACCTTCACTGTTCGAGAGACGAAAGGCAGACCCGAAAAATGTGGCTGCAATCATATTGGGAGGTGGGAATGGTGCTCAACTCTTCCCTCTTACAAAAAGATCAGCCACTCCAGCTGTAAGTATTTGAATGCTTCCTTTTTCCTGTTTCATTGTATGATCACAAGAGTTGAGGAAAACAAACAGAAAGAATCTTGGTCGAAAATTTCTTCTGGTAATCAATGTTCAAGACAAAACAATATGATGGGTTTTGGCAGATTTAGTCCAATTTTTTTCGTCTCTTGGTCCTTAACAGAACCTAAGATTATAAGTCGAGTGGATTCATTTGCATCAGGTCCCTGTGGGAGGATGCTACAGGCTGATTGATGTCCCGATGAGCAATTGCCTTAACAGCAACATAAACAAGATTTTTGTGTTGACTCAGTTCAACTCGGCTTCCCTTAATCGCCACCTTGCCCGTACTTATTTTGGGAATGGCATAAACTTTGGAGATGGTTTCGTGGAGGTACTACTTGCGCAAAGTCTGGAATTTTTTTGTTGTTCATAACACAAAAAAAAACACTTTTAATTTTCTTTCTTTGACCATGCTGTATTTAACTGCCAGAGAACAGTATGGTTTCTCTGAAAACATGGTTTTCAGGAAGGATTCTTGCTTGTCCTTTTGAATTTCCGGGTCAAAATGGTGGGTTCGTATACTGGATTCTCTGAACAAAGCAAGTATATGTTGTTGAATAGGTGCTGGCTGCTACACAAACACCAGGGGAAGCAGGAAAGAAGTGGTTCCAAGGAACAGCTGATGCTGTGAGAAAATTTCTGTGGGTGTTTGAGGTATACTTTCATTTATGTTGTTATCGTCTTAAGATATACCCTTAGATTGTAAAGTTTAATCCTTTATGTTCTTGAACTGGTCTTTTTTGATAAACTCTTGCTGATGCTTTTAGGATGCCAAGAACAGGAATATCGAGAACATACTCATCTTGTCTGGGGACCATCTCTATAGAATGAACTACATGGACTTTGTCCAGGTACTTAGATAAGTTTATGCTTAAAGTTATGTGTGCTTTTGCCTTTGATCGCTTCACTCACCGTTCTGCTAATTTCGCCACAATGTTTTCAACAGCACCATGTAGATAGAAATTCCGATATCACACTTTCATGCGCAGCCGTAGGTGAAAGGTCCGTTTTCTTGATTTCATTTGTAGCTTCGACCTTGAAAGCATTTAACTTTTCATTCTAAAAACTGGGGTTTTCACAAATTTCAGCCGGGCCTCGGATTATGGTCTAGTGAAGATTGATCGGGGCGGGAATGTGATCCAGTTCTCCGAGAAACCAAGGGGTCTCGATCTGAAAGCAATGGTACCAGTCTGATTGTTTATAATAAACTCAGGCATCTCCTAGCATGCGAGTGATTCTGATGTTGTTTTATACGGTGATGTGTACACAGCGTACGGATACTGCTATGCTTGGATTGTCGCCTCAAGAAGCAACAAAGTCACCGTATATTGCATCTATGGGAGTTTATGTTTTCAAAACCGAGGCCTTGTTGAAGCTCCTAACATGGAGGTATCCTACTTCCAATGACTTTGGATCTGAAATCATTCCTG
>NW_010963495.1:2876816-2926231 GCF_000463585.1 Tarenaya hassleriana | reverse complement strand
CCGGCTGCCATAAGAGATCACAATGTGCAGGTAAGATTTTTAAAAAGACATGATTTTTTTTAAGTCCCTATATCTTAATGCTGTTATCATGAAGAACTCACGCAACTGAATGATTATATATAATCTTCGCAGGCATATTTCTTCCGAGATTACTGGGAAGACATCGGAACTATAAAGACATTCTACGAGGCTAACTTAGCCCTTGCTGAGGAGGTCATAAACCCAAAAGAAAACCAATTTTCTGTCTGAAACCTGATTAAATCTCTAATCTTTCCTCTCGTCTCGAGGATCCATTTTGAATCTCTTTCTCGTTCTGCAGCATCCAAAGTTTGAGTTTTATGACCCGGATACACCTTTCTACACTTCTCCTCGATTTCTACCGCCATCCAAGATCGAGATGTGTCGGGTATGCGAAAGGGCATCATCTATACGTCAAAAGTCCAAAACTTTTTCTGAATATGTAGCTAATGGATATACCCCTACTGAAATCCACAGATTGTCGATTCGATAATTTCACACGGATGTTTCCTGAGAGAATGCAGCGTTCAACGCTCCATTGTGGGTGAACGGTCACGTCTGGATTATGGTGTTGATCTTCAGGTATTCTCATTCTTTTCTTGTGGTTTTTTTTCCTGGGTTTGAAGTATCAAAAGGATGATCATTACGATGTTTTATAATCTGTTTCTCACAGGATACTGTGATGTTGGGTGCGGATTATTACCAAACTGAATCTGAAATTGCTTCTCTGCTGGCTGAAGGAAATGTTCCAATAGGCATTGGAAGAAACACGAAAATCAGGTAACTTAGACGTACCAATGAATAGTCTCGATCTTTTAGTTTTGTTATTCCAACCGCTGGGGCTCTGATGAATCTTCATGGATGTTGCCTTGCAGGAAATGCATCATTGACAAGAACGCTAAGATAGGAAAAGACGTGATGATAGTAAACAAAGATGTAAGCCCAACTCTTCATCTTTATACCCCCTTATCCTTTTCTTTTACATTTCGTCTGAGTTCATCAAAGATGGAACGAACCTTTGTGACATTCTTACTGTTCCAGTTTTTCTTCTATCGTGTGGGTTCCATTCGAACGAAACAAAGATCAAAACTTTATTACGATATTTACTTAATCGGATCTGTGTTTTCAGGATGTTCAAGAGGCGGATAGGCCTGATGAAGGGTTCTACATTCGGTCCGGGATCACTGTGATAGTTGAAAAGGCCACCATTGAAGATGGCACTGTCATATAAAACCGGCTTCAGAGGTAATATCTTCGCCATGGATGTCGGAACTAAACGATCTCCAAAGCTATTGTGAAAGTACTCAGAACGAAACAGATAAGCCAAGCCGACCACAATCTAAAGCAGGAAGTTTCAGGAATTTTGCTGGAGACGAAGAGGAAAAAAGCTGCGATCTTCTGATAATGGATGTAAATTAGAAGTGAGCTCTCAGCTTATAATAAGTGTTAGAAGTAAAGAAGGGTAGCTGGTAAAGTAATAAACCGGAGGGGGACGACCGGAGCTCCGGCGCCGGCGAGTTTATGGACATTTTGTAATGTTCAATCTGTGATGCTCTTTGTATGATGACCTAAGTTAAATCACATATGTTATCAATTTTTCGGTTTAAACCGGTTATTGAATGCAATAGAATGTGCGGATTTGACAATAAATACAAATAAGATATGAGAATTACAACGTACAGGAGGTATTAAATTGACCGAACAAAAAGTTTGGGGTTGGATTGAGACAATAATTTTCTTTGGTGGTCGGCTTTAATAAATAAATGAACGGGCGAGTCGCATAAGGAAAAAAAAGGAACGAGCAGTTTTACAAAAATGAAGTAAATTATCGATTCCCCTCCGTGTGTTGCTTCTTCAGATCTGCTAGATTTTCGCTGCGTTTGTAGTTGGAAGAAGGTCTTTTCAGGTCAGCTACTGTTGTTCACCGTCCACTGATTGTTCGAATCCTTGTTTCCTTCGATTTTTGGTCTCCGTTTATGAAGTTTCTGTTAATTGATCTGAGTTTGTTCTGTATACCTCATTGATTCATCGCTGGTTTGTAAGTTAGGGTTCGCAATCCTTGATTTTTGGTCCCTTATTAGATACCGTTTGGTTCTTCGGGTTGTGATTCTAGATTCCATGTTGGGCGTTTTCCCTTTTGTGATTTGTTTGATTGTGCTTGGTTTGTCAGACAATCCGAAGAAGAGAGGTAGAGAGATTTATGATCTATTTTCTGCCGGTTTCAATTTCTGTGTGAGATCGTTTAGCTAAGGGACTTCATCTGCCATTAATTTATGGCGTTCTCTCGATTTCTTGTGTCAAGCAGTTGCAGAAACTGAAGCTGCGATTTCTAGGTAGTGTTCCTTATTTTCTGTGGCACATGTTCTGCGTACTGGAGATAAGAACATTTGCTAGCTGTATACTCCCGCCAAGAATGTTGTCCCTGTTTATTTCTTGGGATAGTTAATAGTTGATATGGTTTTGTTGGGATAAACTTGAGAGCGTAACTTGAAGCTAGTTTCTGAGGAAGGTCTTTTTGATAAGGAAACAATTGGGTCAAATTGCCAAGTTTTCAGGGAGCGGCTATTGGTGAGTTTTTGTTTGGGGAAAAAATATAGGCTGTTCATCGTTTTGTGAGCAGCAGGTGTATGTTTCAAGCAGTTGCTTGGATAAGTCAGGCAGGGGTACATATTGAAGCTAGATTTCTTGGAGAACCTTCGTCCTTTATAATAGAATTTTAGTTTGACAGTTCTGCGTTTTGAGAAGAATCATGATGGGCAACGTTTTCTTTCAGTGAAAAGTGTCTGGATATTGTTACATTCTATAGAGAAAAGATGGGAACTTAGAAACTAAAGAATGATCAGAAATGATTTTTTAAAAGTTAATTTGACCTGACTGTTCTATTCATCTTTAGCCTTTAGGTTTTAAATATCGCGCCAAATGGAAGGAAGTGGTGGTGATAGTGCTTCAATGGCAACTCCTGTGCAACAACATGCACATGAAGCGTGGCGGCGTTACCAGTATTATCTGGACAAGACCACGCCTCATGCTGTTTATAGGTGGATTGGAACTGTAGTCATTGCTCTTATCTACTTTCTGAGGGTTTACTACCTTCAGGGGTTCTACATCACCACCTATGGCCTTGGGATCTACATTCTGAATCTGCTCATCGGGTTTTTATCACCTCTGGTGGATCCTGAGGTCTCGGTCTCGGATGGACCTATGCTGCCTACTAGAGGTTCAGATGAGTTCAAACCATTTATTCGCCGACTCCCAGAGTTTAAATTCTGGTAATGTGCAGTCTCTTTTTCAAACTCTGGTTAACTGCTTATTATGCTCATGTTTTATGATGGTGAATACACAACATACAAGCGATATTCCTTAGGGTTTTTCCATATTTGCCATGTCATCAGTTGCGAATCTAAAATTCTGGTGATCATTTCATATGTGCCAGTATTTTTTTACTGCATATTCCAGTGATGTCAATATTGCATGCACGGCATGTTCTTCGTGACTTCTGTTTATGCTGAGGCCTTCATGATCCATCACAAAAGTGCTATTTTTTTGAAATTTTAATGCCCCTGCCATTTTGTTTTGTAAACTTTGCTGATCATAATAGACTTGATTGCTATGCAACCCTTCAGTTAACCGACCTTGGACAATTACATGCCTGATGTAACAGCATCACTAAATTATAGTTTTGCTTTTCACATCAGGCCAAAGGACCTAGTTCCGTTTTGTTATGGACTTTGTTATGGACATTCTTGATTCTTCTCGAGCATTGAATTGAAACTGAAAGAGATGCTTAGATCAATACATAGTCGTTGAAATGCAAAGCATCATCTTTTAAAAAAAGGAACGAGTAACACAAAGTCACTTAACAGTTTTTGAAACTGAAGTACAAGTTTCTATTTGTTGGCTTCTGTTCTGGTTTCATCAGGTACTCCATGACAAAGGCTTTCTGCATAGCTTTTCTGATGACGTTCTTCTCTGTGTTCGATGTTCCCGTGTTCTGGCCTATTCTTCTGTGTTATTGGATCGTTCTCTTCGTGCTGACAATGAGACGCCAAATCTCACACATGATCAAGTACAAGTACATTCCTTTCAGCATTGGAAAACAGGTACGTCCTGATAGTCTTTTAGAGTTCCAATACTGCGTTTTGGTTTAACTGATAGTTTTTATGGGCAACCTTATGGAGAATAAGTGAAAGAATCTCACCAGTGTTTGTTAAATTTCGCGCTTCTAGGTTTATGATATCTATCTATCACCTCATTAGTAATTTTGCATTGCATCTATTTAAACTAAGATAAAAGTCAGGGCAACAGTAAATCAATCTTACCGTTCAATATATGAAACAAGGTTATGCTCCGAGTAATAAAATTGAAAAAGGTGACGGGTTCAGTAGGTGAAACAGGCTCAAATCGGTATACATATTGCTATGCACAAAATGTACATCAGATATTCAACTGCATATCCCAACAATTTTTGGTACACGAGTTCTGGAAACTAATGAACTGGAGTTGAGAATCTTGCCTACTTTAACTGTGTTTTTTGGTGTTATGTGCTTCCCGAGTGCTGTCTGAAATGAAATCTTTGTGGCAGAAATACGGTGGCCGGAGATCTTCGCCCAGCGGCAGCGGCTCCCGTGCCGATTGATCGATCAGACCGTAGTGTTCTTCCCGGAAAACAAAAAGAAATGGATCCGTTTGCTCATTTTCGACGGATTTATAGTCTACGGTGATGGATTGGGCCTAGTATTAATGCAATTCGTTTCTATTGCAGGAGAAATTGTGGTGTTTAGCTCTCACTCATGAATCCGCTGGCTTCTCCTTGTAAATATAATTTCTTTTTCAGAATTTATGATGTCCTCTTGTTATCAAATTCCATAACGATTATGGGGTTTTATATTTATTCAATTGTTAAACATTCACTTTTAGCGTACCGCTTAAACTAAAAATCCAATCGCAAATTGATAATCACGTGATATTGTATGGATGTGATTGGTGCTAACGTAATCGCCTGCAATCGCAGTGATTGCAATTTTTGGCGATTAAGGGTGATTGAAAAAATGATTGTCGGAATCGTAATCGCTAGTAATCGCAACAAAACATTAATATTCTAATTGCAGTTAAAAGATTACGTTACGATAACGTTTTGTAATGTTTTGATTAAATGACCAAAATACTCTAATATTAATTAATATATATACATACATATCATATTATATATATAAAGAACTTACGTATATATATGAAATATATAAATACATACATATAATATATATATACATATACATACATTTATATATATACACATACATATATATACATACAAACATACATATATATATATACACAAACAATCATATATACATACATACATCTATATACATGTACACATATATACATATATATATATACACATATATATATATCCATGTACATATATAAACATATACAGTGGTGGATCTAGAAGAATTTTATAATAGGGACAAAAATAAAAAATATATATAATACAAAAAAATTCATAAAAATATATGGCTAATTAAATAAAAATTTAAAATTAAAAAATGGAAAATAAGAAGAGAAAAAGGAAAAAATATAGGAGATAGAGATTTTTTTTATTTGATTTGTTAGATAACTTTTTAAAATACATTCAAAATTAACAACAATGGGGTCCACAACCAAATTATAATGGGAGTATTAACTGTATTTTTTCAAAATCTTTAATAAATTTTATAAATAATTTTTAAAAAAAATTATTGGAGGGCAGTGCCCCCATTCATCTTCAAGTGGATCCACCCCTGAACATATACATACATATATATATACATATACACATATATATATACATACATACACACACATACATATATATATACACATACATACACATATTTATACACATATACATATATACATATATACACATATACATATATACATATATATATACACATATATATATATATTTATATACTTAATATATATATACATACATAAATTAAAAAAATATATTAATAATTTTGTTTGGTATATATTATGTTTGATATTGTTTGGTTTTACCAATAAATATTTTTAATATTAAAATTATCTTTCAAAATAAATTAAATTGATAATAAAATTATATTTTAAAATTTATAATTAATTAACTTATAAATTTAATAATGATTTGATATTAAATAATAGTAAAAAATTAATTAAAAATATTTTAAAAATTGTTAGTATTGTATATAATAAAATGATGTTTTTTTCTTGTAATTTAAACTAAATCGCAATCACAATCGCTGTCAACAGTCGTTTTAAATCGCAATCACTCGCAATCGCTACCAACAATAGTTTTTCTACCAGTCAATACCAATCGCCTAGAATCGTCAGCAAACGCATCGTAAACGTCCGTAATCACCGTGATTGTCCGTCATTGCGATTGCGATTCCACCGTCCAAACACGTAGTATATCTTAGACATCAACAAGAAGCTTCTGTATGAGGCAGAGGGTATATAACCTTACCGTCCGTGTCGCAAAAACCCTGGACCTGCGTTTCTTCTGTTTGGCTCTCTCAGGACGGCAGCCAAAACCCTAGAAGCCCCGACATGGGTAAGGTCAAGGGAAAGCATCGTCTTGATAAGTATTATCGCCTCGCTAAGGAGCAAGGTTACCGATCTCGTGCTTCATGGAAGCTTGCTCAGCTCGATACCAAGTTCTCTTTCCTCCGCTCCGCCCATGGCGTGCTCGATCTCTGCGCCGCTCCCGGTGGTTGGATGCAGGTCGCCGTTCAGCGTGTCCCCGTTGGCAGTCTCGTCCTCGGGATCGATCTCGTTCCGGTTGCTCCGATTCGTGGGGCTGTGGCGATCGAGCAGGATATCACGAAGCCCGAGTGCAGGTCTAAGATCAAGCAGGTGATGGAGAGGAATGGTGTTAGGGCTTTCGATTTGGTTCTGCACGATGGGTCGCCCAATGTCGGTGGTGCGTGGGATCAGGAAGCCATGAGCCAAAACGCTTTGGTTATTGATTCCGTGAAGTTGGCTACCGAGTTCTTGTCTCCGAAAGGGACTTTTGTTACCAAGGTAGGATTTTCTCTCTCTAATGTATTGTGTTTTGGGGTTTTCAGGTTGAAATTTATGCTCCATTTTTATCAGATTCTCTTGAAGTTATGGTTGTAATGTGGTAATTAGCTAATACGGATGGTTTTATTGAGTTATTTATGCAAACCAAAGGTTATTGCTTTCAACTTGGACGAGTTTCATGTATGAGAATGATGTTTGCTCTCTGGTCCTTTCAGTGATCTTGGAACTTATTTTGGAGTTCTTGGGTTCTAACCATGTTGTGACGTGCTTCGGTATAATGTTCTGATCGTTCCTTTATTTGTTGTGCTCTAGGTTTTCAGATCACGGGACTATAACTCTGTGCTCTTCTGTCTTAAGCAGGTATTGTTTAGTTTTGCCTCTCCTTTCCGTTTAGGTATTATTGGTTTTGATTCTTAAGCTTCGTGGAATTTGATGTGCAGCTGTTTGAGAAAGTTGAAGTGTTTAAACCACCAGCTAGTCGTTCAGCTTCTGCAGAAACATATCTTCTGGGTCTGAAGTATAAAGCTCCTGCCAAGATTGACCCTCGTCTTCTTGATGTCAGGCATCTCTTCCAGGGTGCAGTAGAACCAAGAAAGGTAACTACTAATATCACCTATAATATTTGTGGGAATTGTTGGGGGATTTATCCCTCTTTCTTGTTGTTTAATGTGCCATTGTGTTATAACTTGTTCTCGTATTTATAGGTTGTGGATGTGCTTAGAGTGAATAAACAGAAAAGACACCGTGATGGGTAAGCCTCATCTGCTAGTTATCTTTGTTGTTTTATGATCTTCTCCTAGATGTATTTTTCTATATACAGGTACGAAGAGGGAGAGTCAATTGTGAGGAAAGTTGCATCAGCGGCTGATTTCATCTGGTCTGAAAATCCTTTAGAGATTCTTGGTTCTGTCACTACTATATCCTTTGATGATCAAGCTTCTTTACCTATTAAAGACCATGACTTGACAACAGAAGAGGTACGATTTTTGTTCTTTCTTGGATTTTATCCTCAGTAATAGACGGAAAATCCCTTCTAAGTCAATGCCCTTAGGTTGTTTTTAATGCCTCACATTTTCTTGGGACAGATTAAAATTCTCTGTGACGATCTACCTGTTTTGGGGAAGAATGACTTCAAGTATCTCTTAAAGTAAGACATACATTGCTGTTTTGTTCATGTACCTTGTAGCATATGATTTTCATTTTTATTTATATGGTTTGCCAAGAACGTGGTAGAGCTTAGTTTCAAATGAATCATGATATGGTACACATACACAACATAACCTTTCATGCCATATGTGACGATGGAACACCCAAGCAATTTGAAATATTATATGTAATTGGTGTACTTCTGGAAGTACCTCAAGTACGATTGACTTCCATCAGTCGTCCACACATCACCTGAAATACTCTCAGTCATTTTACGGGTATTGATCTTCCCTCTGTCGTCCTCTTGAGATCCTTGGTTCTGTTACCACTATATCCTTTGATGATCAAGCTTCTTTACCTATAAAAGAACATGATTTGACGACAGAAGAGGTGCAATTTTTTTTTCTTTTGGTTTTACCCTCTGTAATTGAATTATGCTTATTATTCCGATACCCTTTCGTTGTTTCTAATGCCTATTGTCTTTTATTGCGGCAGGTTAAAATTCTTTGTGATGATCTACCTGTTTTGGGGAAGAATGACTTCAAACATCTCCTAAAGTAAGACATACACTGATAGGCCAATAGTTTCCCTGGCATTGATCTTTTGCGTCTTTCATCAACCATCCACTCATTGTCCTGAAGTACCATGAGTTGCTTTACAGGCATTGATCTTCGCTTTGTCGTGTAGGTGGCGAATGCAACTCCGGAAGAGTCTATCTCCTTCACGGAAGGAAAGTTCTAAGAAAGATCCTGACGCTGGAAAGGAGGATGAGAATGGCGGCGATGATAAACTTCTCAATGAATTGGAGGAGTTGACAAATGCGACAGACCGCAAGAAGAAACGAGAGAAGAAGCTCCTTGCAAAACGGCGAGCCAAGGTACATGACATTGACCTCTCCATGGATATTAAAATCAAGTCCCTTGTCCCGGATTGCAGGAGTTGAACTAGTGATTGAATCAAGAAGAGTATTCAAAGGTAAATGAGTGTATGTGTTCTTTCTCTGTTGGTGGACTGATGATATAAGTAGCTTTTTTGTGGCTGATTTAAGGACAGACATATGGAGATGGAAGAAGTTTCTATTCACAAAAGGGACAAATTTAGAATGTAAATTTATGTTTAAATTTAATCAATATGCACAGCAATTTTTGTTTATGGAAGTTTGCTTTATCACTTAGTTTTGTTGCAGCAATTTGTTTGTTTGTATATGCACCTAAAATGTTCTCAATCCTCTGACTCTTGTACCAGAATAGATAGAGCCAGTTGATCACGAGGTTTACTTGATATGTCCCGATTATATATAGGTGTTTAAGAAATTTACAGACCTAATGTTTCCTCTGCATTATTCATTCCATTTGCCAGGATAAGTTGCGGAAGGCGACAGGTGCTCAGGTAGATGTCCTTGAAGATGGTTATACGGACCATGAATTGTTCTCTCTTTCTTCTATCAAGGTACTCTCCTTTATCCCTTGTAAATTCTGCCTTGTCTTGTAAGAAGCTTCTTATGGTGTTGTCCAGTCGCAACGATTTTCTTCTGACTGTGTATTGAAAATATTCCTCTCCTTTTTGAATTATTCTGTAAAGCTGTAAAGTTAATTTGGACATGTTCCTCCTCCTTGCATGGACTTGTAAAGCTAAAAAGCGATTCACTTGTTTTTCCTTCAGGGGAAGAAAGACCTTGTGGCAGTTGACAATCACGAAGATGGTGACGGTGATGGTAATGGCAATGATAGTGATAACGGAGAACATGGTGATGGAGCTTCAGGTGACTCTGACAGTGATATTGACTCTGATGAAGAACGCCAGAGGTCAGGCCGTAAACCCTTTCCATAGATCGGATTGTTGTTTCAAGAAAACCATAACAATGTTTAAGTTGTGTTTGTTCATGTTATCCTTATAATTTATTGGTTACAGTTACAGTCAACAAATGGAAGAAATCTTTGATGAGGCCTATGACCGGTATATGTCTAAAAAGGAAGGGAGTGCTAAGCAACGGAAGAGGGCTAGGCAAGCCTATGCTGAAAAACTGGAGGTATCCTTCTATTCATGATACGTGCATATTTGGAAGGAAAACACCACAGGTTTCTGAAATGGGGGAAATTTCTCTCGGCTTTGCAGGAGGATGGTGATGGTGATGAAGAGATCCAATCTGATTATGATTCGGATAAGAACGAGGGCAATGATGAGGCAAACCCTCTGGTGGTACCTCTCGATGATGGGGAAGCAGCAACACAGGAGGAGATTGCCAACAAATGGTTCAGCCAGGATATCTTCGCCGAAGCTGTGGAGGAAGGAGACTTGGGACAAGACGACAGCCAAGACCAAATGCAGATCGAGAAACCGAACAAAAATCAGTCTAAAGCTGACAAGTCAAAGGAGACGAAGCTGAAATCAAGCACGGGCTCTGATCAGACCCAGCCCAAGAGCACCAAGAACGAAGACGATTTTGAGATAGTACCCACCCCAGCCACGGATTCAAGCTCTGACTCATCCTCTGACGAGTCTGACGAAGAAGACATCAACGCAAAAGCTGAGATATTGGCATATGCCAAGAAAATGCTTAGGAAGAAGCAGAGAGAACAAATGCTTGACGATGCCTATAACAAGTACATGTTTGATGACGAGGGTTTACCCAAGTGGTTTGTGGATGACGAGAAGCGGCACAGGCAGCAAATAAAACCCATTACCAAAGAGGAGGTTGCAGCAATGAGAGCTCAATTCAAAGAGATTAACGCTCGTCCTGCTAAGAAAGTGGCCGAGGCCAAGGCAAGGAAGAAGCGAGCAGCCATGAGAAGGCTCGAGAAGGTGCGTAAGAAGGCAAACAGTATATCGGACCAAGCGGATATTTCAGACCGTTCAAAGGGGAAGATGATTGAACAGCTATACAAGAAAGCCGAGCCTAAGAAGCCTAAGAAGGAATACGTGGTGGCGAAGAAGGGAGTCGGGGTTAAGGTTGGGAAGGGTCAAGTGAGAGTCGATAGGAGGATGAAGAAGGACACGAGGGCTAGGGGGACGGGAAAACCCGGCAAGAAGGGGAAGAAAGTCAGCGGCGACAAGAGGCAGAAAGGGAAAGTATCTGCCGGAAAGAAGGGGAAGAGAGCCATGTAAAAGCGCACGTGCGCATTAGGACACCACTGTTCTTGATCCGAGGAAGAAGCCTGAGTTGGTAGGAACAGCTTTTGTTCTCTTTTAACTTTGAGCTAATTCACATTATACCAATTTTGATGAACAACCAGACAAATGTGCTGTTGTTTTGGTTAGAATGGTCATGGAGCCTTCAGCCATGTAATTTTATGTACTCTCTTCCCTTTCGAGGAATGTTCATGTTTTTTTAGAGAGTAGAAACCTTTGGAGTCTGATTCTATTTTTACCTAATTATAAAAAGTTAATAACTTCACAGATCAACGAAGTGCCCACAAATTGTAGTCAAATGTTGATATTGTAATTTCTAATTTTAAGCACCTTTGTCTATCTCGATCTCGACACTGTGAAACAGTTTCCATGGCGGATTTCGGAGAGCTCGAAGCCCAGGACGGATTGAGGATGCCATGGAACGTCATCCCAGGAACCAAGGAAGAAGAAACTAACTGTGTCATCCCTGTTTCCGCCATTTACACTCCTCTCAAGCTCCTCCGCTCCCATGTTTCTCCTCTCCCTTACTCTCCTCTCCGATGCCGTTCTTGCCGCTCCGTCCTCAACCCATTCTCCGTCGTCGATTTCTCTGCCTGCGTCTGGATCTGCCCCTTCTGCTTTAATCGCAATCCCTTCCCACTCAACTATTCCTCCATCTCCGAGAACAATCTGCCTCCGGAGCTCTTCCCTCACTCCACAACCGTCGAGTATCTATGTGGTTCCTCCTCGTCGTCTCCTTCTCCTCCCGTGTTTCTCTTCGTGCTCGATACGTGCCTTATCTCCGAGGAATTGGACTTTCTCAAGTCCTCTCTCTCTCAGGCTCTCGGTCTGCTTCCTGATTCCTCTATCATCGGTCTCATCACGTTCGGTTCCCATGTCCATGTCCACGAGCTCGGATTTCACCATTGCTCCAAGTCCTATGTCTTCAAAGGTCACAAGGAGTTGACAAAGGATCAGCTGCTTGATCACTTGAATTTCTTCCTCAAGAATCCTAAGCCTTCTTCTGGTGTAATTGCGGGTGCCCGCGATGGACTCTCTTCTGAAGACATCGCCCGCTTTCTCTTGCCGGCTTCTGATTGCCAGTTTACGCTTCAATCCGTACGTAAAAGTCTTTTCTTTTGTGTTGCTGCTTCCTCTTTTTGTAGAAAGCTGATGACCTTTGCTTCTGTCTTAGGTTCTGGAGGAGCTAAGGACTGATCCCTGGCCTGTTGAAGCTGATGAACGCCCTTCCAGGTGCACCGGTGTTGCCCTCAGTGTTGCTGCTGGTCTGTTAAGGGCTTGCTTTCCTGGGTCCGGTGCTAGGATTATGGCCTTTGTAGGTGGTCCTTCTACTGAAGGAGCTGGAGCTGTGAGCCCTTTATCTCTATAGCATTGTCTTATCTCTTACAATGTAGGAAAGCTGGATGTGATGATAATCTTCGTATGATTCTTTCTAGATTGTGTCGCGGAATCTTTCTGAACCAATTCGTTCTCACAAGGATATTGATAAGGATTTTGCTCCCCATTATCACAAGGCCATCGAGTTCTATGAAGGGCTTGCCAAACAGCTTGTTCATCAGGGTCATGTTCTTGATGTTTTTGCTTGTGCCGTGGATCAGGTAACTGGAAGGAGAATGTACACGTCCTGTCTTAGTGTTGGCATTGCTTCTCTACTACCGTGTTACTTCTGTATATCTCTAGGTTGGCATTGCGGAGCTTAAAGTTGCAGTCGAGGGGACAGGCGGATTTGTCGTGCTTGCTGAAAGTTTCAACCACTCTGTATTTAGGGATTCTCTGAAGCGTGTATTTCAGTCAGGTGAAAATAATGATCTTGGGCTGTCCTCATGGTAAGGACCTGTCTGAATTTTCGAGTTATAAGGAAGAGAGTCCATTCTGTAGCTACAGCCATTTTGTTGGCTCTATAGACATTTTATTTGTATTTACTTAAATGCAGATCAGCCAAAGATACCACCTCTTTTACAGTCTTGTTCTGTATTTTTCTCCTGAGTTGTTGCTGAGGGTTTGTGTTATCTTATCTTGCAGTGGTATTTTTGAAGTTAACTGTTCAAAGGAACTTAAAATTCAAGGAGTGATTGGCCCTTGTGCATCTCTTGAGAAGGTATATATTCTAAAACCTTGAATGTCTCTTCTCTCTTTTTGCTTTTTGTGTGACCATTATAATGTCTTTCTGGTGATTGTTTTTCAGAAAGGACCATTATGCTCTGACACCATAGTGGGTCAAGGGGGCACAAGTGCATGGAAGATGTGTGGCCTTGACAACAGCACATCCATATGTTTGGTTTTCGAAGTTGCCAGAAAGGATAAACCTGATGTTGCTTTATTGTCGCAAGGCAATCAACTTTACTTCCAATTTTTAACATAGTAGGGGCTGTGCAGTTGTCCTTTTTAGACTAATGGTTGTAAATTTGAATGGAATGGTGTGGTAGACGTTCTTTTCAACTAACATCAGTTATGTTTCTGCAGCTATCAGCACTCAAATGGTCAAACAAGACTCCGTGTTACAACATTTTCGAGAAGATTGGTAGTAGGAACTGGAAGCATACAGGCAAGTTCTGGGTCATTTTCCTAGAATTAGTTCTACCATAAGAAAGTGATTGTCGACACTTACTCACTCTGGACTGAGTTTCCCTTGTTTTCACATCCAAGATTATGGACTGTATTCTTCTACATTCTGAGCATGGTGTTTGTTGAGCTGCTTATGAAGTGTTTTTTGGGCATGAACGAATCTGTTTTCCTACTTTTTGTTCTGTACTTTTTGCATTGACTCCTTTATATACAGTCTCCAACTATTCCTCTAAACTTCTGGGTGGTGTAGGAGTTGGCTGCGGGTTTTGACCAGGAAGCAGCTGCTGTAGTCATGGCACGCCTTGTTTCTTTCAAAATGGAAACTCAGGTACTGTTGATAACTAGCATGAACTAGTGGTATCTGTTGTTTTGAAGATCTGAATCTGATGTCTTTCTTAGGATCATCTTTTAATTTCACTTAGCTTCACTTTAACTTTATATACAATTGTCATTTTAACCATCTCTATATTAACTTTTTGAACAGTTAAAATTCTCCTAATTTCTGTGAAAGAAATACCCGTTTTTATTGACCTGAATTTACCAGTTACTACAGTCCAGAAGATAATTCATGAACATGAACCACCTTTTACTTGAGTTTAACAGAATAGCAGCCTTTGATATTGGCCAACTTCACCGCATTTTTTTTTCTCGCAGGTTGAGTTTGATCCTGTGAGGTGGATAGATAAATCTTTGATAAGTTTGTGTTCCAGGTTTGGAGATTACCAGAAGGGTTCTCCAGCTTCCTTTACCTTGTCTCCTCAGTTCTCAATTTTCCCACAGTTTATGTTTAACTTGCGCCGATCTCAGTTTGTTCAGGTACATGTCCGTACTATTCATAAATGTATTTTACCTGTAATTGAGATTTTATTTGAGCAAATCTTTGGTCTCACCTTCCATGGTTTTAGGTCTTTAACAACAGCCCAGATGAGACAGCTTATTTCCGAATGATATTGAATCGAGAGAACGTGTCTAATTCAGTTGTGATGATTCAACCTTCATTGATTTCCTTCTCATTCCATTCCGAACCAGAGCCGATTATTCTCGATGTGTCATCCATTGCAGCCGACAGAATTCTGCTATTAGATTCATATTTCACCGTTGTGATCTTCCACGGAATGACAATTGCCCAGTGGCGGAAAGCTGGATACCATAATCAACCTGAACACCAGGCAAGTAGTGTTCTTGATGCTACTATCTGCTGCTGCATATTACCATTAGAGAATCTCTTCCTCTCAAATCAAATCTGAATAAATTTTTTTTTATGTATTTTGTGCCATAATGCATGTAGGCATTTGCACATCTATTGCAAGCTCCTCGTGACTATGCAAACGTAATTATCAGCGAAAGGTTCCCTTCACCACGTCTTGTGATATGTGATCAGCATGGTTCACAGGTACGTATCCTCACTTCATAAAAGCTTTTCCCCCCTTTTTCACGTAAACAGCTATCAGCTAATGGCTTGACAAAATAGTTGGATTGATGTTTATATTTTGTGGGTTCAATGCTGAAAAGTTTGTCAAAGAGTATAATTTATAAGCTAAGTGATGGTTTGTGTTGTAGGCTAGGTTTCTTCTTGCAAAACTGAACCCTTCTGCGACATGCAACACTGATGCTCCTATTGGAGGGGGAGGGGACATTATTTTCACAGATGACGCTAGCTTTGAGGTGTTCCTTGATCATCTCCAACGATTAGTGGTTCAATGCTGAAAATGTCTGTTAAGACAGAGATTAAGATTAGAGATTACTTGCTGAAAAAAGAAACACACAAACTCATCCACTTTGAAAACTCTGTGCCTCTCCTCATCCATTTCAAATCAACAATCAAAATCTTCTTCAACATGAAAAACCACAACTTGAAACAGAGGCTTCAATCGGGAGACAGACATTTCTTTTCTGGTAACGGAGTTGATGTTCCCGTTGATTCATGGTGATTGAGCAATGGGTCTGGTAATGCAGAGCCAAGTTCTTGACGACCCGTCGCTGTCTGTGTGCGACATTGGGAAATGCCATGACCCTTTCTCAGATTCCTATATTATAGAAAAGGGGGTCAGAAGTGTTTAGGATTAAACAAAAAGGTAAATTATGAACACGATGAGCCATACCTGAATGACAACTGAAAATGGAGGTGGCATTTCCAACTTCAGGTTCCCTTTCACAAATGTATACCTAACCTGCAATAATGGATGGATTCAACAAACAAACCTTACATCAGAAATCGCAGAGCACATTGTCAATATCACACAAGTACCTGATGTCTTTCTTTCCACTTTTGGAAAAAACTGCTCCCTAATAGTTCAAAAATGTGATCTCTCATCTCATCGTTCGTCACCAGCAGACACTTGAGCTTAACTGCAGCGTACAGCCAGTACCTAGAGGAACCACATAGTATGTATATGTGTATATATATAAGCCATATGGATAAAATGTGAGAAGGGAATTTACCGACACATCTTTCCAAACTAACGGATTATTATGGATGGTATTCATACCAATCATCATTGGAACCGGGTGGCGTAGCATACAAGACGCCATTAGTAATCCATTCTTCGACCAACTTCCGGTGTGAAGGATTATCCAGAAGGGCTTGGACTCGTTTCTTGTGCAAGACAACAAGTGGCCATTTGTTACCACTTTTATGATAGAGTTCCATCACCACAGCTTCAAGCTGCTCTATTGCACATGTACATTGTCATTATCACACACAAGTACTTGAAAAGCTTTGACTAAACCAATACATGTATATATGTAATGCGACCAAACCTGTTGAAGGCTGAAACCACCATCTGCAAAATTTTGTTGGTAGAGTCCAATATTTGCTCCATCGAGTATAGCTTCATAATCACCATGTCTTTCCAGCCAATCCTGCCAAAGAGATGGTTAAGTAACAATTTCAACAAACTTTGATAACTTGAGCCTAACACAGAGAACACGCAGGCGGGGTTTTCATTTCAAGCTAAGTTTAAGAATGATTACCGAACCCATAAAAGCTCACTTTCCTTCAACTTTGATAACTTGAGCCTAACACAGAGAACACGCAGGCGGGTTTTTCATTTCAAGCTAAGTTTAAGAATGATTACCGAACCCATAAAAGCTCACTTTCCTTCATCATCCCTTTCAATCAATACCCATAACTACCGACAATTCACATTCAGAACTGTGGGGGATCAAAAACCAGATTCCAGGCTCTCTGATTCTATAAACGAGGCATAAACATAATCACATGAAAAAATTATGCATGGTAGAAAAATACAGTGCATCAAACTTGACACACGTATTTTGCAGTGTCAAAACCCTTCAGAGATCTATTCTTCAGAGTATTTATTTCGTGCAATTTTTTCTGAAACAGACTTATAAGTTCCACATAGTATCAAACACAAGTAAAGAGGAAACTAAAAATCATATTTCATAGCTCACCTGGAACTCAGTAAAGTTTGCTATCGTCTCGTTGGAAGTCATCTTTGCTTTCCTCTCAATAGCCAGAGATGCCAAAGAATCAGCAAAATTATTCGTCTCTACCTCATTTGTATCAACACAAGCCAATTGCTCTCCACAGCTCAAACATTTTCCAATCGGGCTCACATTTCCTCTCTCCACTATCCACTTTCCCTCCCCAACCCATCCATACCCGTGCCACCCACCCCCATTCTTTGAAACAGCTTCTCTAAGCAAACCCACATCACTACCCATACCATTGTCACTAACCTCACTAGCTCTATCACTACTGAACCAGTCCTCAATGATTTTCAAAGTTTCCTCACTAACGCAACCGACACATTCCCTTAATTTATGCAAATATCTATAAACCTTGCTTTCTTGGCCTATGGCAGAGCTTACCTTCAGCAAAGCAGAGATCTCAGCCTCCTCCAACATCACCCCTGCAGTATCCATGTGTTCCTCCACTTCATAGGCCTTTTCAGCCTCCAATTTCTCACAGAAACAAAACAATACGGGCGAATAGGTCCTTAGACGCGGTGTGGATCCACCGCCCGTCGCAACCATGTCCCTCACAAGCTTGAAAGCATAATCACCATCGCCCTTGGTGGCAGCAAGCCTAACCACTGCAGTGATGGAGGCCTCATTAGGAGTTATCCCGGACGAGACCATCCTCTCAAATATCTCGAATCCACGATCAATGGCTATGGTTTTCAGTGACGGCTCAGTCGTGGAGGCAGAGCAAAGGTAAAGAAGGGTCTGAAAGTGCTGCTGTCCGAGGTGTACAGTGCCAGCAGCCATGGATGCATCATACAAAGCCATGGCAGCTTTGAGGTCCTTGGATTTGGAGCAAGCATTGAGATTCACGAGCAGATTCTTCTCTGGATTGTGGTTTAGCTTCTTCCTTTTGTTGGGCTTCGCCTCGCTCTCATCGTGGTGACGAATTTGACGCTGATCTATGGCAGTCATGGACTCAAGCGGCGGCTGTGGGCAAGATGAACAAAGAGACCTTAAAACCCTTTCCTGAGTTCTCATTAGGGTTTGTCAAATCCCAAAACCATCATTGTGACAAAGAAATCTCATGAACCCAAAAAAATAAATTCAGAATTCCAGCCTTCGTCATGTAAATACATCACTGAACGATACAGAGACATAAGTACTAACACAGAGAAGGGTATCGATTTAGCAACACAAATTCCATAACTTTCAAGCTGGGCACATAAGCAACCTAACCAATACGTGGAAAGAGATCAAATCAAAACAAAAAAAAAAAGCAAATTCTCAACCACCCATCAGAAAAATTACGAAAAAAATCTACTTTTTCTGTAAAAGCATTGAGAAAAAAACACCAACCGGAGCTGAGTTGATAGAGATGATATTCGGCTTGAATGGTGCGCGAAGAACTCTTGAGCGTTCCCTTCGACTTCAGAAAAAGTAGGTGTTCTAAGCAATTTCTGAAGCGTTAATGGACATTTGATTAAGAAATGATATTTTAGGGTTTTTTTCTCAAAAGAGAGCAGGCCGGAGGAGGAGGAGAGAAGCAGATAGAGAGAGAACCAATTACTGATTTTGTGTAAATAAAATTAGTGTATAAATATGACCAATTAAAAAAATCTTTATTTATAATATTTATGCAAATTTCCTCTAATTACTGTATAAATACTCGAGCTGCTGAAGCACGTGCTTGACGTGTAAGGTTTCCAAATTTCAAAAACCCTAGCTTTCTCTGGATTTGGATCGAAAGGTCGCGATCAAAATGGCTGATTTCCGAGGTTAGTCATTTTTACGCTTCATTTGGATTTTTCTCGTCCGTGACCGAGATCCTATCTATTATTCGTTTTCCGCGGTCATTGTTAACATTTGTTGATTATTGCATTGGAATTTCCGTTACGAAGAACCCTAAATACAGCTTGATTGGTTGATTCGAGGGATTTTTCCTCGTTAGTAGCGTCTACGCTTGCGGGAACATGGGAAATAGGAATATAAACAATAATTCGTCGTTGACGTTGTAGAAACACATTGCCTCATTATTCTTGATACTCTTTCTGGGTTTGTTTGTTTTTTTTTAAATCTTTCTGGGTTTGTTGTTTTACTGCAACTTCAGGTTTCTCATCCTGCCAAAAGATAGGGAGAAACAGGATAAAACGATGTTAGATTTAGCATGTCTGTCTGCTTTACTGTTGAATATACTATGATACGCAGAACGAGTAAAGCGACTGGGTTGAAATTTGCCCCAACGAAGGGATGGCCTGGAATATTCGAGGGTGAGATAACAATTACATCATTTTAATTTTTTTCTGAGGCTGGGTTTTATTTGTATTTCACGGAGTTTCTTATGGAAGATGTGGGCATACGGTAATATACTGGATATCTTTCTATAAGACCAATGGAGATTTTCTAGCACAATGTTTGGAAGCTTTTAAATTTGTGAAAAGTATGAAATATGGAAGCTGCAATGAAGCCACACGAGCAGTGAGAAGTAAACACATGGCGGATGTATAGGCTGACTCATGTTTAGCATCATAAGTCAGAGAATCTCTGTAAAGTTAAAAGCTTAAAGGTGAAACTGACATCCCCTTCATTGGATTTGGCCTCCTTTGTCATGGCATTACTAATATGATCAATTTATGGAAGAATCTGAGAGAAGATCTCTAAGCCTTTATTTGGATTACAAAGTAGATTACGTGTTGTTAGTTTTTTCACCTGTCTTAGGTGTAATTTCTTTTCTCCATGTGTTTTTTTATTAGCCCAGTACTTCTTTTCCTCCTCGGTCATCTTCCCACAGGTGCTGCCTCCAGTATTGTTGTAGTTTGGGAAGGGCACATGGCCTTTCTCAATGCTATCAACATCTCGCATGAGTAGTTCATAGTGTCTCTTTACCACTTTACCTCTTCTGGTGTCTTTCCCCCCACAGCCGTGGCAACATTGTACCAACGGTCAGGAGTGTCCTTGTCGTAGATTGCTAGCACTCTCTCAAAGGCTTTGTTCTGTTTTGCGGTTCCGTGAGAAGACATTGAGCCCGATGCCATTATGGACTTAATATGATGTATAAAAAGAAGGGATTAGGGTGATTGTATGAAGGGATTCTATGGAAGGGAAGACTCCCAGTCAAGGGAATGAATGATATGGTCTCAGATGTCATAGAGAGCTTGCTCTTTATAAAGAGAAGCGGGGGGGAGGGCCAGCTGTCATAGAAATCTTGCAAAAGTTAACAGAATTTTAAGTCCTTGTCTCCATAGGAATAACATAATGAGCAAACAAAGAATATGAACAAAATTGTGGAGATCAGTATCCAAAAGAACCAAAGTAATCACCACGATTGGGCTTTTAACTTCTGACTTCTAAGTGATTTTCGTTCCACATTTTGCATAAGGTGCTTTCCCACTTATGGTATTACTATTAGGATCACTCTTCTTTCCTAGTTAGACTTGTGGTCACATATTCTTAGTTGTGTGTTCTACTCGTGACTCAATACTACTGAGTCACTGCTGAGTTGTAGAGGTGTTTGATCCCTGGGGCCGGGGCCCTCAGGTTCAGACTCCAAATGAAGGCAGTGATCAATCAAAAAAGAATCGCTTACATGATAATGTCTTAAAAGATCTCTTTCATGGATAAACACTAAACCTTCTAGAGATTATTTCATTTCATTTGATTTTTGTTAGTCAATTACATTTGAATTATGAAGTAAATGAACTCTGTTCTCTTATCAAAGCCTCAAGGTCTGTTAGTTCTAGGTTCCAACTATTGGGTGAAACTCTCTGGTAGCTTTGGTATATAAGGACAATAATCAAATTCTTGGACGTCAGTACTTGAGTTTCATCGAAAAGCCAGAATTTTTACTATTGCTCTACATTTGTTGAAAGAAATGCAGGGAAATACCCCATAGCAATTTGAGGATTAGTTGAATCTTCAAAACCATAGATGGAGCTTTTTTGTGTTCACCTTAATCCATATATTATGTTGCAGAAGAATCCGGCCAGAAAGTGGCAGTAAACTTTATGAGAGATCCGACCTCTGGGATACTCTATCCTGGACATGAACAGCGTATGTTATCTGTCTAGCTGGCTAAGCTTTGTCTGTAGAGTGTCAAATTTTTGTGTTTCTTTTGTGGAAGGTCGACATAGTTAACCGGGAAATGGGAACCTCTCCTCGTAGTTTGGTGACTTGGCGGTGAAGTATTGAGCAACCTCAAATGTAACACCAAATAAAACACAATAGGAAGTTAGGAACATGCATATTTGACTACAAAAACAACCGCCATAAGTGATCCACTTGTTTGATTTATGCGTTGGAGGGAAGAACACTTTATTTGTCGGTTAATGCTTAATTCATCTGTTTAGAGTTTGAAAATGTTCACCTCTTGCTGACACAGGTGGTTCAAAGTTTCATGGGCTGTCCTGTTGGTGATGGAAAACCTTAATCAATTATGAAAATCAGAACCAGATCAAGTTAGTCGACTAGTCCTTATAAACCAAAAGTGTGTAATGCCATGGAATTTGTTACAATTTTTGTGAAATAAGATCTATGAAGCAGTCCTATTCCCTGGTATTTTCCTGTTTATATAGTGTATATATCCGGTGATGTTTTAACCAGGAAACCACAATCTGAAAAATCTTGCTCGTTACTCAATGGTGTTAACTTTTCAAAGTTGTTATCATGCGTTTATTCTTTTCTTGATAGTACATGTTGATATCAGCATCGGATACTTGCTTTTGTGATATGAATTTTATCATGATATTTGGATTTTATTTGTAGCTGCATTTTATTGTTCCAAGACTCAAAGGTCTCAGTTAAACCTTAACCATTATCTGATATGTTTATATTAACAGGATCAGTACCAATAGGATGACGTGTTTTAGGGGTAGCGATGAAAAACAGACATTTCTACAAGGAAGTGCTTAAAGCCGAGAAGGAATCTTAATTACGGGGCCAGTTGCTGAAATATATATTCCAGAGATATAGAGGCTGCAAGCTGCTGATTAAATTCCGCAAGCTGGCATGCACGATGTGTATTCATAGCTTCCGGTCGTCTTCAACCCAACCCTCTTGCTTAAGCATTGAAATGGTAAAAACACGTACTCTGCATTTTAGTTTCACGCTATGAAGAGTTAGATTGCCTAAGATTTGAGGGTTTTATTCCATATCCTCTGGCATGCATCAAGTTGCAGTCCTTATGGTCAAGACACTGGCCACATTTATGACATGGCCTAGCCAACCGGTGATGGATGGCTTTCTAGGAATCAGCAGGAAAAGGAAACGAAAGGTCAAGCTTTAAGATACATTATACAGTAGTTAAATTATGCGTATTTCTTATTCTTCCCTGTAGTGGCTTGTCCTTGTTGTGCAACTTGGCTTACTCAGACCCTCTGAAATCCTAACTGGTTCCGTTTACATTGTGAACACAGTGTTCATTGCAGAGAGGTGCAGAATTTGCCTAGTGGTGAGATATTATCGCACCGAAAAGGATGATGCCATGCCCCCCGTCTTTAAGAAATTAAAAGACATAGCATGTTATCACCAATATACTTTTAAGAGGTACTAGAGGCAGAGGATACGGAACCAGGAATCCCACTACTGTTTGGTCCTATGCCTAGGGGGCTTGTTACGGTTAATAGCTTATGGCACGTTCAAATTTGTTGGTTGCTGTAATGGAGAAATGGGGAAGATGCATTGCTAGTCTTGTGAGCATATGATATA
The DNA here is from genome assembly GCF_000463585.1 of Tarenaya hassleriana. Taxonomy (NCBI): domain Eukaryota; kingdom Viridiplantae; phylum Streptophyta; class Magnoliopsida; order Brassicales; family Cleomaceae; genus Tarenaya; species Tarenaya hassleriana. The sequence goes on along the minus strand of NW_010963495.1, from coordinate 2,903,197 downwards.
TAATAATTTCACTTCTATGTTTATTTTTTCAATACAAAATTTAGTTGAACAAGACCATGTCCAAGTAAATTGCATTTTGTTTATATAATTAGTGGTTTTTGGGATTTATTTCAATTCTAATTCTTATAAATATTTTCGTTATCAAACCGTTATTTGTTTTATATGTTACTAATTAAAGTAGATAGCGTAACAAAAAAAATTATGAATTTATGCCGGTGGTGGTACATTTTTTGATGAAAATTTGCACAAATTATACACTTCTGGAATAAATCAAGTTCCTATTTGAACCCGACACCATATTTTGTTAATTTGTGTGAGCAAAGAAAGGGGAGAAGGGAGCAATTCGGGGGAGGGGGGATCAGCGAAAAGTTCCCCCACGCGCACTAGACTTATGGAATTCATCAATTCGGCGATAGTTGGCGAAAACTCCGGACTCGGGGAAATTGATGCCGTGTTCCCTTTAGCGCGTGAGAGGAGATCGTCCTTGACCGCCCAAACAGAAAGGGCCTCAACTGCCCAAATATAATGCGCCTACACCACCCAGACAATAATGGCCCCCACGGACCACATTGATGGGCCTTTACCGCCAACGGAAAAATGGGCCTCGGAAAAAATCTTTTAGCTTGTGCTGCCCTAGTCTTTTATTTTGTTGTTCACCCAGTTTTATACATCACACGTACATTGTTCCCCAATCCATCCCTCCGGGTAGGGCTGGGCACAAATACCCGAAAATCGGGTATCCGTCGGATACTCGTCTCACGGATACCCGATTTTAGGGTACTCGTAATTTTCAAATCCGAATCCAAATCCTTATTTTTCAATACCCGTGAATCCGGATCCAAATCCGGATAATAGAATTTTTAAAACCGGATATCCGCGGGTACCCGCGTATTATGATTATAAATAATTATATCTTATATTTATATAACATTTTTATAAAATACAATTATTTTAGATGAAATAATTTCATATTTTTTTAATATTAATTCAAAAAAATTAAATTTATTATTATTTGTCTCTTATTATCTCTTTTGTCTTATATATTTTATCATAATTCATCAATTTTTATAAATATATCTTCATGTTTTAAAAATTTTATATATGAATATTATTGTTTTTCTTAAATAAATCCGGATCCGGATATCCGCGAGTACCCGACTATTATTCCGGATACCCGTACCCCGGATACTCGTAAATACCAAATCCCGGATACAAATCTCATAGTTAAATACCCGAGCCTCCCGGATCCGAATCCAAATCTCTCGATTTTCCCGGATATCCGACCCGTGCCCACCCCTACCTCCGGGTGCTCTACGGTATTTTTCTTTTGGTCCCGATAAATTTATTATTGGATTACGAGGCTATTTATCTTGGTTGAGGTACTGTTTGTATTTTCCTTCCCGAGTTAGTTTGCCAACGACCAAAAAAAAGGGCGACTATTATGTGCTCGAATAACGTTCCAAGCAAGCAAAAGAGAACAGAAATTAATCTTGATAGTAAACAACACGATGATAAATATTTTTTGAGAAGGATCATCAGGCCACGAATACCAAAAACGATCAGTCACACTTCCAAAGAGCACACGGAACGGTAAAGAAGAGTGGGTAACCCAACACTACAGCTAATTCCATTGCCACAAAACCCTAACAACCCGATTACCAGCCACCACCGCTGCCTCCATACCCACCATCACCGCCTCCATAACCTCCGTCACGACGGCCACCGCCGTAACCACCTCCACCAGATCCGTAACCACCACCACCACCGCGGCGGTTGTAACCACCACCACCACCGCCTCCGTATCCTCCGCCACCACTTCTGTAGCCACCACCACGACCGCCGCCGCCTCCGCCGCTTCCGCGAGACTGAGCCTCGTTCACGGTGATGTTACGGCCGTCGAGCTCCTGGCCGTTCATCGACTCGATGGCGTCTTTCATCGCTTTCTCGTCCTTGAAAGTCACGAATCCAAATCCTCTGGATCGGCCGGTCTCACGATCATTGATGATCTGAAGAAAATACCAAATAACGATACATATATCAGTAAACTATCCAACTAAAACCTGAAAATAAAAAAGTGAAATAAATCGATCGGTCTCCGGGCTCATGAAAGCAGGAAGATAACGTACCGATTCGAAATATAGTTAAACAAACGAGAACATAGTAACAGTATCATCAATGAATCGAATCAAGTAACATAGAAACACAGATCGGACGAGATCAGATGAGATCAGATCCGTCGAAGATCAGAACAACGGAATCGGCTCGGGTGAATCCGGGATCCGGGAGTCCGATCTCTCTGTGAGCGTTTAACGGACCTTGGAGTCGACAACTTCGCCAAACTGAGAGAAGGCTCGTTCGAGAGCCTGGTCGTCGGTGGCCCAAGCCAAACCGCCGACAAAGCACCGAAACTCAACATCAGCAGACGCCATTTCTAAAGAAGAAGAAAGATGGAAAAACTAGGGTTATTTTCAGAGGAGAGGAGAACTGTGTGAAAGCTAAGGCCATCGGGCATCATCTTATAGAAGGGGGGAGGAGAAACTAACCACGGTTTAAATTTTCTAGGGTTAGTTAGTTGGCTCGGTTTCACAGGACCGGAAGTAACCATGATTAGCGGAATGGTTAAGGAAAGCAGTAGGGTCCACCATCACGTGACACTTTTGGCAGTGGCACAAATGGTAAAGCCAGCCACGAGAAGATATTTCTCTCGTTTCCCAAGTAAAATATCTTGGAAGGTCAAATGACACTTCTCCCCCCCCCCCAATTCGCCTGTGATATTACAATCGGGCCGTATCAGAAAAATTAAGTGGCCCATTACAAATTAGGCCTAATGAAACAAAACTAAAAAGGCCGTGATCTAAAAGTAGGCTCCTCTCACTCATTGATGCTGCTTTGGAAATATTCTAGTCTGTATTTGAATATATATATATATATATATAGTATTTTTGTTTTACTATAATAAAAAAAAGGCAACGGTGTTTAAATTCATGATGTCTGAAAGTGTTTGACTGGCTGGAGATTTCAAAGAGATGTAAGGCAATCTGTGCACGTAATGTAGAAACGGTGCTTAGTTGAATTTTAAGAAGAGAACCAATCTATCTGTTTATCATACCATTAACCCAATTTATATTTAGATCATGATCGGGTCTTGGTGTTGACTTGGTTTTTTTTTTTAAGAAACAAGAGTATCATAATAATAATACTACGGGGTGGTTTTCAGTATCGAACAAATTTATTAAAATTAACATTTTTTTGAATTTATTAATGAAAATGCTTTTGCAAAATATTAGTTATTAAAAAATGGTCCAATCCACTCGGTTTCAAAACGATGTCGGTTTAGGGCGGGTGGAAAGTTTTGCAAAACGACGCCGTACCGTACTACGTGCCACAAGCGAGCGCGTAAATAAATTTTGAAAAATCACATAAATAGGAAAAATGACAAATAAATACATGTTAATTTCTTACTTATAAGTACATAAACTTATAATCTCCCAATAAAATATATCAATTCGCAATTTTTGACAAATTAGTATACAGACACTAACACCGTTAACTTTGTAACAGTTTCCGGTGAACAGTGCTGACGTGGCTCGCCGGATTTTCCACGTCAACGCCATATGTCAAACATTTTTTTACGTCATTAAAAAATTAAAATTAAAATTAAATTCATTTAAAATAAAAATAAATTTTAAAAAAATAAATTTTAAAATTTAAAATTTATAAAAATTACAAAATTACAAATTTAAAAAAATAAATTTTAAATTAAATTCAAAAAATTCAAAATTAAAATTTAAAAGAAATATTAAAAAAAATAAAACTTTAAAAAAACACAATAGGAAGTTAGGAACAATATATATATATATATATTACGAGTTCATTCATATTTTTAAAAACTTCCCTATTTCTCTCTCTGATTTAGAAGGAAATAGGAACACCAGAGAGAGAGAGAGAGAGAGAGAGAGAGATTGGTGACCAACAATGATTGGTTTCTGTTATGAAGAACGTAGAAAATGCCACATGTTGAGGTAAAGAAACATAAAAAATCAACATTTGCTTTTGTTAGTTTTCGTTCGCAATCACCAAAATCTTACGTGATTCCATAATTCATAGAGATTCTACTGAACCTACGTCATTATGTGATGTTGAGTGAAGGGTTCCAAAGTTCTTTCGATATCTCTGTCTGGATTTATAATAAAACCATGGTGGATCAGAGCAAGACATGGTCTTGTTGGTGTCCTTCTTCTTCTTGTCTCTAGAGTCAACGTCGCTACAACGTATAGCGTCACCGACTGAGAAATCGGCTCTTCTGGCGCTAAGGTCATCGCTTGGTCTCAGAAGCAGAGATTGGCCTTTAAAGGGTGACCCTTGCTTGAACTGGAATGGCATCAGATGTGAGAACGGTAGTGTTGTTGGGATCGCCATTTCTGGGTTCAGAAGAACACGTCTTGGCGGAAGAAACCCGAGATTCTCCATTGATTCCCTCTCCAATCTGACAAGTTTGATCTCTTTCAATGCCTCCAAGTTCTTGCTTCCGGGTCCAATCCCCGATTGGTGTGGATTGAGGTTGTTGACTTTGCGGGTCATGGATCTCAGTTCTTGTTCCATCATAGGTTCTATCCCGAACAGTCATGGAAACTTGACAAGCCTGATAATCGTGGACTTATCAGATAATAACATCACGGGAACCATCCCTGCAAGTTTGACTCGGTTATCTCGCCTCTTTGTTCTTGATCTTTCAAAGAATTCACTTATTGGGTCTATTCCTCTGTCATTTACCACTTTTGCAAATCTATCAAGTCTCGATCTTTCCTCCAACTCCTTGTCTGGACTGATTCCTGCCAGTATCGGGATACTTTCAAAGCTCCATCATCTGAACCTTTCAAGTAATGGCTTCTCGCATTCTATTCCTCCATCGCTCGGTGACCTCAGTACTCTAATGGAGCTTGATCTCAGCTTCAACCGATCTGAGGGGTTTAAGGAACTTACATATCCTTGTAATATCTGGAAATCGCTTTTCAGGGTCTCTGCCTCATGATTTGTTTGATCTTCTCAATAAATTGCAACTCGTTGATTTCAGTCGCAATGGTTTCACCGACACTCTTCCGACCAATTTATGGGCGTCACCACAATTGATCGTTTTTTATCTCTCAGGCAATCACTTCTCGGACGTGCTGCCTAATATCACTGCCAGTCCTAATTCCACTGTCTTAGAACTCGACATCTCTAGGAACATGTTTTACAGAAAGCTCACAATTTTGTTGAGAAGGTTCCGCAATGTTGAACTATCGAGAAATTACTTCAAAGGTAAAATCCCCGAAAATTTGCCGATCAGTTGGTAATATATGTCAGGAAGAGCAGACAAAGGCAGAGGAAGGAGAACACAGAGGAGAATTAGGTGGCAAGAGCACTGAAGTGGCAGGGACAAAATGTAAAGGAACATATGGAATGTTGCAGCTTTTTATCATGATGGGTTTTATTTTATTACTACCTTTTTTTATGAGCATTTTAGCTGGTTGAGTTTGTGATTGTCACCTCATAAGACATTATTGAGAGAGCTGTTATTTAGCTATGTGTGGGAAGGGGTTTGGGTTTTCATGCAATGTTTTGGTGAATGTATTGAGGGGGAGTGAGGCCTCTCTTTAATAAAGCTTTCAAGTTGTTTCTGGGTTTTGATGAATATAATTCTGCAGTTTTCTTACTTGATTCTAACACGTTGGTATCAGAGCCAGCGATTCAGTCATGGCGCCCAAGGATCAACGTCTTGACCAATTGGAGGAAGCAACTCAGAGGCTGTAATCCAAGATGGGAGAGATTGAATCGTCAATGGGTGAAATGAAAGGATCCATGGTTTCTCTTCAAAAGAAGTGCACACAGATTCCACCAATGAAACAACTCTTGAAAGGATCCATGGTTTCTCTTCAACGAATTTTTTCCGTTGGAATTTTTCAATGGATTTCCAACCGCAATCCGTTGGAATTTTTTAACGGAATTTCCAACCGATATCCGTTGAAAAATTCCAACGGAAATTCCAACTGATATCCGTTGGATTCCAACAGAATTTTCAACCGCAATCCGTTGGAATTTTCCAACGAAAAATTCAAAATATATTCTTGATCCCGACCTCGACCCCGGTCCCGAACCCGACCCCGGCCCCAGCCCCGACCCCGACTGCGAACTCGACCCCAGCCCGACCCCGACTACGATCCCAACCCCGACCCTGATCCCAATCCGAAACTCACTTGCTAGTAGGTCACCCATCCTTCCACTGTTCCAGCCCAATTCTCCTTAACCTTAGAGTTCTAATTGACCATCATCCAACTGCTCCAAGTTAAACTTCTGATATCATATATATAAATGTTTATACATATAAATATTTATATACACATATACATATATACATATATATATATATATATATATTATATGTATGTATACGCATGTGAATTCATTGATCGGGATTTGGGTAAACTCAAAATCGATAAATGAAAAAAGAAACATAAAAATAAATGTAATAAAAAAGAATGATTCTTGTGGCTTAGGAGATAAGATTAGTCCTCATCCCCACAAGAACTCTTGGTATTCATCTCATCACCACGCAAAATGATAAATTCCGGTCGAAAATACTTTAAAAGAATCATTTCATTATATTTGTTATGTGTATGTATATGGTTAATATAGATATATCGATATATATATATATGTATACGTATAAATATATAAAATACATGTATTTAAATACAGGGTAAAACCCCTAAAAAACCTCGAACTTGCAAAAAAGTATACAAATAAACCCTCAACTTGAAAACCTTTCAGTTAAACTCTGAACTTGGCATATGTAACTAATTAAAACCTTGAACTTGCAAATTGTTGCTGTATTAACCCCTTGACCGGTTTGACCCAAAATTCAGGCCACCGGAAATCCACCTAGGACCGAAAATCTGATATCATCTTGTCCACATAAGCAATTTCTCTGCTGTTTTGCCACATCAGCATATTTTAGTCCAATTAAAAATAACCGGTTCCGTGAATTAAAAAAACCGGTTTTGTAAATCAAATAAAACTGGTTTGGACCTTTTTCCCCCTTTCGCAAACCCTAAATTCAGAGTCTTCGTTTCTTTTTCATTTTTCAAGCTCGACTTCGGTTTCAAGCTCGACTTCGCTCCTTCAACCCTAATCTGGCCCGATTCTGCGTTCTGTTCTTGGGTTTCGTCAAATTCGGTGTCATTGGGTGTTGTTACCGTCGGTCGAACAAGGTTGGTGAGAATTTGTTTGTTTATTCTGTTCTTAGTTATATTTCGCTGGCGATGCTTTTCTGTTCTTGGGTTCGATGGTTTTTTGTCTTGGTTTCAGATGAGTTTTACGTCTGATGGTTCTTAGAGTGCTTCAGTTTCGAATGAAAGCTTCAGTTTCGGCCAGAAGGGAACCATATCAGTGTGTTGGTATCCCGAAGCAGTGTGTTTGTGGAGATTATATTGTAAAATTGACATAAAAAACTAAGGACAACCCAAGAAGAGAGTTTTACCGTTGTGCTTCTCATGAGGTAAAATTGGGAAATTTGTGTTACGTTGTTGATTTAAATGTTTTGTTTCTGAATTCTTGCGAAATGTGTTTTAGTGGAAATCTGGACATATGTTTAAATGGGCTGATGTGGCTGTGATTGAAGAAGTCGAAATTCTTGGTGAGATGTTAAAGAAAGTTGTGGTGGATATGGAAGCATTGAACGAGAAAATTCTGAAGTTGAGCATAAATGAGGAGCTGTTGGTGTTTAGGAAAGAGGTTCTTGGTGAGATGCAGAAGACCAGAGGAGAGATTGAAGCATTTAAGGCTAATATGCAGAAAGGTTTTGTCATGTTTATGGTTGTAGTTATGTCGGTTGTGTATTATTATGTCTTATTGCGTAAATGAATATGTAATATGCAGAAAGTATTAGTTGTGTAATATGCATAATGTGTGTGTTGTTGGCAGTGTAGAACTTTTGTTGTAAGCTTGGACAAAATCATGTGTTATATCAGTGTGGTTTTTATGTTTCAATGTTGAAGATGTTTTAAGTGTAGTGTTCGAGGTTTAGATGCAATATAAGCATCAAAAAGTAGATCAATAGTTGAGAGAATTGAAATTATCATGCTGTCTAAAAACACATTGAAGTTTTACATATTGTTTACGAAACATGTGTACAACCGGTGATATTCAACACTTCGGAAACCTGTACCAAAAACAACTGAAACCTGTCTACAACCCCTGCCACCAAAAGAACTGATGTAAACCTTAGACCAAAAGAAATGTTACCAATGTTGGTCTACCAAAAAAAACAGGTTTCCAACCAAAATATGCCAAAATAGATGGTATCGTTCACAATGCAACGAAGTTCTAATCCTTCTTTTGCTGAGCTACTCTTCTGGGAACCTGAAATGGCCTCGGATATGTCTGGTTTGCTGAGGTACTGGCTGATGGTATTGGAAGAGGAGACAAACGCCTTTTTCTTGGATGATTAACAGGTGCTGAGTGAACCGTTTGACTTAATTGTGTTGGAATGGAGGAATCTTCAACTGAAGTATTCGCATTTTGGCTCCTTTGAGTTGGAGATTTCTTCTTCGGAGGTTGACTCGAACTTGATTCGCCTTGTGGATACTAAACAACCAAAAAAATGTAAAAATAATATGTTATATATGTTTTTTATGTTTAATCATTATGAATATACCTTTCTTGGTCGACCCCTTGGGCGTTTTGCACCGTAAAGTAAGACCTCTTCATTCCGACATCCTTTAGCATTGTGCCCAGTTTGCTTGCACTTACTGCATGTCATGTGTCTGCCATGCCTTGTCATTTTTCCACTCTTCGACGGAGACTCTGTGGGATCCTTTCTTCGATGATACTTCTTCGGTCGACCAGGCACAGCTCTTTCCTCAGGGACACCTACTGGAATTTTGTTTGATTTTTTCCACAAGTTTGGTCCGTTCATAGGAAAGATGTTGTTCTGATAGGTATTTTTCCACATTGCAGTTGAAAAATACTCCGAGACATACCTATGAAACAAAATGTGAATGTTAATAGGTAGCTTAATTAAGTTAAATGACATAATAAGGGTTTCGGGTATATGAAACAAAATGTGAATGTGAATGTTGTTCTGGTTCTGGGTTTCTTTTCTCAAAAGATTGCCACTCTTCATCTGTGTTCAGGGGTATAGCTGGAAACACATCATCATCACCCGTATTCTCCTGATCACTGAAAGTCCAACCCTGATTCCCCATGTCTTCCTTTCTGGATACAAGGTTTACCAATTCTTCATCAATTTCTTCACCATCTGCTTCTTCATCTGCACCAACATCAACATTCTCAGCTTCACCAACACCATCATTGTCATCTGCAACATCATCATTCTCATCTCCACCATCCTCACCACTATCAACAGCAGTATCATTCTCATCGAGAATAACATTATCAGCAGTATCAACAGCAACATTCTCATCTTCAGATATCTTATCACCAACTATCTCTTGATCTCTCTCTTCATCTGAAGGACCTTCCTGTGATACTAGCAAAATACGCTCATCGATAACATGGTCCACATATATATCTATTGCTCCCTCTTCTCTAGCTTCTCGGACCATTCTTCTTATTTCCGTATCACAATCTTGCCTAATAAGCCTAACGTCATCAAATGCTTCAGTAGGTAACTTGTACCAAAACCCATATATTGGTCCCCACATATCCTGAGATCGAACCACATCAAGCAACGTAAACCAAGACATAATGTCTGGGTCCATCGGCATGTCCTTCAACACGATACCACCCATGTACTGCATAATATAATCCTTATCGTAATCTTTGCTCCCACCCATATGAAAATTTACCTTAATCATGTCGATTCCTTCGAACTACAGTCCACAGACGATATTTCGAGGCAACATCGGAGCTTTCGAAAGGAGCGAACTCCACCGCACCACGAACAGAACTTTTCCCACCACGGATCACGAAGGCAACATTCGACAGAGGAGATTTTGAAGGAAATCGATCGGATTAGGGTTTCGGAAAGACAAATTAGGGATTTTTAGGGTAGGTGAAAAGTGAAAACTATATATGTTTCGATTTCCCCCCCTTTATTTACCCTCTTTCCAAACCGGTGATTTACAGAACCGATTTTTTTTAATTCACGGAACCGATTATTTTTAATTGGACTAAAATATGTTGATATGGCAAAACAATAGAGAAATTGCTTACGTGGACAAGATGGTATCAGATTTTCGGTCCTAGGTGGATTTCTGGTGGCCTGAATTTTGGGTCAAACCGGTCAAGGGGTTAATATAGCAACAATTTGCAAGTTCAAGGTTTTAATTAGTTACATATGCCAAGTTCAGGGTTTAACTGACAGGTTTTCAAGTTGAGGGTTTATTTGTATACTTTTTTGCAAGTTCGAGTTTTTTTAGGGGTTTTACTCTTTGTAAAACCCCTAAAAAACCTTCAACTTGCAAAAATATATACAAATAAACCTTCAACTTGAAAAACTATCATTCAATCCCCGAACTTGTAACTTTTCACTGAATAAAACCTCGAACTTGCAAATTATTGCTCTAATAAATCTTTGACCGGTTTGACCACAATCTCAGGTGATCGAAAATCTACGTATTAACGGATTGCTGATGTCACCTTATACACGTTATCAATTTTAATTTAAAAAATGACATCAGCAATCCGTCAATACGTGGATTTCTGATCGTTTGAAATTATGGTCAAACCGGTCAAAGGTTTATTAGAACAATAATTTGCAAGTTCGTTTTCAATTAAAATCTAAATTTCCAACCGATATCCGTTAGAATTCCGTTGGAATTTTTTTCCAACCAACATCCGTCGGAATTCCATTGGACATTTCCAACCGATTTTCCAACCGATATCCGTTGAAAATTTTCAACGGATATCCGTTGGAAATACCGTTGGAAATTTTCAACCCAATTTTTCAATTGAATACGTTGGAAATTTTTTTCCGTTAAAAATTTTCAACGGGCATTTCCAACGGATATCCGTTGGAAATTTCAACGGAAATCGCCGTTGAAAATCCGTTGGAATTCGATGATTTTTTGGTAGTGGTTAAACCAGAGGAGTGTGGTTATACTAGCTTCAGTAGGAGGGGCGATCTTGGTTACTCTAACGCTAATAATGCTACTAAAATTGGTGAGCATTTGCATCTTTGGAAGAAGTAACAGATCAAGAACAATTTCTAGAGGAAACCGAGGAATCGGTCCTCTGCCCGAAGGTGAAACAGTGTCTCCTAGAGGAGTAGCCATCAAGTTTGCTAACCTCGGATCTTCATTCACATACCAACAACTACTAAATTCAATAAAGGATTCAATGAAGCAAACCTGATCAAGAAAGGACATTTCGGAGATCTTTCCAGAGGTGTTCTTGAGAATGGCGTTCAAGTCGTCATCAAAAGAATTAGCCTGGACTCTATCAAAAGCGAAGGGTATCTGACTGAGTTGGATTTCTTTGGGCGAGTTGCTCATCCGAGAATAACCCCCCTTATCGGGCACTGCTTGGAGAGCACGAACGAGAAGTTCTTGGTATATACATACATTTCCTGCGGGAATTTACCATGTTCCTTGTTTAGGAAGTCGGATTCATCGGTTGAAGTCGTTGGATTGGATCACGAGATTGAAGATTGCCTTAGGCATAGCGGAGGGCTTGTCCTATTTGCACCATGATTGCTCACCACTCATTGTCCACAGGTACACGTTATTATCATCTACACACACAAACTTCATCCTTCAGGGAAGACAGATCTTAGAGTTTGGATTGAAATTGTTTGAAGAGATGTTCAAGCGAGCAGCGTACTCTTGGATGACCAGTTTGAAGCCAAGCATATATTGAAGAAATCAATGGTCGTCCGAACAGGATCTCCAGGCTGCCGAGGTTGTCCCAGTAAGTCTTTTTTTTTTCTTTTCCAATATAGACATTACATTATCAGAAACTGAGATCAAACTGTTATCTTGCCTTCAGGTCGTCTCAAGACAGCGTTTCTTCAAGTACGTATCTTTGAATTGTTTCAATTTTGTTATGGTTCGTCCGTACAATTTTGTTTTTTTTTTTCTAAAACCCAATTTTCAGGTTTTTCGGAGACAGCAACGCGTACCTATGACGTGTACTTATTGAATCGAAAAGGAAAAGCTCATTTTGGAAAAACTTTTCTGATTTTCTGTATTTACTTTCTCCACTGTACATCCGCTTTTATATAGCAAAAAGGAATCAAAATCTAATAAATTCTATAACAGAAAAACAAATTTACAAAACATAAAGAATAAAGGAGTAAACACGTGTATTTGGTTCAGATAGCTATAACCGGACCCATTTAATCAATAGAGAACCGGTGATAACCAGCTTAACCAAATACCAAAAATATAGGCTCTAATAGTACTGTTTTGGGAAGATACTATTGGAGCCGATAACGGGGAGGCTGGGGATGAGCTCATGCGAAGAAACCCAATTCAGGCAATTCTTGGACGAGATCTTGCCCTCCATTTCTTCTTAAGATAAAGAACCCATGATGAAGATCTTAGACGAGTCGCTTCTAGTGGAGGAGGATTTGAGGAAGAAGTCTGGGCAATGACCATAGTCGCAAGGTCATGTCTAAAACCTAGACCCATGAGACGGCTGCTCATGAGACACATCGTCCAGGCATTGGAGAATCCACTAAAGATCGTGAGGCAAGACAGTGGTGGGTCCGGGAGGTTCCGTACGAGCTCGTCGAGGGGAAGAGTCTTCGGGAGCTGGCGGCAGAGCTCGTCGGACGTGGTGGCCGACGACACATGACGACCAGTGAGAGCAGTAACCGCGGCGCCTCGAGCAGACGCCATGTGAAAGATGTTCAGACGATTGCATACCATACACTGTTGAATTCTTTATTGTCAACACAAAACGAAAATTCATTCAATCGATTTGGCTTTCTACGAACAGATGCTTGGAGTTGGGGGTGAATAAGGTTTTTTTGATTTTTAAGAGTTGAAATTAAAATTTTATAATTTTAGTTCTTGAAAATAAAATAAAAAATATTGTTTTGAACAAATTTCTTATCAGAACACCATAATTGAAGAGCGCAAATGATGGGCGGCAAATCGAACGATGCAAAAATAATTCTCAACGATCATTCGGATTTCTCTTTCATCCAAAAAAAAAAGTTGGGTTTTGTATACTCCTTTTTAATTTTTGTTTAAACGATGGCTAAAACGCGTTTTGCATCATCTTAAGAGCGTTTGCGTTCACAAAACGCGACGCTCGTTACGGATTGGAATTTGTGGGTTTCTGTCTCCGGCTCCTAGTGGGCTTTGTGTATTCAAATGGATCTGGGCTTATAGAGTTATATTGGGCCTGAGTTATGAATCGGGTCCGGATTGGACACCTAACTCGCTCGACAACCTTTTTCACGCGGCACTTGAAGAGATTCTGACCGACCACTCCACCTTTTTTTATCATTCTTCCAAAACACACACGATGCGATGACACGTGGATGGCCTCGGACTCTCCATCAAATCATGCGCCACAGAAATCATCATAAAATCGAACTTGTGGTGAAGAAGCGAGTTTGACTATTCCCTCAACTCGTGTCATGACTCGCCGAGTCTTGACTCGAGGAGGGACGACTGAGTTGACAGCCATCTAATCTGGCAGCCATCTAATCTTCCGTATCGTTGAGAGGTTAATGCTTTTCCAACCGTCCCACAGTCTGGCAGTTCCTCTCATAATTCCCTAGCATATGTTTTTTAGTTATTGCACCTCGAGTATTATTGTTACATGTATCTTTCTATTATTGTATTAATTGACCCTCCAACAGACCACTAGTGTTGTGACTATACACATACATACATGCATTAATGCCACAACCAAACCCCCAAAAAAAAAACTTTAATTTTGTATTAAACAAAATGCTTATTTGCAAACCTAACCATCCGCTAATTCTTCGGCTTTGCTACTGCAAACGTGCACGGTCTTTCACTTTTTTTTTAAAAAAAACAACGTTAATTCAATAATATGTATTGTCATAGTTTTTTTTGTTAATTTAAATATATATATATATGTATGTATGTATGGGTTAAAAACAATTATAATTTTAAATGCATATGAAAGACAAAAATAAAAATGTTTCCTTTTCAAAGTATTTATTAGATACTATTGTTAATACCTTCTTAATTCCTATATTTGACATTTTAGGGATAGAATTTGGCCAAAAAAGTAAAGTCATTACCGAAAATGGTGGAATAATAATTTAATGGCCTAAACAACAGACGATATCATCCTTCTTTTTTTTTTTCCTATTTTTGGCGATTTTGGTGATAGACATTGATCTAAAAACGGAAGTTAGTATGAAAGATTGAAATTGGTGTATTAATATCATACGACACGGATGATGCTCATACATATACGTGTGTATGTGTGTGTGTATATGTACGGTCCTGACGCTTTGCACCTTCCATCATCACACACTCACTCTAATCACAGAGAAGGGGAAAATGGCGAAATCACTAGAAATGGAGCATCCAAACAAAGCTTTGGGCTGGGGCGCTAGAGACAAATCCGGCGTCTTGTCGCCGCTTCGGTTCTCCAGAAGGTGGTTCCCTTCTTCGTCTCTTTCTCTTTCTTTTTTTTTTCCGTCATCGTTCTGATTTGCATGCATTTCCGTTCACGATGAAATGATCCCCGTTGTCGATTTCTTCCGTGTGATCCAAACACTTTAACCTGTTCTGTGTTTTGTTTTGATGCGTTCTCTCTCCCGAATATTGTTTGGCATTTTGAAATTTGAGTGTGCGGATAAGAACATTAGCCATCACGCTGCGCGATTGAGTAGAATCCGTTTGAGATTTATGACGGATGTTTCGAATTTCGATCGACGGCCTTGAAACTGAATTTCGTGGCATGAAAATTCGCATTTTTCGATAAGGGTATGGCGTATTCTCGCGTCATGGGAAAAGGGTTTTTGGTTTTGGACCTTTTATGCGGGGAAATTCGTGGGTTTGATGAGAATCTTGGTGTGTGTAACGTTGATATGAAATTCAGATAAGATCGCATAAGGTTTAGCGAGTTCACTAGAACAAGACATGTCCCTTCATGCACTCTGTTAGCTCACAAATGGCGGAGTCTTGATTTTGTTACCGGATTCATTCAATCGGGACCGTTTTGTCGTGGAAATTTGGTGGACACGACAAATCTAAGATATATATGTTGTCACTGTTTCATTCACTTTAGTCCTTTTTTTGTTTGTTTTATCTAACGTTTGATGTTTTGCAGAGACAATGGTGACGATGATGTTACTGTGAAGATCCTTTACTGTGGGGTTTGCCACTCCGATCTGCACTCACTCAAGAACGATTGGGGATTCACCCATTATCCCATCATTCCCGGGTATGAAATTCGAATGGCTACATTTTCTTGAGATTGTGTATGTTACGTTTTGTGTATATCTCCTGATCAGACTGCTAGTTCTTATATCGTTTGATCCACATATCGGTTTTAGAACTAATAAAGAATGGGTTCCATCACTTTTTCAGGCATGAAATTGTGGGAGTTGCTTCAAAGGTTGGAAAGAATGTGACCAAATTCAAAGAGGGAGACTGCGTGGGGGTCGGAGTGATTGTCAACTCGTGTCAATCGTGCGAGACGTGCGAGCAGGACTTGGAGAACTATTGTCCCCGAGTCGTGTTCACTTACAACTCGCACGACCGTGATGGAACCATGACATACGGGGGATATTCCGATACTATCGTGGTGGACCAAAGATTCGTCCTACGCTTTCCCGAGGGGTTACCACCCGATGCCGGTGCTCCACTGTTGTGTGCAGGGATCACTGTTTACAGCCCGATGAAATATTACGGGATGACGACTGAACCCGGGAAACACTTGGGAGTGGCTGGACTTGGTGGGCTCGGTCACGTAGCTGTCAAGATCGGTAAGGCCTTTGGCTTGAAAGTTACTGTAATCAGTAGATCTCAGGCTAAAGAGAGCGAAGCCATCGACCGGCTTGGTGCTGACTCGTTCCTTGTCACTACCGACCCACAAAAGATGAAGGTAACAGAGTTGATGATCCAATCTATTCGTTATTCTCACAAGTTCCGTACCTTATATATACTCTTGCATTGCGATTTCTAGGCTGCGATGGGGACGATGGATTTCATAATCGACACTGTCTCAGCAGTTCATAGTCTCTTCCCATTGCTCGGACTGCTCAAAGTGAACGGAAAGCTAGTCACTTTAGGACTACCTGAGAAGCCGCTCGAGCTGCCCATCTTCCCTTTAGTTCTCGGTAAGCCGAAACACAGATCTGTCCTAACGAAAACAAAATCGATATAAACATTAACCTTGATTGGGGGGAAAAACAGGAAGGAAGATGGTGGGAGGAAGTGATATAGGAGGAATGAAGGAAACGCAAGAGATGCTCGATTTCTGCGGGAAGCACGGCATCACAGCCGATATCGAGCTGATAAAGATGGACGAAATCAACGTGGCGATGGAGAGGTTGTCGAGATCGGACGTCAAGTACCGATTCGTCATCGACGTCGCCAACTCCTTGACTCAGCCGACGGCTTCGATCTAAAAGACGGAAACCACTTGTGGCTTCGTTTCGTTATTCGTGGTTGGATACGGACATCGTGTGTCTCTGGTATCATGTGTTTTATTTGCGAGGTCTTTATATTCCTTCTCATTCCCAACTTTGGTGAAAATGGATGTGAACATTGTGTCGTGTCTATGATACCTTGTGTGTGTGTTTTTATGGGATTAACCCTTTAATAAATACTGTTGGATGTGGACATTGCGTCTCCCTGCTTAATTTGCGAGGTCTTTGTTTTCCTCTTCACTCCTGTAAAACGGAATTATTTCTAATTAATCACGACGGTCTGTCGATATCTGAATGGATACAATAATGAGTTATTGTTTCAGAAATATTTAATATCTGCTTGTGATGCCACAAGTGGCTGTAGTTTAGTGGTAAGAATTCCACGTTGTGGCCGTGGAGACCTGGGCTCGAATCCCAGCAGCCACATGAATTTTTGTGCTCGACATTGTAAATGGGCCTTGTTGGACCAAATGTTGTATTATGGCCCATATTTCGACATTGATATATATATTTTTATTCTCCATTGCTTTTATTTGTTATGGGGATTATAGTTTCTACATTTTGGGGATATAGGATTCGTTGCACCATCCATCAATTTCTAGCTTTAACAAAAAATGAAACTAATTAAATAATATCAACAGTGGCTATTTCTGAAATAGAATCAAAATATGAGTGTGTGTTTAAGTTTAATCATAATTAAGGAACTCTTAGGTTTTAATTATAATAATGTACGAAAAAACGCTTTATTGTAATCATGGCATTCGAGGGGCTATTCCGTCTTTTTTCACTCCGGTGTTCATATGCTTATCTATCTTTGAATCTACGATTTGTAAACGTATAACATTGGAGATTACCAAAAAAAATTATAGATTACCAAAAAAAAAAACAAAAAAAAAACATTGGAGCATATGTACTCTGCCTTCCAATCCACGAATTGGATAGACGTTGATAAAACGAAATGTATTAGAACACGTGAAACATTTAACCTAGGAGATGGGCCCATACACGCATTTTGGGCCGGACCCACGACAAGCCCTTTAAACCCTCCCATTTACCCGCTACGCCTTCTCGGACACTCTCTCTCTCTCTGCATTTGGCGGGAATTTAAAAACTTCCCGGGAAAATGGAGGCGAAATTCGACGAATAAAGGACAAAGCAGGAAACCCTAGAATTTCTCCCCGCCCTATCTATTCAAACCCAAAACCCTCTGCGCCTCCATTGATTATATATAAGCGTTCTTCGCGTTCCACTGTTTTCGTATCGTCCAGCGTGCACACCTGTTCGACTGAATTTCTCTGAGAAAATCTTTTTCCGAGAAAATGTATGTGGTGAAGCGCGATGGGAGACAGGAAGCTGTCCACTTCGACAAGATTACTGCAAGGCTTAAGAAGCTTAGCTATGGACTGAGCAGCGAACATTGTGATCCTGTCCTCGTGTCACAGAAAGTCTGCGCCGGTGTCTACAAGGGTGTTACAACGAGTCAGCTCGATGAGTTGGCCGCCGAAACTGCTGCCGCCATGACGGCCAATCATCCTGATTATGCTTCCGTGAGTTTGCTTTTTTCCGTTTTTCCAAATCTTGGGACAGAGTATACACAGATTTACTTTCCGGGTATTCCCTGAGTTGGTTGAATTTTGGTTTATAGAGAAATGGGTATTTGATTTATATTGTTATGCCGGGAATTGAAATTCTTATGCAGAAGTCTGGAATCTGGGGTTTTAATAGTTTTCTTGATTGAAATTGTGATTATGTTATGCCCCTAGGAATTTAGCAAAGTTATGTTTTGTTCTTGATCCATTTCTGTATAGTTTCTTGCTCGAAACCATTAGCCTGATTCCCGGTTGAAAATTTAGTGAAAGAAATGAGGAAATCTATGTAGTTGACATATTTTTCTTGTTTGTATTCCAGCTAGCTGCCAGGATTGCTGTCTCAAATCTCCACAAGAACACTAAAAAGTCATTTTCTGAGACGTGAGTGTTGTCTTTCAGTATATTTTGTTTATATAACTGCGAGAAGTGTCATGTTACCATGTGAATTGACTTCGATGAATGTTTTATATCTGCAGTGTCAAGGACATGTACAACCATTTCAATGAGAGATCAGGACTCAAGGCTTCTTTAATCTCTGATGATGTTTATGATATAATCATGCAGGTACATAGTTTGTTTTAGCCTCTCAACTTGGCTATGTCTAATATCTTGCTGAATTGTGTATTCTGTTGGCTACTACCAGAATGCTGCTCGTCTGGACAGTGAAATAATCTATGATCGTGATTTCGAGTATGATTACTTTGGATTTAAAACACTTGAGAGATCCTACCTCCTGAAAGTCCAAGGAAAGGTTGTTGAAAGGCCTCAACACATGTTGATGAGGGTTGCTGTTGGCATCCACAAGGATGACATTGATTCTGCAATCAAAACCTACCATTTGATGTCTCAGCGATGGTTCACTCATGCTTCTCCCACTCTCTTCAATGCAGGAACACCAAGGCCTCAAGTATGTCTAGCCTCAGGATATATATGTGCAGATTGTATTCAACAAAAATGATTTTACTGACTTGTTGACATTGTCTGATTCTGTAGTTAAGTAGCTGCTTTTTGATCTGTATGAAAGATGACAGCATTGAGGGCATATATGACACCCTGAAAGAATGTGCCGTTATTAGCAAATCAGCTGGTGGTATAGGTGTTTCAGTTCACAATATCCGTGCAACTGGAAGTTACATTCGTGGCACGAATGGGACATCTAACGGTATTGTTCCTATGCTTCGGGTGTTCAATGATACTGCTCGTTATGTTGATCAAGGGGGAGGCAAGAGGAAGGGTATGTCCGTACGCTGCTACCTTCATTATTTTCATCTTTGGAGTATCTTGTGTTTGGCTTTTTTTTATGTATATTTTGTTATTGGTGAAGGAGCTTTTGCTGTGTATCTGGAGCCATGGCATGCTGACATCTTTGAGTTTCTAGACCTCCGGAAGAACCATGGAAAGGTACAGCTGAGACCCAAGATATATGTTACCGAGTTCTCTCTACAAAATCTTTTGTGTTAGCTTTTAATATACCCTCAAAATGCACCTTTTCCCACTGTAGGAAGAACATAGAGCCAGAGACCTGTTTTATGCTCTTTGGGTTCCTGATCTTTTCATGGAGAGGGTCCAGAGTGATGGGCAGTGGTCATTGTTTTGCCCTAATGAAGCTCCTGGTCTGGCAGATTGCTGGGGTGAGGAATTTGAGAGGCTCTACACCCATTATGAGAGAGAGGTGAATTCTTTTATAATCATCGGTTTCACAGCTGTTTAACCTGACGTCTTGTATCTTAATACCTGTTTTTTATTGTCTTTGATGTGCAGGGTAAGGCGAAGAAGGTTGTTCATGCACAGAAGCTGTGGTATGAAATATTGACATCCCAGATAGAAACGGGAACACCTTACATGCTTTTCAAGGTAGCAAATAGTCATGATTCTGTGATCAATATTCCTATTCGGCCTCTGGTTCTGACTTTAGATTTCTGATACTCTGTTTTAGGATTCATGCAACAGGAAAAGTAACCAGCAAAATCTGGGTACGATAAAGTCTTCAAATTTATGCACTGAGATCATCCAATATACTAGCCCAACAGAAACTGCAGTGTGCAATCTTGCATCTATTGCTTTACCTCGATTTGTGAGGGAGAAGGTGAGTACAAAAAGGGACAGCCGAGTATGTGAACTTGCTTTTGCTTTATCGCTCGATATAATTGTGCCATTTCTTATATTCACAACAGGGTGCCCCTTTCGAGGCTCATCCATCTAAGCTTGTAGGCAGTATGGGCTCAACAAACCGGTTCTTTGATTTTGACAAATTAGCAGAGGTCAGATTCAGATACCAAACACTTGGTTCAGCACACTGGGAATCTCTTTACCCATTGTTCTATATCTCGGGGAAATCTCCATGGCTTTTGTGATTATGCGACTTGTTTTTTGTTCCTGTTTTTGACCAGATAACTGCAACTGTTACTGCAAATCTTAACAAGATAATCGATGTGAACTACTATCCTGTGGAGACTGCAAAAAATTCAAATATGCGCCATAGGCCTATCGGTATTGGGGTACAAGGTCTTGCAGACGCATTTATCCTTCTTGGAATGCCATTTGACTCATCTGAGGTAAATTTGCTTTGCATGAGACTTCTACCACTAGAAAATGTCTTCTCTCTCTCTCTCATTCTAAGCTTCTTTTCGTTTGAATGATCTCAGGCCCAACAACTCAACAAGGACATATTTGAAACAATATACTACCATGCACTCAAAGCATCTTCTGATCTTGCTGCTTCGGATGGTGCCTATGAGACATACGGAGAAAGTCCAGTGAGTAAGGTATGCATCACTCCATGCAAATCTCTGGACAGTCTGAAAGCATCTTCATCATCTGTTGTTGCTAATTGTTTGATTGTCTGTTGGATGAATCTTTAGGGAATTCTTCAACCTGACATGTGGAGTGTAACTCCCTCTGACCGCTGGGATTGGGTTGCTCTAAGGGATATGATCTCAAAGAATGGTGTGAGAAATTCACTTCTAGTGGCACCAATGCCAACAGCTTCTACCAGTCAGATTCTTGGAAATAACGAGTGTTTCGAGCCATATACCTCAAACATCTATAGTCGCAGAGTCTTGAGGTATGCCCATATGCTTACTTAAGTGGTTACACCAATTCAAGATAATTTCTCTACTCTAGTTGGCCAGAGCTTAACTTGGATCTTTTCTCTGTCTCCAGTGGTGAATTTGTGGTGGTGAATAAACATCTTCTCCATGATTTAACTGATATGAATATCTGGTCTCCGGCTCTAAAGAACAAGATAATTTATGAGAACGGTTCTATTCAAAAGGTCCCAGAAGTACCTGATGATCTGAAGGCGATTTACAGGTACAGCTTTTCCGCCTGTTGCTCTGGCTGTACCAATTCCTCCCAATTATAAGATTTGACTGGTTTTACCCTTTCAATCCAACGCAGGACCGTCTGGGAGATTAAGCAGAAAACATTGGTAGACATGGCTGTTGATCGTGGATGCTATATAGATCAAAGCCAAAGCCTAAACATACACATGACAGAACCCAATTTCGGAAAACTCACTTCCCTGCACTTCTATGCCTGGAGAAAGGTATTGGCTTAAACTTCAGCTAGAATGTTTCTATATTTGGTGTCATCCCTCTGTGCTTTGAAACACTGTTTCTGTTTATATCATGATGGTGGTTTCTTAATATTGTGAAAAAAAATGAAAAGGGTCTGAAAACGGGGATGTACTATTTGAGATCGAGGGCTGCAGCTGATGCAATCAAATTCACAGTTGACACAACCATGCTCAAGGTAACAGATAGACACTCTCTTGCTGCGGATGTTTTTGTTCCATGGAAACGGGAACTGACATTTCAGAAATGTGTTGCTGCAGGAGGAAGAAGAGGATGATGAAACTAAAATGGCACAGATGGTTTGCTCTCTTACAAACCGCGACGACTGCCTCGCTTGTGGAAGTTGATGATCCATTCCTCTTTATAACCATTTGGTCGCTTGTTTATAGGTTGTTCATAAAACGTTTCATCCTGTAAATTGATCTTTGTTCTTCACAGCATAAATTGGGTGTGATTTTCCTCCTTTTTATTATTAAAAAAACAAGAATTTGTCTAATTTAATATACGAAACTCATTCTGTCTTTTATTTGCTTTTTCTCTCGATAAAAATCATGTAATGGGCTTGGCCACGGTCAAAGGCCCATTCATATCCTGAAACATAATGGGCCGAGCCATGTCGAAAGCCCACCTCTTAGACATAAGATAAGAGGCCGGGGCATCTTCTACGAGCACCCCGAGAGAACTTTCCCTCACGGGTCAAAGGCCCATTTATATGATTTATATGTTTCGACCAGAATCTTACTATGATAGTTAATGTAGATCATGTCTGAATTAACATCACACATTTATCAATTTTAGAATGAATATCACTAAAATGTTTTTAATTATATATTTGAACAATTAAGAAGAAAAAAAAGAAATAAGAGCAATCGAGAGGTGGATGATGGAACTAATTAGTTAGTTTGGAGCCTTTTTGGAAAACGCTACGAAAGCTCAAATCACGTGACGAATATTCCGCATAGTTTTAGATTATCGAAAAATTTAACGATTTTAATTGTTACATACAATTCATTTCCAATTCTTACAATAATTTTGTATTCGGTAATACCTTTACTTTTTATTTTTATTTTTCTATTTGCCTATTAATTCCAAAATTTCATATATTCGGATATCTTTGGTTCCAAGTGATAAAGACTTTTATTTTATCTAAAACACACTCAAATGTCTTAATGGTATGTATACGGATTTTTGTATATCATTAGTTTATAACTTTTTGGATAGTGATCGCCTTCAAATCCATCAACGGAAAAAAAAGAAAGACACGCAACCGTGAACATGAAATTAATTATCTTTGGTTAAATGTCTTTCCAAATCTATTGTAATAAGGGAGCTACATTATTTTTAAAGGGACAAAATAAAAAAAAAATAGAAAATAGAAAAATATGCTATATAAATTTAAGAATATAAACATAACTTTATTACTAAGATTTAAAGTTTGGTAATTTTTAAAATTAAGTGATAGATTTTTAATACCTTCCAAAAGAATTCTGACACTTCTGTAAATTTTCTATTTTATAAAATAGAAAAAAAAACTTTTTTATTTCTCCGCCGTATCCTCGTCGGAAACCTCTTTCTTAAATGGCAACAAGAAGACTCAGAGGAAGTCCACAACTGAATTGCAGAAACAACATTGAATTCCATTGAAATTCAATCTCTCTCATGTGACTCTTCCTCTTCGTAAGAATCTCAGTCTCTTTTTTTTTTGCTTACTTCATCTCTCCTCCGTATCGCCGTCACTCGCCGACAAGGCGGCGCCGCGGTGTTCTTCGCCTTCGGAGGTCAGTATCAGCCGCGATTTTGTGTTCGTTGCTCTGTTTGATTCGTTTGAAGAGTTTCTGTTTTATTGTTATATTTTGCTCGTAGTGGAGTTGCGTTTTAGGTTATTGTTCTTATGGCGTGTGCTACTTGATGAGCCTCTAGATTAATATTGAGATTTGGATTCTGTTTGTGCTGCTACCGTGGTTCTGATCTGAATGTCTGAGGACTTAAAGTTAAATGTTAATGTTTTATGGTTGTGGAGTAGATCTGATTGGAACTAGTTATGTCCAAGTTTGAGGTTTTAGAATAGTTCCTTCTTTTGTTGTCGCTGTTTTTCTGGATCCAAGGGTTAACATCGTTGAATTTCGAAACTGAGCTGTGGAATTAGATTCAGAAATAGCAGGTAGCTTGCTAATTTGGGTTCCTTCTTTCGTAAGTTTTCTATAAAGATTCCATGGTTAGCGTCAGTGGCGATGCTGATCATAAATTTCGGAAGTCTTGGGTTTCCTCTCGCTATAGCATTCCTACACCTCCATAATCACAGGGTCTAGTTAGTTTCTGTCCGATTCGTCTTTTGTTCAAGATCATGTACTGACCTTTGTATATGTATATGGGTTGGTGGTATTTACTGTTGAAGCTGCTCTTGTTGAAGATTTCGATCTGCAGAAATTTGACTGGTGTGTAAAAATGGCCGCAACAAGCAAAAGCAAGACAGACAGGAAAGCGGCTCTAGACATTGCATCATGGATGTTCAACGTTGTTACATCTGTTGGGATCATCCTTGTTAATAAGGCCTTGATGGCTACTTATGGATTTAGTTTTGGTAAGTGACTCAAGATATTTCATTGTGAGTGCAATTACTACTGCTCAATTTGTTAAATGTAGATGGTTATCTTGCGTTGGCTTTGACTCTTCCTTTTTTTTTTGTCCCCAATCAATTGAATGAACATAGCATGTTAAGATTTCGGCATTTTAGACTAAAGATTTTGTCCGGTTGTTTGGGTATCGTATGCATATGTTATAAGCATCCCCTGATCTGGTAATACATTGTTTAAAGTTTTTCTTTAATACGATGCCTTGTGAAAATTCTTCGATGTAGATCCTAGCAATATAATTCTGTAGAATGCATCTGGTATCTACGATTTAATTGAACAGCTACTTAGAAAGAGCTATGCAGTTCAAGTTGTTTTCGCGTTTCTCTGGTCAATAGGAGAATGCATCTGGTATCTTACACTGGGCATTAGCCTTGACACTTACTGTTCTATTTTGCAGCTACAACATTAACTGGTTTGCATTTTGCAACTACAACATTGTTGACAACTTCCCTCACATGGCTCGGATATATCCAGCCTTCCCAACTGCCATTGCCAGAGCTTTTAAAATTCGTTCTGTTCGCAAACTTTTCTATTGTCGGAATGAACGTGAGCCTGATGTGGAATTCTGTGGGGTTCTACCAGGTCAGTCTCCAGACTTTTACCGCCTTTTATATTTTGTGGTAAAACTCAAGAGTTTGAACTTGCTGTTGAGTTCTTCCTCTCATACAAATATTGGAAACTAAATATATTGCAGATTGCCAAGCTAAGCATGATCCCTGTGTCTTGTTTACTGGAAGTTGTTTTGGATAATGTTCGGTATTCAAGAGATACAAAGCTTAGCATAATGGTAGTTCTTGTCGGTGTTGGTGTCTGCACTGTGACAGATGTCAGTGTCAATTTTAATGGGTTTCTAGCTGCTGCCATCGCCGTCTGCAGCACTGCTCTACAGCAATATGTAAGTATACCCCATGTGGAGAACCGCCCAGTTGGAACAGATCTTAGACAATTCATGTTGTCATTCTGATCCATGCAAATTCCATATTTGTGATATAAAAGGAATGCAAGTCTGGTTTTTTCTTTATAAAAATCATATGGACTATATGTGTCATATTGAAACCAAACCAAACCAAACCAAACCAAAGCGTAATACACCAATGGTGCTTATGTCTACAAATGCATGTTGGCTGATTCGAGTTTTCTGAGACTTATGCTGTTATTGAAAACTTGTGCAGTACGTGCATTTTCTTCAAAGGAAGTATTCGCTCGGTTCTTTCAACTTACTGGCACATACGGCTCCAGTACAAGCAGCGTCTCTGTTGCTGGTGGGACCATTTCTAGACTACTTGTTGACAAACCAAAGAGTAGATGCGTTCAACTTCACCTTTATGTCTCTGGTAAGTTTTCCCTTCATTTCATGCGAATGATGAATCCTTCTCTGCGCTTTTAGGAGATAAACTCTTCCGTTTTACTGCATTGCTCATGTAGATGTTTCTGTACTTCTTTTTAGTCTTGGTTTCGTTTCCCGTAGGTATCATCAAGAGGTGAATCCCTCATTTATCACATGCCATGTGATGAAAACTCAATACCCATAGATAGAAACAATTTTCTTTTACGTTAACTTGGTCTATCGAGTGTAAAAACAAAATACACTGGCATAGGAACAACCAATGTCCCTGGAGCATCTTAGATTCTACTTTGTAGTTCTTGATTCCGTATCATTTTGCTATTTACTTATTTCATTTCGCGAGGATTTCGATCTCATACCCGCCTTTGTCTGTTCCATCTGATCTCGATTCCCGGGTTTTGCAGTTCTTCCTAGTGCTATCGTGCAGCATAGCAGTCGGGACCAATCTCAGCCAATTCATATGCATCGGGAGATTCACGGCGGTATCGTTCCAAGTGCTGGGGCACATGAAGACGATTCTGGTGTTGGTGATGGGATTCAGTTTCTTCGGGAAAGAAGGGCTGAACGTACAAGTGGTGGTGGGGATGCTAATCGCCGTTCTGGGCATGGTGTGGTACGGAAATGCATCCTCTAAGCCGGGAGGGAAAG
>NW_010963495.1:2875102-2876757 GCF_000463585.1 Tarenaya hassleriana | reverse complement strand
AGAGAGAGAAGGGGAAAGAGCATCGCATTCCATCCAACAAGTCTCAGAAACTCAATGGCCTGTCGGAACCTCCCCGATCAGACGACAAGGTCTGAAAAGACGAAAGGTGCTGAAAGGAAATGCACAGGTAGATTAATACTTTGATCCATCTGATCATACATATATACACATGGATGATTTATTAACAAAGATTAATTTATGTTTCCGTGATTCCGGTTATTTTTATCTTCAATAATTTTCTTTTTCTTTTTTCTTCTATTGTTTTGGTAAAGTAGACTTTAAGCTTTCTTACTATCTCGAGTTCTTACAGCGTAGGTCTCTTCATTTTGTTTTTTATTTTTATTTTTTTCCGATTGTGTCTTTTGTCTCGTTATTTGTCTATCCCCGAAGAGACACCTTTCATACAAATAAAATAAAATCTTTATTATTATTATTATTATTGATTTCAATTTGCCAAATTCCTTGCTAGTATTATTGGAAATGGCAGTGTTTAAAGAAGTGGAACGGAGACACTCAAGTGGAGATCGATGTTTACACTCCTTTGGCTCAAAATTGGATTTTCACACACAAATTTCCTCGTTGATGTTTGCCTGTCTGCTACGATATACAGCAACAAAAGATTTTTGTCATAACGGGCAATTTTTTTTTTTTTTTAAAAAGTCAATTAAAACGGGGAAGCATGCATGCACCCACATCTCACACTGACGTGCATTTGAAAACTACTTCTGCGTATAATGTCGGGACGGGAAGAAGAAGAAAAAAAAGACTTTGGACGAGCATGAAAACAACGGGGCGTGTGCGCGTGCCTTCGAAACATGGCACGGCGTTAACGGGTTTTGAGTCGCACGTGCGTCTCTCTAAATACTCTCTCAAGACAGCGACTTATTCCTACTAGGGGTGGACGAACGGTCGGTTACAGATTAATCGGTTACGATTATTTCGGGTTCGGTTATTTCGGATTTTTAAAACTTATAACCAAACGGTTAATTAATTTTATTCGGTTCGATTCGGTTCGGTTCGGTTTTATCTATTTAAAACTATAACCAAACTATAACCAAATAAAGATTCGGTTCGGTTTGGTTTCGGTTCGATTATAATATTTAAAAAAACAATTCATTTATAATTAAAAATATTTAAATAAAATATAATATAAAATATTATCATAATTATTTTAACATATAAAAGAATAATATCTAAATTTATATTTTGATATAAAACTATTAAATAAATAAAGATCGTTTTTTCTAATGTTTATATCATACAAACTTTAAAAACAATGATAAAATGCATTTAAAATATACACTTCAACAACAACATCGATACATATATATATATATATACATACAGACTAACTATTTGACTTTAATTTACAATTGAGGTTCAAATAGGGGTTTTATTTCTTGCGACATGTATATAATCAAAACCCACACCACATTGAAATCGTTCTTATTAAATGTGTAATTTTAGCCACGAAAGGTGAAAAACATTATTTCGATATTCTAACACATTTTAAACTCAGCAAAAGTCATCATCGGTATTGGAATGGCCTAATAGAAAAAGTTTATTGTGTGTTAATTAGAAATCTTTGGCTGCAAACAGCTTGGAGTTTGGTTTCAATGTTATTCATTTGAAAGTAATATATATATATATATATA
>NW_010963495.1:2854532-2874486 GCF_000463585.1 Tarenaya hassleriana | reverse complement strand
GAGTAGAGAGGAGAGAGAGAGAGAGAGAGAGAGAGAAGGGGGGAGGGCGTGTGTTTGCGTGTGTGTGAAATCCATGAATATTAATAGTAATATAATTACCACCAAAATCTAATATTTAACTTTTCGCACATTCACATTCGCAAATCCTTGAAATCTTCAAAACAAAAACAAAATTGTTGCATGTTATAAAAACCTGCTGATATTGGGTTCGACTTAGATCTCGCTGTTTCTAAATATAAAACGATTTTCAGTATATACCATACGTACCATTAAACTATAAAATAATATTTCCAGGTATTAGTTTTAAAGTATCTTTTTTCGTTCATGTAAATAATAGATGGTATCGTTGGTTGCGAAATTGACGATATATATATATATATATATTCCATTTATGTTACCGTTAATACAGGCGATGCTTATTGCGCCCAAAACGTTCATCCTTCATGCATGGAGTCTCGATTCATGTTTGGCAAATGACAACACTTGCAATACAAATCTTAATTACCACCAAAAATAATTTTTTTTAAAAAATACTTCTGGAATCAATCCATTATTTTTTTAATATATGGTTGTCATTCCCTAGTTTAATTTTATAAAATAATTATTTTATTTTATTATTTTTATTGATTGTCCAAAAAATTTTAAATAGATAACTTTTTTTAAAAAAAATATATAATTCTTAATATTACGATAAAAAATCTAAAAGAAAATGTAACAAGTAATATAAAAATGCGAACGTATATTTCCATATCATTATATGTGGGTCAAAGGGTAACGGGATGGAAAATGTATAATCATGAATAGAGTGATGACATAAATAATTATTGTTTACACCGTTTGTTTTATTCAATGATTGATCAATGTTTTTAAAATTTGGTCCAAATACAGCTGCAGGCGGCTGTATTAAGGTGACTAACTAGAAATATTTATATATATGTATATATATATATATATGTATATATATTATCATCATTAGATTAGATTTTCCTCCCTCGATAGATTACTGTATAATTATTGTGTGATTACGGTGGGTTTTTTAATCAAAGGAACATAAAGGTTGTGATGACCCACATAGTCCCCTCTTATCTCCCACTTTCATTAATTTCCTAATAAACCATCTAATAATTTCGCACGCTTTCTTATTATTATCTAATCATTGATTCTTTCCCCTGTATACATATAGAGTTCACTTTTTCTTATATAAAAGATTAATGTATATTTTTATATAGCTTTAGGACTCTTTAATAAAACATTCAAAGTGACATCAATAATAACAAAGAAAATATCAAGTGTCGCTACTATGTACACGAAATATAAACTTTTACGGTTACCATAGAATGACCACTAAAAGCAAAGTAATTTTGGTATTTATGTTAAAATGAATTGCAAAGCAATTGAAAAAAAATATATGAGAAAGAATCTGAATATGAATAGTAAAATAATATGCTGGTTTCTAAGAATGTAGAAAAACGACAGTTTTATGATAATATATAGAAAGTCTTTCATAAAAAATATATATATATATAGAGAGAGAGAGAGTGTGTCAAAATAGAAATATTTTCAAGGAATGTATTCAATATTTTGATTCAATTTAGAATATATTCGATAAAATTAATTATTTAATGATATAATCCGGCGGTGTATCGGTTGCCCATGAAATTTTGTGCGCTAAAAATGTCAACGAAATTTTATATGTCCAAAGACGACATCTCAACGTGTGGAATTCTGCCACGTCATCAGCCTGGACACGACCACGTGTAGTTTCTCAGCTAAGTGGGTCCCGCATCATTGATCGTCATCACGATAATCACGAATCCTCCCATATGTGTGTATATATATTTCAGTGTACATTTTATTTATATAATCTTCGGGGGGAAGAAGGAAAAGAAAGAGGCCCATCGACGACTAGGGCCCATTTTGTGAAATTATCGTTAAGTGGGGCCCACTTGAGCGTATGACGGCATGACTGTCTCATCAGTATTTCTTTTTTCTTGTATAAGTTCCTGATTTCTGCACTTCTAATATTTTCACAATTGAAAAAAACTGCAGTCGATACATATATATATATATATATAAAAAGAAGCTCCTGAAGCTTTCGTAATTTACTTCCCTGCCCTCGTAGAGGCCGCAGGATCGAGGGCATTTTGGTACTTTCCATGAGGAGTACTAGATTTACTGATGAGATGGTAGATACTGATGATAAGGTGTTGTATAGATACTGAAGAAGACAACAAAAGGTTAAAAAAGGAGGGAAGGGGATTCAGCTTTTGCACATCAGCATTTACTCACCAGGTGAGATCCTGACCGTTGAGATCCAATCAACGGCTAATATTGATTCAGAAATATGGGGCCATCTCGTACAACACTGCAGCATTTACGACCGTCACGAGATGAGCGCCAATCACACTCCCCGAATCGGCGCGTGAGACGAGACAGGCACTTGACTGATACCTCCGAAACGGCAGAATTTTGTGGTGATGTGTATCTCACGCGCGATCAGAGAGCGTAGGGTTATCACACGAGCGCCTAATCACTTTCTGAGGACATTTTCGTCCCTTTGGAATTTGGTATCATTGCTCTTTTGGCGTTTTACCCTAATTATTTATGATGATATTGTAGAATATATATATTTTTTATATATATATAAATTGGGCTGCAATACAAAAATGAATTAAACTTTTTTATTCACCTTGGTAATATTCCAAAGGAATTATTTCTTTATCACATTAATTAAGAGTATTGGAAACTTATGTCATATTTCTTCGAGATATATATTATCGAATAAGATATGACTTAATTAGATCCTAGAGCGTGATGTGGAGATTATTCCTCATACGTGTTCTCTATAAAACCATAGAAAAGAATGAAGGGGAAAACGCATAACAACTAGGAAGAACAATGCATAATGACGTAAGGTAAAGCATCTTTCCATATATTGATGACAATATATATATATATTCTCCAAGATAACATTATACTATAAAATCAACCAAAGAATCTACGTGTTCGAACCGGTAATTGATACGAGGAATGTTTCTCTTTCAACGTTACATACAGATGCCACCACAACTAAATTGTCGTCCATATACCTTTGGAATATATATCTCCAAACGATGATTACATTTATTTTACACATACCAGACGTGAGAATTATCATATTCGGATTATGATGATGATATACTACATGAGTGTTATAGGTGCCAAAATCAAAAGAAAAATCTCGAAAAGCTTTAGAAAAAAAAAGGGTTGGTCTATGTAGGTGCCAAAATCAATGGGAGAAAAAGTGAAAGAGAGAAGGCACGTAAATGCGAAGAACGAAAAAAGAGTGATTATTATTATTTAGTGAGAGAGAGAGAGAGAGAGAGAGAGAGAGAGAGAGAGAGAGAGAGAGAGAGAGAGAGACGATGATAATATTAACAAGAGAGGGAGAGATGGAATCTGCCATTAATTGACACTCATGTCCCAATCGTCGTTCGCACGTACACTCTCTTGCAAAAAAGCAAGAGAGACAACCTTCTCGCCTTTTCAGACACATTGAGAGAGAGAGAGAGAGAGAGAGAGAGAGAGAGAGAGAGAGAGAGAGAGAGAGAGAGAGAGAGAGAGAGAGGGGGGGGGGGGGCGGGTGCGTGTGTGTGAAATCCATGAATATTAATAGTAATATAATTACCACCAAAATCTAATATTTAACTTTTCGCACATTCACATTCGCAAATCCTTGAAATCTTCAAAACAAAAACAAAATTGTTGCATGTTATAAAAACCTGCTGATATTGGGTTCGACTTAGATCTCGCTGTTTCTAAATATAAAACGATTTTCAGTATATACCATACGTACCATTAAACTATAAAATAATATTTCCAGGTATTAGTTTTAAAGTATCTTTTTTCGTTCATGTAAATAATAGATGGTATCGTTGGTTGCGAAATTGACGATGTGCATGGTTTCGTAATATATTTGCAATTTTGAAGAAAACCGCAAAAAAAAAAAACAATTTCAAATAAAATACCCGGCCACCTACAACTTTAAATATGTAGGAAAAAAATTCTACAACATTAACTAAAAATAACGTGGAAACTCAAAACAAAACGATATCGTTTTAGAAAGTAATAATACCTATATCATTGATATTGCCATTTGGAATACAACACTTTGGAGTTTTACTTAGTTTTGTTTGAATTTTGGCGAAAAATCCATACATTTTATCTGTTTTAAAAAAATATTTTATCATGATTCATCCATAGCTTATGGTAACATAAACACGTACCGATTATCGGTTTCGGTAGGGGTAACAAATATATAAATTAATATTGTAAAAAGTATGATCCCATGCTCTAATCTCGCGTCAATTAAATAATTCTAAGTCTCACCTCAACGTCGTTCATGTAAAGACAAAGACACCATTCATTTTAATGTAAGCTTTGAGATTAAGGGGTTTTCCATGGCATTATTTTATCATTGCACCCTCCTGTCTTAATTAGTATTTTGAACATATTTGTATTTAAATATTATTATTTTCGTGTCTGTATTATCGAAATTGAATTTGATTTGTTTTTTTTAATCAGATGGGAGAGGTAACATGGCATGTGAAGGCACAGCTGTGACCACTCCTCTCACCATTTTCTTTGATAAATACCGTCTTCTACCTTCCTTGTTCTGTCTTTTGACTCTCCTCTCTCTCTCTCCGAACTTGTAAAGTTCCCTGCTTTCTATCTCTAGAGCCAGAGCTTTCGCTCCCTCTCTAATGGCGGAACCAGACGCCTAGGTCCTCTCTTCTCCCCATCTCCTCTTTTTCTCCTAGCCTTGTTTTCTAGTAAAACGGCAAGAATGACGAAACTTTTCACCTTCTTTCTCTCTCTAACTACGATATTTCTCTTCTCTCTCCCTCTTCAAGCCTCACCGTCTCCATCTTCGTCTCCGTACAAAGAAACCCTTCAGCTTATAAACTTCAAATCTGCTCTTCCGGACCCTAATGTTCTTCCCAACTGGTTCCCAAACCAAAGTCCCTGTAGCTTCCATGGCGTGACTTGCAGAGATGACAGGGTTTCTTCCATAGACCTCAGCTCCGTCCGCCTCAGCGTCGGTTTCAGCGTCGTGGCTTCTTATCTGATGTCACTTGATGGGTTAGAGTCTCTGTTTCTGTCCAACACGAATATCACCGGCTCCATTTCTGGGTTCAAGTGCTCTGTCTCGCTGACCACCTTGGATCTGTCGGTTAATGCTCTGTCTGGTCCTCTATCGACCCTGTCGAACCTAGGATCCTGCTCTGGCGTCAAATTTCTCAACCTCTCGGGCAATTCCTTCGACTTTTCCGGGAAAATTTCAGGTGGGTTTAAGCTGAGCAGCTTGGAAGTTCTCGATCTCTCCTCCAACTCGCTGTCTGGCCCGAACGTGGTCGGTTGGGTCCTCTCCGGCGGCTGCGGAGAGATGAAGAGCTTGTCGATTAGCGGGAACTCGCTCAGCGGTGACATAGACGTGTCCCGCTGCGGAAATCTGGAGTTCTTCGATGTTTCACGGAACAATTTCTCCTCCGGCCTCCCTTCTCTCGGCGACTGCTCGGCTCTGCAACACCTCGACATCTCCGACAACAAGTTTTCCGGCAACATCTCGCGCGCAATCTCGTCTTGCACGGAGCTCAGGTTCCTGAATCTTACCAACAACCAGTTCTCTGGATCCATCCCTTCTCTGCCGCTGGACAACCTCCAGTACCTCTCGCTCGCCGGAAACAGATTCAGCGGCGAGATCCCGGGGTTCCTCGCCGGCGCGTGCCCAACACTCGCTGGACTCGATCTCTCCGGCAACGACCTCTACGGTACTGTACCCTCTTTCCTGGGTTCTTGCTCTCTCCTCGAAACGCTTGAGCTGTCGAGCAACAACTTCTCCGGCGAGTTGCCCATGGATACTCTTCTGAAAATGAATGGCTTGAAGGTACTTGATCTGTCTTTCAACGAGTTCTCCGGGGTCTTGCCGGAATCTCTGTCGAATCTCGCCGCTTCTCTGCAGACACTAGACCTTAGCTCCAACAACTTATCGGGTCCGATACCGACCAATCTGTGCCAAAACCCTAGGAATGCGTTGAACGAGCTTTATCTCCAGAACAATGGCTTGACTGGGCAAATTCCTGCGACGCTGAGCAACTGTTCTGAGCTCGTGTCGCTTCACCTGAGCTTGAACTACCTAACCGGATCAATCCCTGCAAGCTTAGGCTCTCTGTCGAAGCTTCGAGATTTGAAGCTATGGCTGAATCTACTGGAAGGAGAGATCCCGCAGGAGCTGATGTACATCCAAACGCTAGAGACCCTGATTCTCGACTTCAACGACTTGACAGGGGAGATTCCTTCCGGTCTAAGCAATTGCACGAATCTGAACTGGATTTCCTTGTCCAACAACCGGTTAACCGGTCAGATTCCTAGTTGGATAGGCCGGTTAGAGAATCTCGCCATCCTCAAGCTCAGCAACAACTCTTTCTACGGGAACATCCCGGCAGAGCTGGGTGATTGCCGTAGTTTGATCTGGTTGGATCTCAACACAAATTTCTTCAACGGTTCTATTCCCCCTGAGATGTTCAAGCAGTCTGGGAAAATCGCCGCGAATTTCATCGCCGGAAAGCGGTATGTTTACATCAAGAACGACGGTAGCAAGAAGCAGTGTCACGGAGCTGGAAACTTGCTCGAGTTCCAAGGGATTAGACCCGAACAGCTCAACAGGCTTTCGGCCAGAAACCCTTGTAACTTCACCCGAGTTTATGGCGGACACACTCAACCTACGTTCAACAACAACGGCTCCATGATGTTCCTCGACATGTCTTACAACATGTTGTCCGGATTCATACCCAAGGAGATCGGGTCGATGCCCTACTTGTTTATCCTGAACCTCGGTCACAACGGTCTTTCGGGTTCTATTCCTGAGGAGATTGGCGATTTGAGAGGGTTGAACATTCTTGATCTCTCCAGTAATGAGCTGAAAGGAACCATTCCTCAGTCTATGTCGGCCCTCACAATGCTCACGGAGATCGATCTCTCCAACAACATGTTGTCAGGACAGATACCCGAGATGGGTCAGCTCGAGACTTTCCCGCCCGCCAAGTTCATGAACAACTCTGGTCTCTGCGGTTACCCGCTCCCACGTTGCGATGCAGGGGATTCTGGTGCGAATTCTCGTCATCAGAAGTCGCACAGGGGACGAGCTTCTCTGACAGGAAGCGTGGCTATGGGTTTGCTCCTCTCATTTTTCTGCATTTTCGGGCTGATCCTCGTCGGGATAGAGATGAGGAAGAGACGGAAAAAGAAAGAGGCGGCTCTCGAAATGTACATGGAGGGCGGCCATTCGAACTCGGGGACAGCCAACACGAGCTGGAAACTGACCGGCGCTCGAGAAGCACTGAGCATCAATCTTGCTGCTTTTGAGAAACCCTTGAGGAAGCTCACGTTCGCGGATCTTCTAGAAGCTACGAATGGTTTCCACAACGACAGCCTCATTGGCTCAGGAGGATTCGGAGATGTATACAAGGCGCAGCTGAAAGATGGAAGCATTGTGGCTATCAAGAAACTCATCCACGTGAGCGGACAAGGGGACAGAGAGTTCACGGCCGAGATGGAGACAATAGGAAAGATCAAACACAGAAACCTCGTACCTCTCCTAGGTTACTGCAAGGTCAAGGAAGAGAGGCTACTCGTCTACGAGTACATGAAATACGGAAGCTTGGAAGATGTTTTGCATGACCCGAAGAAAGCCGGCGTGAAACTGAACTGGGAAGCGAGGCGGAAGATCGCTATCGGAGCAGCCAGAGGATTGGCATTTCTCCACCACAACTGCATTCCTCACATCATCCACAGAGACATGAAATCGAGCAACGTGTTGCTGGACGATAACTTGGAGGCTAGGGTTTCGGATTTCGGTATGGCCCGTCTGATGAGCGCCATGGACACGCATCTGAGCGTGAGCACATTGGCTGGCACGCCAGGGTACGTTCCTCCAGAGTATTACCAGAGCTTCAGGTGCTCGACGAAAGGAGATGTGTACAGTTACGGTGTAGTTCTGCTCGAGCTTCTGACGGGGAAGAGGCCGACGGATTCTGCGGATTTTGGGGACAACAACCTGGTCGGGTGGGTGAAACAGCACGCGAAACTGAGAATAAGCGACGTGTTCGATCCGGAAGTGATGAAGGAAGATCCAGGGCTGGAGATGGAGCTTCTGCAGCATCTGAAAGTGGCGTGTGCATGCTTGGATGATCGGCCATGGAGAAGACCGACGATGATACAGGTGATGGCCATGTTCAAGGAGATACAAGCAGGGTGTGGCCTGGATTCACAGTCCACGATCACTACAGAGGACGGTGGGTTCAGTTCGATCGAGATGGTGGATATGAGCATTAAAGAAGTTCCTGAAGGGAAGCTATAATTAAAAAGAACAAGAGGAAAACCTCTGGAACTCAGTTTTCGAACAGACAACAGATTCTTTGGACAAAGAACCGGGAGGAGGAGGAGGAGAAGAAGAAGAAGCCATCCACGGGGGTCGAGCAAATTTTCCTTCTTTTTTTTTTTCATTTTTTCCCGCCCTTCAAAATGTATGTATCTCTGTTATTTATACGTAAAAAAAAAAGGATGTTTTTTAGTTTCTTTTATCAGTGAGGGGAAAAAGGAGAAGAGCTTCGCTCGGAATGTGTAAATATACAGCTTTTTTGGATTTGTGATGCTTTTTTTTTTCTGTTAAATTTAATTTTCCACCGTTCTTTCTCATTTGCATTTGGACAACAGTGGATGTGATGATTAGCGAAGCGAAGAAGTCTTGAAAGATAGAATTCAGACAAAAGGTTTGGAAGAAGAAGAAGAAGGGCCAATGTTGTTGTTTTATGGGTGTGTGCCACGTGGCCCCTCTGAAGAGTGTCGAGGAGGAGGACCATGTTTCTCACCCCACCCCCCCCACCTCAATCAATGCGACTCACCCATACATGTGTATACATATGTGTGTGTGTGTGTGTAGATGTTGAGAAATGGAGCAGTCTCTCCTGAAATTAAAACAGAGGGCTGTGAGAGGTTGATGTTGCTGAGGCTCTGCAGCTACACAACAACACACCGAACATCAACACAACAACAAAATCTACTGCCGGGTCTTCTTACACAGGGTCACGTGCACCTCACGTGCTCCTCTTTTTTTTTGGTTCTCGCTATGACCCAAACGAACAAAAAAAATCACGAGTTTATGCTTTTAATGTGACTTCAGAGCAAAATAAATAAATAAATAAAGGTTTCGTATGGGGTTAGGCACAAACTCAATAAATATTAGCATGTAATCATCCAATGATGCCTTGATATTGACATTAGTATAAAATGATTTAAAAAAAAGATTGCGATATTGATGTTTAAAGGTAAATGAATTGCTAAAATACCACTAATTGTTTCGTTGAAATAATAAAAAA
Organism: Tarenaya hassleriana; assembly: GCF_000463585.1. Taxonomy (NCBI): domain Eukaryota; kingdom Viridiplantae; phylum Streptophyta; class Magnoliopsida; order Brassicales; family Cleomaceae; genus Tarenaya; species Tarenaya hassleriana. The sequence continues at coordinate 2,865,070 of NW_010963495.1, read as the reverse complement.
TAGAACCATATCTAAAGATGGGAAATTTACAAGATTGAGACGTAGGAAAATTTTGCAAACAAATTTCATGGATAGATATTATACATGTAAATATATGGCAGAGGGGATAGGAAGGGGAACATGTGGGACCTACCGATAGCTGTTCTTGTCGGATTTTGACACATCTCCCACGTGTGAGTCATCCTTCAGTCTCCTTCCCGTCACTTTCCCATTTATTGATTACAATATTTTTTCTTAGATATTATCTCCATCTATCTGTGTTGTTAAGGTTTCTGCCAGCTTGTCAGTGATTTTGGGATTACGCAATAATCACTTGATTAAGTGTTATTTAACTATAGGGTGCGTGTATCTTTGTTATAACTCCACACTTAGTTATAAATGCCAAACCAAGTTAGTCAATGCCTATAATTATGCATGAATTTCATTTCATTTCGAGCTTTAATGACGCGGCGTAATATCTACGATCCGTGGACAAAACGGTCCATGCAACTTGGATTTTTGTACGTGACTAAATAAAGTACACGTCGAGAATTGCCCTGCCCGTGTACGAGATCCACAAAATGGGGGGACCCTGTATACGCACACGTATGCGGCCATCCCGTCCATGCATAGCTCTGTGTCGGGATCTAAGATGAACCCAATCTAACCGTAGTTTCTTTCTCGAGGCTTCTTTCCCACGTACAAAATGGGCGCACGTGCGAAGTTGTCCACTGTTATTATAATAATAAAAAACATAAAATAAGAAACCACTGTACGGTAGAAGTGCGACAAATGCCAATAAGCTCGTGTATACAGCTAAGAGCAAAGAATACGGGCTAATATATATATAATATATATCATTGAATTACATGACACTCCTTATATTCGATAAGACGTCTTTCTTTAGAAATTGAATGATATGGCACTTCCACGGTTTCAGGGTTTTCTAATTTTTGTATAAAAATAATGATAGCATTAATTAGATTAAATTAATTGTTTTCAAGGATTAGGATTATTGTTACTATTATTATAACTTTGTTCACTTATAATAATATGATTATTGTATGACGTTGAGGTGAGGCTGAGGAACGTGCAGACCACGAGGGAATCACGTGGAGAGTCTCCCTCGGACTCGGCGGCGGAGCAAGCGGGTCACTCCTTTTCATGTCCTCGTAGCTTATCATTTCTTTATTTGTAAGTTTTTGTCTTTTTTATCTATATTAAAGTTCGGTACTTAAATGTGCGTTAATTAATTAAACATTATATTTGTCAATTTGTTGAGGAGTTTGAGAGAGATGGTGCTCACGTGCTCTCCGGTATATCACGTGGTTGCTGTGGCAATTGGGTCTTACAAGTAGATCCATTACGACGGTTTAGATAGCCCCACATGATTTGAGAAAGCCCATTGGCCCAAAAAGGCCCATTAACCGTATTTTGGATGCTTATATATATGTATATGAAAGGACTCTTTTTTGAAGGTCTACTTTTGACATGAAATGGTTCAATTCTTGCTTTAGTATTTGATGGGATTTATGTGGGCTTCTTAAAGCCCAATTAATATTGGTCCACGAGAATTAATTGATTTAATAAATTCCACGTAAGCCTTGAAGGCAGTCTTACACGGTGCACACGTGTGCATCGAACCGAATCCTCAGCTGACGAAACCACACACGAAAAGGAACTCTTTTTCTTTGCAAATGTCGTCATTTTTTTTTCCTTCCCCCTTCGAGACGGCTTTTTTTTTTTTTTTTAAACTCCGTGTTCCCACGGCTGTTCCTTCGCGATAAATCTGGTTCATTTCACGCCCAAATTCCAGCCGTTCAGTTCAGATCTCTCCAGCTCTTGATCTCTCGATTCCTCGAGTTAACTAAGGTATCGTGAGATTTCTATTATCTGTTTGTTGGGTCGGTTTACAGTTAGGGTTTTCTATCATGGGGTTTTAGGGTCGAATCTGTGTTTTTAGGTTCGTAACCTCTTGTTTTCGTCGGAATTCGTGTTGTGGTTCGTGGGCTTAATCCGATATTGAGAAAGTCCGATGCTTGATTGACGCCGAAATCCGAATCCAGTGTTCTGGGCTTATGTTTTTGGCTTTCATAGGGAGTTGTTATGGGGTTTCGGGGATCTGGGTGTTGAAATTTAGTCGAATATAGAATAAGAATGGAGCCAGAATCTCAGAAGAGGAAGCTGGAGGAGACCAGCCACGAATCCCAAACGGCTCCAATTCTTTGCGCTAATAACTGCGGTTTCTTCGGTGGTCCGAACACGAACAACCTCTGCTCCAAGTGCTACAGAGAGTTTCTTCTCAATCAATCCAAAGCCATAGATGACAACACTGTTGTCGTTGGAAAAGAAAAGGGCATTGATCAAACTACTGGAAAAAAGCCCGAGAACAACGAACCACTAGGTTACCGAGAAACAGGTAGAATTTGGGAAGGAGAGAATTCTGAGAAGCCAAACAGGTGCAGCTTGTGTAGGAAGAGGGTAGGGCTGACTGGGTTCAAGTGCAGATGCGGGCACACATTCTGTTCGCAGCATCGCTATTCGGACAAGCACAACTGCGTGTTCGATTACAAGAGCGCGGGACAAGACGCCATTGCCAAGGCGAACCCTGTGGTGAAGGCCGACAAGGTCGACAAGATATGAACCATTGGAGTGTAAGTGTGAAGGGTACTGCTATGATTTGTGATTTCACATATTGGGGAATAAGTCTGGTTTGTACATATCTGGTCTGGTTTATGATGATGTTGTGTGACTGATATTTATATATATGTAGAAAACAATTTGGATTGGTGGTTGCTCCACATTTATATGTAAGATCTTCTGCAGAAGTGGTTGTGTTATGTCTGATCTGTTTGTAAGCGGAATGGTGAAGACCATTCATGTATATTACAAAAATACCTTTAAATGTGACAAGAGATACCTTTGAAATTTTAGAGTTTTCAAAAAAATTTGAAAAAGGCTGAAAAAATATTAAAACTGTTATAAATAAATGGTGGAACCCACGGTTACTGTTCAGCCGACGGATACTGTTGTATAGATGAATAGATGAATAGTAATTGCGAATTTTCTATAAATAGGCTATTTCATTCCTTCATTTGTACACAATTTCAAGAAAGAAAAATTAGTGAAATCTTGTTCCCAAATCTCTCAAACGATCGATTTCGGTTTCTAGTTAACGACCTGATTCCCGGGTCTTCTATATTTCTTCGTTTTTCACAACACGTTATCAGTACGAACGCTCTTATACGACAAAGGTAACATTATATATTCGCTCTAATGATATATACACACATTAATTGATGCTTGAGTTGAATTAACCTCAAGTTATATATAAATATCAATTAATTATTATTTAAATTAATGGACAGCTATGCCGCATTAATTATTTACTTATTACTATTGGACAGCTGAGCCGCCTTAATTATTTATTACTATTGGACGGTTGGACCGCCTTATTTATTTATTTGTTACCGTTGGACGGCTGAGCCGCCTTAATCATTTATTTGTTATTGTTGGACGGTTGAGCCGCCTTAATTATTAATCTGAAATACTGTGTTATTTATGGATGGTCATGCCGCCTGAATTGTTTTATTTCTATGGACGGCAATGCCGCCAGATATAATCATTTATATTATTATCTACCCTATATAAATAAATACTCATCATTTTTAAATATTATCATATATAATATAAATTTAATCAGTATTTATTTGCATGAATAAAAAAAAAGATATCGAAAATTTTGGTATATAGGCTGGAAACCCGAACCTGCACTCTATTGGGGCAAAGGCTTGTTGAAATAATACAAGCATGGATCTGGTGTAACAATGTCACGTACCGACATGAATAAATATTTATCAAAATATTAAATTATAATAAATACAATGAAATGATAAAAAAAATTAACAATTCAATATACATAATAAAAATTGTTATATAATACAAATTGATAAAATCAATTACAAAATTTTTCAAAATTTATTTTTTTCCCCAACGGTGAAATTTTTTTTTAAAAAAAATCAAATTTCAAATTTTTGACTCCTCCCCAACGGCTATGAATAGTAATTTTTACCCTATAAATACACTCATTTATTCACTCATACAACTCACACAATCTCATCTTTTTCTTCTCTTCTCCTACGAAAAACAATCTCCCAAAATGAATTTTATTAAAATTTTCTTTGTTCTAACAATTGTAGTAGCAACGTTTAGTATTTTTTTCGATAAAAATCCCGACCCATTTTTGTTTTCAATTTGCGTTGTGGTCTTACCTCTCGTGTATGTGTTACTAATTATAGCCATCCATATGTAATCATGCATTTCGCTATGTTGTATACTCTATGATAATGAATAAAGCTAATATATGGCTTGCTTTTTTTTTGTTTAGTCAAAATGGCAAGAATGACCAATATCGAGTTTGAGGTCCTCGACATATTGGAAAAAAATTATCTATCGTGGCAATTGGATGCTGATTTGCACTTGGAATCAAAAGGTCTTAGTACCACAATTAAAGAGAAAAGTGCGTCAACTGAAAATAAAGCAAAGACACTAATATTATTGAGGCATCATATTCATGATGATTTGAAAAAGAAATATTTGACAATCAAAGATCCTGCAGATCTTTGGAAAAAATTAAAAGACCGTTTCGATCATCAAAAAACGGTAATCCTTCCCAAGGCCAAATATGAGTGGATTCATCTCAGATTTCAAGATTTCAAAACTGTCAATGAATATAACTCGGCAATGTACCGAATCACATCAGTTTTGAAATTATGTGGTGCAACAGTTAGCGAAAATGAGATGTTGGAAAAAACCTTTTCAACTATGCATGCCTCGAACATTATACTCCAACAACAGTATCGGGAAAAGAGGCATACAAAATACTCAGAGTTTCTCTCATGTATTCTATTGGCCGAGCAGAATAATGAATTACTGATGAAAAATCATGCATCTCGGCCAACAGGTCCTGTACCATTTTCCGAAGTAAATGTTATGGAAAATATATCATTCCTTGGAGAGAATGTTATATTTTATAATAACCGAGGACGTGGTTATTTTCGGGGTAGAGGTCGAGGTCGAGGTCGAGGCCGAAGATGAGGTCGTGGCGTTAGCCGAAGTTGGAATAGAGGGGGTGGTCGAGGAATCTCATTCCAAAACCATAACAATAATAGAGGGGGAACACATGATCATCCAAACAAAAGGATGAAAGAAAGCACATGCCACCAGTGTGGAATGACTGGACATTGGTCACGTACTTGTCGCACCGCTAAACACTTGGTGGACCTTTACCAAAAATCGATTAAAGAAGCGAAAGGGAAAGGTGTCGCGACAAATCATGTCATAAACAATTCGGATGATGATGCTGGTGGTGCTATAGATTTTGCACACATGGACCTCGCTGATGGTTTTGCTCATCATGAAGAGGGCGTTGATTATGAATAAAAAGCCATATATATAGTTGTATCGTTTATATATGTAATCAACCTCGTAAGAATCTATATATGCATAATGTCATAATACATATACATTTTGTAAATGTTATAATTGATATATATATATTTTAATGTTTACTATGTTGTTTTGTTCTTGAATAGATAATGAATATGGCTAAATCTGCAAATCGAGGAGGAAATATATGTTTAGCAGATAGTGCTACAACATATACAATACTGACAGACAAGAAATATTTTTCGAGTCTGAAAATAAACAAAGAAAATATCATTACTATATCTGGAAATGCAAAAATAATTGAAGGCTCCGGAAGAGCCGATTTCATAATGTCAGGAGGAACAAAATTTGCAATAAAAGATGCACTATTTTCCTCCAAGTCCCAAAGAAATCTATTAAGTTTTAAAGATATCCGACTCAATGGATATCATATTGAAACCACAAATGAAGGTGATATTGAGTATCTGTGTATCACCTCAATCAATATGGGACAAAAATATGTGTTGGAAAAATTACCAATCTATCATCGGGATTATATTATACTAATATCAATGTGATTGAATCATATGCCACAGTAAACCAGAAGTTTACCGATATGTTCAAAGTTTGACATGATCGATTGGGTCATCCTGGTGACACTATGATGAAAAAGATTATCGAAAACTCCCATGGTCACCCATTGAAAAACCAGAAGATTTTTCAATCAGATGAGTTTCCTTGTGATGCATGTTCTAGAGGAAAATTAATAATCAGAACATCACAAGCTAAAATCGGGCATGAATTACCATCATTTCTAGAAAGGATTCATGGTGATATTTGTGGTCCTATTCATCCACCATGCGGACCATTACAATATTTTATGGTATTAATTGATGTTTCAAGCAGATGGTCGCATGTATGTCTTTTATCATCACGCAATCTGACATTTGCCCAATTTTTAGCCCAAATAATTAAATTAAGGGCTCAGTTCCCGGAATACTCAATCAGGAAAGTGAGGTTTGATAATGCTGGAGAATTTACATCGCAAGCTTTTAATGATTACTGTGTAGCAATGAGTATTGATGTTGAACACCCAGTTGCACACGTTCATACACAAAATGGATTGGCAAAGTCATTAATCAAACGACTTCAGCTTATTACTAGACCATTGATAATGAAAACGAAACTTCCCATTTCTGTATGGGTCATGCTATTTTGCATGCTGCAACATTGATTCGTATTAGACCAAGTGGATATCACAAGTATTCTCCATTGCAATTAGCATTTGGTCAAGAACCTAATGTATCGCATCTCAGAATATTCGGATGCGTAGTATATGTACCGATTTTCCCACCACACCGTACAAAAATGAGACCACAAAGAAGGCTGAGAATATATGTTGGGTATGACTCACCATCCATTATACGATACCTTGAGCCAAAAATTGGAGATATTTTTACGGCTCGTTTTGCTGATTGTCAATTTAATGAGAATGAATTCCCACCATTAGGGGGAGAAAATGATAGAATGGTGGAAAATAAAAATGATCTTAATTGGTGTACACCATCATTGTCACATCTTGATCCCCCAGCAAAACAACGAGAACTAGAAGTTTAGAGGATCATACATTTACAAAATATTGCAAATCAGTTACCTGATTCTTTTGCAGATACAACCAAGGTAACAAGATCATATATAGATGCTGTGAATGTCCCAACTCGAATCGAAATTCCGAAAGAACAAATGAAAGAAAATGTAATAAACGATTCCAAAGCACACCTGAAGCGTGGACGACCTATTGGTTCTAAGGATAAAAATTCCCGAAAGAGCAAAGCCAAGAAAAATGAAATGCTTGATTCGGAGGAACGCGTTCCAAACCAAAGAAATGAAGTACTTTATGATGATGGTATAAATACAGACAATGAAAATCATAAGATCTCAATTAATTATATAAACAATGGTACATTATGGAGTCGAAAAGAAATCAAAGAAATTGATGATATATTCTCCTATAATGTATCAAAGAAAATTGATGAAAATGAGGATCCAAAACCAAGATCCATTTCGGAGTGTCAAAAGAGACCATATTGGAATAAATGGAGAGATGCAATACAGGCTGAATTGGATTCGCTGAATAAGCGAAATGTATTCGGACATATATTAAACCGAAAGAGGTTACTCCTATTGGATGTAAATGGGTATTTGTATGCAAAAGAAATGAGCACAATGAAAGTGCTAGATATAAAGCTCGCCTTGTAGCACAAGGTTTCTCACAGAGACCATGAGTTGATTATGAAGAAACTTATTCTCCTGTTATGGATGCGATTACATTTCGATACCTAATTAACATTGCAGTTTCAAAGAACTTAGAAATGCGTCTTATGGATATTGTTACTGCTTATTTATATGGGTCACTTGACACAAACATTTATATAAAAATCCCTGAAGGATTTAAAATGCCCGAAATATTGAAATCAAAACCATGAGAGTTATGCGCTGTTACGTTACAACGATCATTGTACGGGCTAAAACAATCAGGACATATGTAGTACAAACGTTTGAGTGAACATTTAGTGAAAAATGGATATACAAATAATCCTATATCACCATGTGTGTTTATAAAAAAGACGATGTATGGGTTTGTGATTATTGTTGTCTACGTTGATGATTTAAATATTATTGGAACTCCCCGTAAAATTCAGGATGCATCCACCTATTTAAAAGGGGAATTTGAGATGAAAGATCTTGGACAAACCAAGTTTTGTCTTGGATTACAAATAGAACATTTGGATAGTGGAATCTTTCTACATCAACCTAATTATACAAAAAAGGTACTAAAACGGTTCAATATGGATAAGGCAAATCCCCTGAGTACCCCAATGATTAATAGATCATTGAATGTTGAAACAGATCCATTTCGCCCTCGTGAAGATGGCGAAGAGACACTTGGTCCTGAAGTACCATATTTAAGTGCAATAGGAGCTCCTATGTATCTTGCCAACTGTACTCGACCTAATGTATCATTTGCTACTAATCTGTTAGCAAGATATAGTTCAGCTCCTACATGACGGCATTGGAATGGGATTAAGCACATTTTTCGTTATCTTCAAGGATCTGTCGATTTGGGATTATTTTTTCCTAAAAATACAAAACAAGAAATTGTTGGTTTTGCAGATGCAGAATATTTATCTGATCCACATAAGGGAAGATCACAAACAGGTTATATCTTCACAATCAATGGAACCGCATTGGCTTGGCGTTCTCAAAAGCAAACATTGGTTGCTACGTCATCTAATCACGCAGAAGTTATCGCGCTACATGAAGCAAGTCGAGAATGTGTTTGGCTCAGATATTTGACTCAACATATTCAGACAGCTAGTGGATTATCAACCAATAAAGCTCCAACAATATTATTTAAAGATAATGCTGCATACGTTGCACATATAGGAAGATATTATTCCTAGAATATTATCATTAATATTGTTATGATTTACCCTAGATATTATATCTAGAACATTCTATTATATTTTGCTATATATTAAGATGTATTCTTTTAATCGTCAATAATAGAAAAACATTTTCCCTATTATGGTATCAGAGCTTGGTTTTTATTATAATTTTTTTTCTAATCAATAATGTTGGTTGAATCCGAAAACGATGATGAAGATGACGTTGATAGACTAAGGGAGGATATATTAAAAGTGACAGGACAAAACATATTCCTCCGAAGTTCTTTGCATATACCCAAGAGCTGGAAAAGAATAAGGAGATTGAAGTCAGATACATACGATCATGTGATAATGCAGTAGACCTATTCACAAAATCTCTACCGACAACAATATTCAAGAAAAATGTATACAATATTGGAATGCGTCATCTACGAGACCTTTGATCCTTTATACAGGGGAAACGTGAAACTTCACTCTTTTTCCCTTATCAGGTTTTATCCCAAATGATTTTACTAATAAGGTTTTTAACGAGGAAATATAAGACATGCAAATACATTTTTACTAACCGTAACTCCAAGGAGGAGTGTTATAAATAAATGGTGGAGCCCACGGTTACTGTTCAGCCGCCGGGTACTGTTCACAAATATGTATAGATGAATAGTAACTTCGAATTTTCTATAAATATGCCATTTCATTGCTTCATTTGTACACAATTCCAAGAAAGAAAAAAATAGTGAAATCTTGTTCCCGAATCTCTCAAACGATCGATTTCGGTTTCTAGTTAACGATCTGATTCCCGGGTCTTCTATATTTCTTCGTTTTTCACAACAAAAACCTTTAACGAAAAAGACACATATCAAGATTAGAACCAAGAAAGTAAAAAAAAAATGAAGTTATGAAATCAAAACTTTTAGAAAGATACATGTCATTTTCAAAATTTACAAAAAAAAGAATAAAAAATAAAAAATTGGGCAGTTTCTTTCTCTCTCTTCATTCTCGCGATTTCTCTCTAATGGACAGAGTACGATTTCTCTTCTTTGGCGATTTTTGTTGCGATTTCTTCTTGCAATTTCGTTCTCACTTCAGGATAGTAGACCCGACCCTATATACCACGTTGAACCTTCGAAATTTAATTTAGACCATCATTTGACCAGTTTGATTCGTCGTACCGTCAAACTCATAAATCGTCAAACACATCAAACTTATTGCATCCTCACGAATTTCATGTATCGCAACTCTCTAAATTTAACACCTTATTTTGTTTTACAATGCATATTCTGCTGAGTCGCATGGGATCCTCGCACACCGGTTCACAACCGGGCTCGGATCTGGTATGAGGGCTTGCGCAGCGGAATTAGCGTTCAAAACAATTTTGAACCGCCCACAGACCAACCAACACGCACAAGTCAGGCTGACTGGTCCGCCGGTCCAACCAGGTCCGAACCAACACGCACAGGTCAGGCTGACTGGTCTAATCCGCCGGACCAACATTTGGACAGCTCCGGACCAGACCACTTTTTCTGCCAAGTCTGTCTGCATCTCCAAGTCCGTCTGGTCTGGCTGACCAACACTTGGTCAGCTCCGGACCAAACTCCGAAACTAGGAAAAATCTGATTTTTCTTGTCTGATCAATCCCGTTCATACACGTCCATCCCATATGTGTGTGACCCTTTAGGCTCTTCC
>NW_010963495.1:2853265-2854522 GCF_000463585.1 Tarenaya hassleriana | reverse complement strand
CAATCTCGCTTTACAAATCATAAGCGGTCTCTAGCAAGACATTATGATTACCCGTATCGGAAAGAGTTAGATGTGATCTAACTGAAAACCAGAGATAGCTTTAACGATGATCCTTTTTATTCTACGATATCGTAAATCGAAACACACTTCGATTGCTTTGTCGTATCCCGAGTAGACTGTAAGAGATAGATGTCATTCATCTATAGTGCGGCCACACATTTCCATAGTCTCACTCCTACGACGAGCCCAGCGATATCTCTCTCTTTCGAGAGGGACAAAGTTTCATCTTGACTATCTACTATCCACTACATGATTCGTAATATACCCGACCCACGCCTTTATAATCATCCGGTTAAAGAAGACGTTTGACGCGGTCAAAGTGAACCATCATGTGAGATTCAAGTCATGAATAAAATTCAATCGACAATCTCACGCGAGTCATCCAGTCACTTGTTCCAAACAAGTACCCATGATCGTGATCCGTATCCAATACATATGATCATCACTATGATCATCCATCACGCCTCATGTTAGTCTTAATTCATCATTACTCACACAATGACAAACGTCTAAGGAATTTAGAATCGTTCATAAGGATCCATGGATGTCATGTTGGGTTTTCGCTACGGATTCCTAGCATGCGATCATATCGATCTAGGGTTTGGTTTACTAGGTTTCATGCAGCGGAAGGATAATCTAAACCTAGTCAAACATCACACGCAACCAAAATCATCCGTAAAACCCCGTTTAATCGTGTATATCACCGTAGGAATCGAATACTTACCTCTTTCCTGAAGATCTGAAAGTAGCAATCGATCCAGGGCCTGTTTTAATCACCAAGAGCTGAAAATACAGCTCCTCTACACGTATCCACACCGACGGGAAGGATTCCAAACGCTTTTGGAACTGATCTGCTAGGATCTGTGAAGTGAATAGGGTTTCCAAGACTTGGGATCGAATCCCAGGAACTAGAACCTCAAAAGAAACGATTTTCTTGTGTTCTAGATCTGTCTTAGGGTTCTATAAGTCGAGTTCTTCCCTTAGGACGGCGTCCAACACCTCCTTATAAGATAGAACCCCTAATCCTTGTGAAAAGAGACTTTTTCCGAGTATTGACTCGGTCCGAGTCAGAACTCTGACTCGGTCGAGTCAGAACGAATCAACCCAAGCCCATTGTCAACTCTTGACCCGACCCATTTAGTATTGACTCGGTCCGAGTCAAAACTTTGACTCGGTCGAGTCAAAACATCAGCCAAG
>NW_010963495.1:2849017-2852753 GCF_000463585.1 Tarenaya hassleriana | reverse complement strand
ATCTTTCTGATACTTCACATATAAGTCCATCCCTAATGGTGTGTGACCCTGTAGGCCCATTCGCAGTGGCAGCAGCCTCGAGAACCATTCCTGATCTACAAGTCATGGTTAGCCTCTAGCAAGACGCCATGACCGCCCACGTTGAATTGAGTTAGAGGTGATCTAACCTAGGCAATAACAGCTCGAGTTCTGATCCTTTATCTCACGATATCATATGTTGAACAAGGGCATGGTTTGAGCCACCCTTCAAGTTCAACCGCTTTCTCGTCTTGGCAAATCGACTAATAAAATATATGCAACTTCATCTATAGCGTGGCCACGCATTTTCATAGTCCGACTTCCACGAGAGGGCCCAGCGATATCTCTCCTATTGAGGAGGTGATAAGTCCCATATTGCATGTCTATTATCTCCATATGATTCGTGAACGTATCTGATCAACGCCGTTATAATCATCCGGTTAAAGACGACGTTTGACGCAGTCAAGACACGCCACTCCTCATATCAGATACTCTAGACATCTCAGGTCTGAGGATCCAAGAACGAACCGCTGTATGAGATTCAAGTCATGACTCTGTCCATGTGACAATCTCATGCGGGTCACCCAGTCACTCGTTCACAACGAGTACCCATGATTGTGATATGCATCCAATGCATCGATCACACCTCATGCTAGTCTTAATTCATCATTGTTCCCACAATGATAACTGACCAGGGAGTTTAGAATCATTCTATAATGATTCAAGGATACCGAAATATAACAAACATGCCAATCATATAACGGAATGTAACGCATTCATAAATCAATGAATCAATACAATATCAAAATGTCATATCACGGAACATCCTAGAGCATTACAACCAACAGTCATTATTTATCAAATATGCAAAATAAACAATGAACAAACAATGCATTCATCCAATGAATTCATTATAATACATATGTTCTCATATCGTACGATCATCATAGAGCATCACAACCATCATATTCTCCCAAATGAAACCCTAATTTTCTAGTATACTTTATATAACATATTAGCCTAGAGTAGAATTTATAAATTTCTCGAATATTTTACGAATAACAAAAACACGTTAAATACGTCATAATAACCCGAATACACAACGTTGTACCTTCGAAATGTAATTTCGACCATCTTTGACCGCGTTGACTCGTCAAACTGGTCAAACTAGTCAAACTCTCGATTTGACGAATTTATCAATTTCAAACCCTGAACATGTTAATAAACACCCCATATAACAAATTTCATAAGTAAAAAATAATCGCAACTCTTTAAATTTAATACCTTATTTTGTTTAACAATGCATGTTCTCCCAAACGAAACCCTAATGTTCTAGTACACTTTATGTAATACATTGGTTTGTGGTAGAATTTATCATTTTCTCGAATGCTTTACAAATAACAAAAACATGTTAAATACGTCATAATAGCCCCTATACACAATATTGTACCCTCAAAATATAATTTCGACTACCATTTGTCTGCGTTGACTCATCAACTTAATTTAAAAAAGCGCGTCTACGGCGTGCCTAGGCGGTGGGGGCGTATAGACGATAAGAAAATCGCCTCCAGACTTGGAGGCGAGGCAAAATACAGGAAACGGTCTTAGGCACGTCTTTCTGTGCACTCCGTACAAGGCGTGAGTCGCGCACCTCTGAGATATGGTGCGGTGCAATCACAGAAAAATCAAATTTTCTGAAAAAAAAATGATGAAAATTGAAGAAGGAGAAAACGTGGGCGTGTGGGAGAGCCTTCTTGAGAAAGGCATGTGGAGGGAATCATTTAATTAAATTTAAGAAATAAGTGGCGTCCACTAAGACTCTTCTTTTTAAATATATATATATATATATACTATAGAAATTAAATGATAAGATTCATTATATATATATATATGCATTGGTGATATTTAAAAAGTTAATTTTTTTATCTAAACAAATAATATTTATCTATCATTCTATTTTTTAATTTTATTTATATTATTGTAAATTTTATAATAAGCATACTATACTAACTAAATTATATAATCTATGTTGATATAGTTAGTATATAATCTATACTACCTAAACTATAATATATATATATATATATATTGATGTAAAAATGATAGGTGCCTCACGTGCACCTCCGCCTCACACCTCACGCCTCAGTTTTTTGGACCTTTTGCGTCTCGTGACGCCCCGCGCCTTTTACAACCAAGCTCGTCAAACTAGTCAAACTCGTCAAACTCTCGGATTTGGCGAATTTATCAATTTCAAACCATGAACATGTTAATAAATACCCCATATAACAAATTTCATAAGTAAAAAATAATCGCAACTCTCTAAATTTAACACATTATTTTGTTTAACAATGTATGTTCTCTCAAACGAAACCCTAATATTCTAGTACACTTTATGTAACATATTGGCTTAGGGTAGAATTTATCATTTTCTTGAATGCTTTACGAATAACAAAAACACGTTAAATATGTCATAATAGCCCCTATACACAACGTTGAACTTTCGAAATGTAATTTCGACCACCATTTGACCGCGTTGACTCGTCAAACTCGTGGAATTCGTCAAACTCTCGGATTTGGAAAATTTATCAATTCTAAACCATGAACATGTTAATAAACACCCCATATAACAAATTTCATAAGTAATAAATAATCGCATCTCTCTAAATTTAACACCTTATTTTGTTTAACAATGCATGTTCTTCGAAACAAAACCTAAATGTTCTAGTACATTTTATGTAACACATTGGCTTATGGTAGAATTTATCATTTTCTCGAATGCTTTACGAATAACAAAAACACATTAATGTCATAATAGCCCTATATATACCATGTAACTTAAACCATCATTTGACCGCGTTGACTCGCCAAACTAGTCAAACACTGAAATAAACATGAAACCCCAAATGGGTGTTACGAGTTTGACTAGTTTGACAAGTTTTATGAGTTTGATTAGTATTACGAGTTTTACGAGAGACGAGTTTCGTTGAGTTTGACGAGTTTGACCTGTTTGACGACTGTATTTACAATGTAATACACCAGTCAATTTAGTACAAATATGAATTGATAATGTCATTACATTCACGAAAAAGGAATATCACACTCTTGGCATCTTTAATTTTTCATTCCCTTTCATGTTCCCCACTATGCTTATTGGATGAGATTCTTGTAGATTTCATTTGTTTCTCACATCGAATTTGCCAAAAAATCGCGTCGGAAAAGAGAAATTCGAAGAGAGAGAAGGAAAAAGGCTCGAAGAGAGAGAAACGATGCAGGTGAAAAACAACGTCAGAGAGGAGAGAGAAAGTGGGATAAAAGTATATCTATATTTATTTATTTTAATATATTATAATATTATATAAATAAATAAAGGGTATTATAGGGAATCTACATTTATAAGGGTATATATGATGTTATTGTTTTTTTCCTGAGTGGGGGTAATGGCTGAAATCAAATGTATTATTTAAGGGTATTTTTGCAATTGATCCAGAACAGAACAGAGACCAATATTTTGCATTATTATTATTATTATTATTATTATGATATAATATTTATAAGTTTGCCCATTTTCCCTTGAAAGACCATTTCAAGTCTTACAATGAAGAATCTCACTCAAGAAATCAAAGGGCTTTTTCTTATTGCATAATATTTATTATATTAACTCCTAAAGTTCAGATTACAAAATCTAATTTACGTTGTAAATGTTATAATTTTGAGCCCA
>NW_010963495.1:2835084-2848811 GCF_000463585.1 Tarenaya hassleriana | reverse complement strand
AAATATATATATATATATATATATATATATATATATATATAGATGTTGCAACAGCCATCTCCCCCGCAACTTAACGTGGAGGTACTTTTGACCATGAATTAATGAATCACAGGTTTCTTCCACGTGATTTGCAATCTCCTCAACCCTCTTTACCGGTAGATGAACGAGCAACTACTAAAAATAGACCAACACAACATGTTTTCTAAATGTTTGATATCGATGATATCTAATTTTGTTATCCGAATAATCATATACCATTTTCAAATATTATATGAAATTATTCACACACATGTAGTTTATTTTTAAGCAGAATACTAAATCTTAACGATAAAGAACTACAAAAATGTTTGTCTTTTAAAATAATAATCCCACGGAGTGAATCATTTTCCAACTCGAAATCTTTTTTATCGCCTTTTGTTTTTTGTAAATATAACTAAGAAAGGCATCTGCAGTTTTCCTTCATGCAAACAACAATTACACACGTACAATCCAACTGTATAATGACCCCTTTTTCTTTGTAAATTTCATGAGAGAGTGGAAAAAAACAAAACGGAAGATAACAGATTAAGCTTTCTCCTAAAATACAGACACGTATTGGATTGAACACATGCAACATTAATCTTATTGTTACACTTAGGCTTTTGCTTCCCATCAAAGACAAACGAGTCTCGACTCATCAGACAGAGGGCGATCTCTTAGAGACAGTGACTCTAAGGCCATTCTGTATGCGAAGAATGACCGAAACAACGGACTTCACTTCCTGCCCTTCAACCACATTGATATCATAGTTTCGTATTATCTCCACGAACACTGTCTTCAGCTGTGTGAAGGCCATTTCCCTCCCCAAGCAAGCTCTCGGACCGGCGTTGAACGATAAGAACTTGTAGGAAGGCTCGTGTTTCAGCCCTCCACTCTCCGAGATCCATCTCTCGGGTTTGAAGTCCGAAGCGTCTTCTCCCCACACCGCTTTCATTCTCCCCATCGCGTAAATGATTATAAGGATTTTCTCATTGGCGCCGACTTTGTGCCCGCTCGGTAACACGTCCTCTTTGGTTGGAGACTTGCGTTCGAATGGAACCGGAGGGTATAGCCTTAGTGTTTCGCATATTGCTCCGTGTAGATACACCAACTTCTTCAGGTCCTTTGGATCAAACGATATCTCACCATCATCATCGCGATTTGCCATTCTTGGCAATTTGCTTTGTATTTCTTGGCGGATCTTGGCGAGAGACTCGGGGTTCTTGGAGAGAAGCCAGAAGAGTCTAGTAAGAGTAGATCCCACTCCCATCCCAGCTACCATAAACGTTAAGAGGGTGTCTCTTTGGAATTTATTGTCATATGGGTCGAAGAGCTTGTATTTGGACTCGTCTGAATTCATGTAGAATGCCAACAGATCCATAACTTCGCCATTGGAATGGATCCCCGACCGTATCTCCTCTCTTTTCGTAGATGCGTATTTTGCACAGATTCGGTCGAAAGTGGCGTGAGCTCTCCTCATCTTCCCCTCCGCCCCGACTCCGAGCCAGTTTTGGATCTTCCACAAGAATCTTGGCTTAACATGCCTATACACGATGCACTCTACAGCATCGTTCAGAGCGTTGTAGAACTCGACCTCAGGCAGTTCGATGGAGAGACACCCGGGATCGTACCCGGCTATCGTAATGCATGTCGTGTCGAAAATGTATCTCTCGAGCACGTCTTGAACGTCCACGACCATATTTTCCTTTGCGGCCTGGTCGAGAAATGGCAAGAGACCCGTCTTGAGCTTCTTGACGTTGGCGAGGAAGGAGAATTTCTTGAACCCTTCGTGGTTGAAAATCGATTGAGTCGATTTCCTCAGATTCTCCCAAAGGTCGGAGTCCACGTTCAGTATACCGTCTCCAAGAACATCGAACACTTCCTTGAACTCGGGTCCCTTCGGGTAATTGCTGAAATGCGAGCTCATTATGTGGTGAATGTTGGATGGATCCACTGTGACCAACATGTCGATTCCTGCAAACCATGGCCCCTTGAAAGTAAATGTCAAGTCTGAAATCTCAAGAACATCGGCCGCCCAATCGTAAACGCGGTGGAACACGACAAGGACACCAGGAAGCATCCCTAGGAATGGCCAGTTCCTGGGGAAGCAAGCATGAGGTTTCTTGTTGAGCAAGATATGGAAGACGAGAAAGCAAACGAAAGCTATGGAGATTTCAAGAAACCCTATCGAAGGCGAAGCCATTAGAGAAGGATTCCTTTGAGGAGGGTTCACAAAGGAAGAAGCTTTATGATTATTTGTATGGTTTTGGACTGACCCAACAGCTCAATTTAGTTGCTATTTATAAAAAGCTCACTCACAGAGTAAACCCATGGGGGATGTGAAGATCATTTGAAGTGCATCCATCACGCAACAATTACCTGTATAAACACATTAAATGAGAAAATACCCTCCAGCTAATGTGAAAGTCCAAAACAAACGCATTAAATTTAAATAAAAAAAATTAATGGCAGCAAACACTAAGCGTGTATGTAAAATCTCGTAAATACTGTAATACATTAGGTGTTTCACAATTCATTACACGAGCATGGATTAAACGTGTGAAGAAGAGAGCAGAGAAGAACACTCCGGATGACTTGGCGCTTCGGTAGGGGCCGGCCGTGGCATATGACTGAAAACCGTACTGACATTACGCGTTTGCCGACCTGGGCCCAGAGAGATGTAAGGAACAGACAGACTTTCTATCTCCCCTGTTTTGTACCTTTGAGTCAGATGTCTAGTGCACTTTGAGTCTGGTTCTTGATCTTGATTCTGGTATGCAGTCTAGAACCTTCTGGAATCCCCAATGGCGGATTCTCGCAACAACGATTATCGACGACAAAGAGTTCCCACTCCTTAATCCCGCATTTATCCAATGCAGAGTGCAATCTCTCCTTTTCGTTCTCCCTCGGGTATGAACCGTCGGGTGTGACAAGAACGGCACCTGTGTAAGACTGTCCTGCCACACGAGCTGCTCCATGGTAATGGAAAAGACCCCAGCCGAGATCGTCAGACACATCTACGATTGTCCAAAACTCGTTCGAAACCACACCATTGTCCAACACACTGAAATTGAACGTCCCGGGGGTTTTCCCTCTCTTCACTGAGTACCTTCGCCTTCTCCATACCATATTCCCTTCAAACGTCCTGACCTGGAATACGGGTTCATACCAAAACGACGTCTTTCCTTTTCCTCTGTAGAAAAGTTGGTACTGACACGGGAACTGGTCATAAGCCGGGTTCTGTCCCGCAGTGACTCGCCAGCTCCAACCCAAGTCCCCTAACCATCCGACAAAAAGATCTTCAGCTGTCTCATGACACAGTTCGTTTCCTTGGAAACTGGTCATGGGAGGGACACGTGGCTTTTCAGGGACCTTGGCATCCAACTCAAGGCAATTGTGTTTCTGCAGAACGCATAGGGAGAAAGCCTCGAGGTACGGACTCTCGTACGAGGCGATGCATCTGTAGCTACAGACCTGGTCCACTGGACTACACTGGTTCAGACACTGAAGAGCTTTTCTGCAATTCGGGTCCAAGAGACAGTTTATGATCTGAGGTCCACAGTTCTTTACCATGCATCCAAGTGTAGAGAAACCTTTTGATCTCAAGTTTTTCAAGACGGGCACCGGCCTTATATATGCGTTGATGATAACGAGCAGACAGAATCGTATGTCGTCAGAGTTGCGTCGTCCCCATGCATCTTCCACAGTCTTTACCACCTCTGTTGCTTTGGTTTCTCTCTTCTTGAGTTGCATGTCAGTCCCACCAAGCTTGTTCACCAAATTTGGAGAAGAATCGAAGCAGATTATATTGGGGATGTTTCCGCTGTTTGCTTGAATCCACTTCACTGATTCTGGGTTATTAACAGCCACAACCACCAAAATATCACCCCGGTTCAGGTCCTGTTGCAGATCCAATGCCCTTTGATCTCTCGAACGCCATAATCCATCATTAAAGACGGTCATTTCATACCCTTCATCAACCCATTTCAGTCTTTTTGCCTGCTTATAAAAAAAGAATCATCATTAAAGACTCGCATTCACGGTGTTGTATACACCACCAAATCTATGATAAAGTCATATATCCTCATGAATATGGGCGGTCAATTAAGTTACTGTGGTAGAAATAGAATACAGAAAGCAAATGAACTTCATCAAGAACATTCACATACTCAACGTTAATTCCAACGGTGAAATCTATTCCCCACATACAACTGTGAGTTCCTACTTGTCTAGACTTGACATTTCAGCACCGAACGAAAGAATCTAAGTTTCCATGGGCGGCGTGAAGCAAATGCATTTACGGAAGAAACGCCCAAAAGAAGAGAGAAACACTTACAGTGTGGAGCATAACCTCCTCCCATGCTGCGGATTTCAGCGGACTGACGGCTCCTTCTCCCACAAGACCCACAATTCTCACCGGCGGCTCACGCTGCTCCCTCGCCGTACTCTCCGCCGTCTCCGAAACCGCGGAGACGACAGTTCTTGTCCGGAAAACCACTCTCCGGCGGGAAATCGGAGTTTGTTCCAAGGAGAGAGGAGGCTCCCAGAAAAAATTAACCGGCAAGAAAACCGGTCGACGGGAGAAGAATCGGCGGTTGGAGAGAAAACCAGGTTCCGGCTTGAGAAGAGAAGATACGTCGAAAGACATGGCCATGAGAGAACGGATCTACACCGACCGCTGTGAGACAGAGAAGATCGCGCGGAGCATTTGTGCACAGGGATGTCTGCCAAGTGTTCAGTTCTGATTGGCCGATGGTAAACCACTTCGTGTCCCTTGAACTTGGAATGTAATAGAAATGCCCAGAATCACGCGGAATCTAACTAGCGTAGGTTTTCCTTCTCCCAAATCCTTCCCGATTTACACCCATTGTCATAAGAAGCACTTTTGTTCTCTTGGGTTCCGAAACTAAACTCGAAAGAACAAATAACGGTAACGACACATCAAAACGCAGCACATGATTTTCATTGCAGGAAACTGTCCACACTGGAAAGAATTGTGCAGATTGAACTGTCAAACAAGGCAAAGTGTGTAAACAGGAGAGAGCAAGCAACCCCATTCAATCCAGGGTTACCTTATTAATTACCAAAGCAAAATAGCAGAGGGCCGATCTTCCCATTGAATACAGACAGACAGGAGGATCGTTTTGCCTTCTGAGTGAGTCAACAGCTTTAAAACAAAATCAAAATGACACAGGCCATAACACCTTCATATGAAGTTACGGATGTCCAAGGATTTCACATCCGGCATAGCCTCGTCTTGGAATTCCTCCCTGAAATTTTTGGGGATAGAGAAGGGTTCAACATAGGATTCTAAACCATGTGTAGTGTAGATCAAGCGAGACAGGAACAAGGGCGAGCAACTTACTTCTTTTTCTGAGCTTCCATGGCTTCCAGAGCCTCACTCTTCAGCTCCTCTAACTGCACTTTGGCGATTTTGAGTTCCAACTCTTCCTCATATTTAGGAAGATCTTCTTTTCGGATTCCAAGCCTGCACAAATGGGATGCAAAAAAAAAAAATTACTCAAAGAACAACCTTTCGAACAGGAATTAGTGATAACGGTTCAATCATGCCAACCCTTCACCTCTACATGAGTGGAAAAGTAAACTAACACTAGCAAAGCAGCCAATGTGCGAGCCTAACACTTTTCAAGCAAAATATGTCGTTTGCACTGACCATCTTATGGGCCATTGGGATTTTGCATATCATAATCCTAATCATGCATGAACGGCATCATCTTATTTCATTAGCTACAGCAATAGGAAAACCTATAGATCTTCCGGACCACAAGAACCCAGTTCCCATCAGCCAGCTAAACATCTGGCTGACAGGTCCAAGCAAAGCATCAACGGAAGATATATCACAGCAGATGCCATATAATGACAAAATGTGTCCCACGTGAAGGACCCACCAAGGCAAATTAGAAAGGAGTAAGAGGTTGCTTTTATTTTTCTTTTTTATGCGAGAAATGCTTACTTCTTGTTGATCTTGTCAAATTCTGCCATCAAAAGAGCCATTCCTTTCTTATCGTCCCTCATAAGAGGCTTTTTTATTTCCTTTTCGACTTTGTCGAGAGCCTCAAACATCATAGCCTCGGCACCAAGCTCATCAGTAAGGCCCTTCCTGTAGAAAATAAGCCATAAATAGAAAAGTGACCCCAAAAGCTTAACATTCAGCACAAAAATACAGCTCATATCTAACAATTGTAGGATACGTTCAAACTATATGTGAGAAGGGAAAGAACCGAAAAGATATTCAATATCAAAACATTTTCTTCGACGATGGATATTACAGGACCTATGGCAAGTTATTACAATATAGACAGTTTATTTGTTGCCAGTTATGGTAGAATGAAACAAAAGAGCAACTTCAGTGGCAAGGGAAAACCTCTAATAGATTGACTCAAAACACCTACCTCTCGCGAATCTCCTGCAACTTCAACAAGTATTCACGGGCATCTGGAATCTCCTTAGTCTCTATGTCAATGTCATACTGAATTCGTTGAGATTCTGAGAACATGTCTGCTCTGCATATCGCGTAAAAGGATAATAAACAACCAAATCAACATATAATAAAATCATACTCTTACATAGACGTAGTTTATGGAAAATTGAACGCGAAACCAATAATCTAAAATACGTTATAACATAACAAGAACCATTTAAAGCCGAACAGCTGCAAGAGTCCTACTTTTTTCTGATTGTCTTCATGACATTTGCATACTGCCGTACAGCAGCCGGGTCATCTGGATTAATGGTGATCTTTTCCTTGCGAAGAACATCAACTGCAGCCAGAAATTTGGTCTTGATCTCCATGAAGACCTCCTTCAACATCTCTATTCAGAAGACAAAACCAAAACAACCTCTCACACATGAGGACATAATTCCGACATGAAATGCAAGGGAAATTATTTGCAGCAAGCTCAGAAAAAATATAAACTAAATGACATGCATAATATTCTGTTCAAATCAATTAATCCAGTTTATCCGCCAACCGTCTCCTTTAAATGTAGGGCGAGCAGCTCCAGTTTCCTTGGCGAAGGAACGAACCGAAATAGCATGCTGCTGCTGCAAAGCGACCACACTGCCATGGAGCTGCATAATCATAGAAGAGTAAGATGTTGAATATGAGCATACAGAATAACAGAGAAGTACGGTCACCAACTCATCCTGTTCGCAAACATTAATCAGCTAATAAAGTTCCAATCTTTTCACCGTTTACACTCATAATTTTCGGATTATGCTACTTAGGTGAATTCATTGACAGCTCGGAAGGAATAAAAATCCCCGTAAAACCCCCTCCATACATACAACACTGGCAGCAAGATATCATTCAATTTGCCCCGAGAAACTCTCCTATCGAAATTGTATACGAGTTGGCTTAAAATCAGCATCCGAGAGAACACAAAAAGAATCGACCAGAATCAGCACGTGAAACGTGGGAAATCAAATCGGAGAGGGAGAGAGAGAAAACGCAAACAGCAAGATCACTGAATGAAGCCGATGTGCTTGAAGGAATCTAGGGAATCGAGCGAGAGAAAACAAACCTGCTTGGATCTGGAGAGGAAACGAGAAGCAAGCGCCATGTTTTGATCGAAGTTGTTTGGTTTCAGGAGACTAGGGTTCGCGCAGAGTTGAAAGATCCGCAAGCAATTTAAGAGGTACGTAGTAAAAACTAACGCTTTTACAGCTGCGGTAAATAATTAACCTCAGAATGATAGATCAACGGCTGAGATTTCTTCGATCGGCTCTCTTTTTCCCCCAAAAAAAATATTATTCTTTTGTCAAGATAAAAAAAAATTATAATCAGTTAAGACATATCTCGTTTCTATGGGCCCGACCCGTAATTTCTTTTTCTCGTTTCACCACCATCGTTAGAGTACTACAACATATTAGAGCATTGCAAATACAAAGAAAACAAACCCTATAAGGTAAAAAAGTAAATAGTAAAAGGAAAACATAAGAAGAGGCAAAGGCACTTGGGAGTAAAAACAGAGGGGACTCAGTTTTTGGATCAGAAAAAAGATTCAGCAAGCACAGCCTCCGTTCCGCTGCTCGATCATTTCTGAAACAGATTCAGACATGTCTCTGAAATATCTGCACAAGACAAAATTGAAATATGTAATAAACAAGACAAAAGAACTGGAAAAAACAACTACGTTTCGTATAATATATATATATATATATATGTGTTCTCACATGTTGTCTTGTTGACGTTCGTTGGCGAGAGCTCTGTCTGCAATCCCCAGAAAAGCATCATCGACATTGGTATTTTCCTTGGCCGAGGTCTCGTAGTATGGGATGTTGCCCTTCGAGACACACCATTCCCTGGCTCTCTTCTCTGCAACCTGCAGGAATTCGGCGAGTTCTTGAATCCGTTTAGATCTGGAAAGATTGTGACCGAGACAGAATCTGGAAATCTGAAAGAGAGATTCATGAGGGGATAGTTCTCGAGTACCACTCTACTGTTTCCGCCGTCTACATCGATCTTATTCCCGATCAAAACAAAGGGAAACGTCTCGGGTTCGATAGGATTTGCCTGTTATAAACCAGACGAAGTAAAATGTTAACTATGACTTAGTCATCAAGAAACCTATCTCTGAAAAAGATCTGAAAATACCTGCTTGAGAAATTCTTCGTGCCAGTTGTTGAGGGATTCGAACGTTCTAAGGGTATTCACATCGTATGAAAGAACGCAGCAATCGGCGCCTCTGTAGAATGCAGAACCTAAACTGTGGAACCTTTCTTGTCCGGCTGTGTCCCAAATCTGTGTTCCATACATTGGATACATGCCGTTGTTACATAAACAAAGACAGAACATGAAAGCAAAGAACCCAACAACCAAAAAAAAAAAAAAGTGCTGGTGTAATGTTTCAGGGGAACATGAGAGGATGATGATTTTACTTGCAAAGTGGCGAACTTTTCTCCTATATGCAGCTCCTTGGTGACGAAATCCGCTCCGATGGTGGCTTTATATTGCCGGTTA
The DNA here is from genome assembly GCF_000463585.1 of Tarenaya hassleriana. NCBI lineage: Eukaryota > Viridiplantae > Streptophyta > Magnoliopsida > Brassicales > Cleomaceae > Tarenaya > Tarenaya hassleriana. Next base: position 2,839,810 of record NW_010963495.1, on the reverse strand, counting down.
AACCTTTTATACACGTACCTTGGGTCACAAGTTAAGGGTTTTACAAGGCGATTGAATGTCTGCAGAAACCGAGATCAACGTAGAGCTTTGCACTTGAACAGTAGATTGTTAAAAAGGCAATGAATTTTCATTTGAAACAGGAGATGCGAGAATTTTGAAATGTTTGGGAAATCAGATGAGACAAAACAGGGAAAACTTCAAAGAGGTTCTGCCATTAGAGGATACTGGTTCATCAAAGATGTCTTCCCAACGCTGCAGAAAGATCAAGAAGAACAGAACAGAATAAGAAGGAAAAAAAAGATGAAAATTTTTGGAGATCGAATGATAACCCTCGATTTCGATGGTTACCCAGGAGAAAGTTATAAGCAAAAATCATGAAAAGATCATGAAAATCGGAGAAAGACGGCAACTTTTACCCGCTGTCGCCGAGGACGATAACCTTGAGCAATGTTCTGTTCTTGATGGAATCCATCGTCCTGAAAACCAAATCCAAAAAGATGAAGCAAAACAAAAGAGGAACCTTTTTTGTTGTTGTTGTTGGGTTTTTGGTTCCTCCAGGAAATGTTTCTTTCTGGATTCGGACAGAGACGATGATTGTTCCTGATCTTTCCTCTAAATGAAAATAAAAAAATTGTATTTATTTATTGGTAGAGTTTGCGTCATTTTCGTGTGTTGTTTTGTAATTTTGGGTGATGCGAGGGGAAGCCATGTGAATCCTTTGCCAACCAAAACCCAAAAGCAATTGTTAGAGACGAATTCGACCCTTTTTTTTATTTCGTAAATTATTTATTAAAAAAACTATAATTTTTTTGGTTTATAAATGGACTTGCTAGGGCATCTCTTACTTAACTCCTATTAATTAGAATCATACTATATATTTAATCGTACAACATGGTTCGTCGACATGTAGGGATAAGATGTCCTCCACATCGGTTCTCTTCGTTGGTCGTTGACAGGTAGCATAGCTATCCATGATTAAAATTTAAAATACATTTTTTAAAATTCTTCTTTTTTATTATTATTTTTTAAAAAAAAAGGTCAGGAACCTGTGCTTTTATATGCTCTTTTAAAATATTTACTGCGATCACCCGTATCTGATTCTGTCTGTTGTTTCTAAATTTTATACAAAAAAATAAAAAATCGACCGTAATTGATATTTTAGAACTACTTAACAAGCATGTAACGTAAAACGGCAACGTTTTTGTAACTAATTAATCATTTTTATTACATAATTTAAACTGTTGGAAAAAAAAATAGTTACTCACGTTACGAAGTTTTCTGACACAGATGCGCGTAAAATACTCTGTGGAACATAACTGGATACTAGAAAGGCCCAACTATATTGGGCTTTAGGTTTACAGATTTTCGTTCGGCCCGGCCCATTAATTCGTACTGAAATACGACATTAGAGCCCTTTGAAGTTTGAACGTTCTATAAACAACTAGCGAAGCATCATCATCACACAAAAGCTTGTTACTTTCGGTGCCACCTTTCCACAGACGGACCAGCAAGACTATACCATATATACGTACCCTAACAACTTGGTACCGATTTCATGAAGACGTACTGTAACCATATACGATTATCTATACATTAAAAAAAAGCGTAATTAACATTGATTTAGATTTATATTCACACGTACGTGTGGGGTCATGGAGCAGAACGAGAGAGACTGGAGTTGTTCTGAAAGCGCCAACTGTTTCGAGACGTGAACTCGATTTCGTCGTCGGGGTCACAGTACACCACGGAAGGGCTTCCGTGGTTGTGTTTTCCTTCGTACGTTGTCAGTACGTAATCTGGATTTGCCGTGTCTTTTTCTATTCTCTTCTTCACGCTGCAATTCGGGTTCGAACACTTGTGATAGTGCCTGTCGAAATCGGATTATCGGTCAATAACGTATGTTTTGTATCCAATTGTTTCATTAATAAAAAAACAGACAGTCGTCCACTAGCTTATTAGTTTTGGGCATGAAAGGTATTCAACAGCCATATATGATCATCAACAGTAACATTATACAACTTATGATAAGTGGACGTATATATTTAGCATACAAACACCTTTTTTAATACGAAAACAATTACATGTTGTCCTTAAGTGATTTGTTCATTTAGGTTTTGATTAGTCCATTTATTTAATCCACTCCTTTTCACTAATCAACTTGTAAACGCACATGATTTGCCTGTTTATATATAGTTATAAAATCACTAAGTAGGACAAATAATCTCCTGTATCCTATATGACCACCATGACAAGATTGCTAGAACAATTGATTGATTACCAAGAGGACGAGTAGAGCTATACATATATATATACACACACATATATATATATATATATATGTAGACTATACAATTAGACTTTATGTTCATTTGGACAATGATCTTTTGAAGATACATGGTTGAATTTGTGTCGTTCAACGGGAAAACGTCATATCTGCATTCTAAATTAAGTGAATTAATATTTGTTTTTTTTTTCAACTCCTATAAGAGAGTCTTTCATCTCAATTCATCAAAATGGGTGCATTCATCAATTTCACCCATTATCGTATGTAGAGAGATCATCACAGATGCACATGATCAACACATACATAGATGTTTATATATATATATATATATATATATATATATATATATATATACATATGTAAATGCAACTTGCATTTCAAGGCCGGTAAATGAAGTAGCCATGCTTGCCGGTGGACTTGCACCGTTAGGAGGGACTTTCTCCGACGAGTTTATACTCCAAGTGGACGAGGGTGAGTCCTCGCGGTTGATTTCGTCTCCGATCATCTGTAAAACATCGGAAACACTTGAAAAATCAAGATCGAAGTTGAAAATTTCGTCTAATTCGGTGAAATTAGGGTTAGGGCTCGAAGGGAAGTTCATGTCTTAGAAGGGAATAGTCAGGAGACTTCAAGGCAAAGAGGAGAAGAGGGGAGGATCTCGCTCAAGAGATACTGTTATTTATATCACAAAATCTAATTAAGGAAAATACTATTTAGAAGAAGAAAAAAACATGTATAATAATTAAACTAACTAAGACTTTCATGGTTACTTCCCCAAATAGATACAACGAAGCTTCTTCGATTAATAAAACATCCATTTGCTAACGACATGCTAATATATATATATATTTTTATCATAAACAAGTCTTGAAAATTAGGAAAAAGTTGTTTTTCCACGCAACTCTTTCGATTTTCACCGCTGATGTTACTTGCTTCCAATGGAGTGCGCCCAATTAGCATGCATGTATTATGCATATATACGCTAAAGTTTTTTTTTTTTGGAATGAATATGCATAACCACTTCGAAAAATATATATATAAACATTCTGTGCAAAAAAAAAAAAAAAAAAAATCTAAGTAAATCCCTTCAAACCCATCCTCTACATCACTCCATACAATCATCCTTTATGCTGAGAAATATATATATACACCTTGTGCTTGTGGTCCGTTTAGTTGGAGCTTTATGTCGTTGCACCTTTCCTATGCAAATATTAAATATTTTGTAAAATTTTAGATTATATATGACAACCATTATGCTATGATTTCGTTGCTTTCCTTTCTATATGAACAAAAATTTAAAACATTAATTTATACTCCCCTAAGAGTTCGTAAGCAGATGACGTCATCCCAATGACCCAAATCCTACTCGGTTTTAATCTTCGGTCGGCGGCGGATGATGGCCGGGCACGAGTAATCGGCCCAACCAGTGATAATCGCGACCACGTGGCAGAATATTCGATCCCCATGGACCCACCAATTCGCATATTCTCCTCTCTGGTCGTGCTCGTGTTCGGAAGAACTTTGCACACCAAAGCCTAGATAAATTAGGGTTCCCTTTTTAACAAAATATATGGTTTGGGTCCGTTAACCATGGTTAAAAAATAACTAAAACATTTTAAAGTTTGAAAAGTTTAGAAATATATTATATGTATAGGAATAAAATATATAATTTTAATCTAATAGCTATATGCACTGTTTTTTTTTGTACGATCGAAATCTCACGTGATCATTTTGCATGGATCGGTCGCTTTGACCAGCTTGACCTAGTCACGTTGACTTAGTCTCCACATCGCAATTTTCTTGTTCAACCGGTCGTGGTACGTATGGCGTGTGAATATGTGTATTTTTGTTTTTAATGCAACTTGTATGTCAAGTTGTAGTTTACTCAATTCAATATCACCAATTGTAAATTATTTTTGGATCAAATTATATAAGTGAATGGACTAATTATCTAACTACGGTAACGATAGCACTATATCATGCATGCTTTTAAATAATTTGGCTGATAAATTAATATACTTTTAACGTCAACTATTGGGGGTCAATACTTATATAGTAAGTTCTCTCCAACTTGTAATATTTTTGCTTTATGTTTTGCGAATAAAATATTACGACAATCTATACGTACAAACCCTAATTTTTCAGTGTCATGCTAGTGATATATATAGCTAGGGTGCATTATAATTATTTTTAGCTAAAAAATTATATATTTACACCTCTGACATTAACACATCACTGAAAAATGATCTATACCGTGTACGTGCCATTTGTTCGGGTTTAATAAAGATCCTAACTTATATATATATATATATATATATATATATATAAGTAAGCCATATATATGTTTATACACATTTAAGATGCGCTTGACCATATAATTACAAGGTCAACCTTTGGGATGAAGACAGTAAACGGACCAATAGTCCCCCCCCCCCCCCGGCA
>NW_010963495.1:2792411-2835003 GCF_000463585.1 Tarenaya hassleriana | reverse complement strand
TGCCCCCCCCCCCCCCGGGCATCGAAAGCGACGTGAAATTTATTGAAAATGAGAAGACTAATAGTAAAAGCCTTCCTTCTTTGCTAAGAAGTTTGACACAGACACACACCATGTAAACATGTATCCAGCCCCTTTACAAAACATGAAAGTATTAATGTTTGATTCCCTTTTTGGGTACGCATGCGCTACTATCTTTTTTTATAAATATCTAATGAATTCATTATAATACCATTTAGTCGGTCCAAATAGTGTTGAGGTGACAATTATCACAAAATTCACGTACTCGACATACCATCAAAGCCTACGAGTTACAACTCTTTTAAAGGGATGCATCCAGAAATAAGTATCTCACCGTCTGATTATACTATATAAGTTGATGCGAGAGAACAAAAACCGGGCCTGATCGATTCGTACCGGTTATCTCCGGTTATTGGGCTTCTAACGAAGCCCACCCAACAACTACTTGGGCTCTTGATGTTAAGTCATTATCTTCTTTGGCATTTTATTGTTATTAGCTTTACTCTTTTTTTTAATAAGTAACCGACATCTCTCATCCAACTACATCTATCTTAGATTCAGAATCACCCTTTGTATATGGATCATTTTAGTCTAAAAATTACTATCGATTTCCACCAATAGAATCGAATTACGTCCCTCAGTATGACTTTGTCACATGTCATCCATTAGACCACCAACTGTCGGTGTTTAATGAATTATTGTTTCGATACTATTACATTTACATAACACGGGTATAATAATTTGTATAAATAATTAAGGAGAAATCGCCATAAAAACCCTGTACTCTTCCCACGTCAACGAAAAAACCATGTACTTTTTTGTTTACCAATTAAACCCTATACTTAGTATGATTAACCAAAAAAACTCCAAACTTGTTAATAATTCACCGAAAACACCCGGTGTCTGCCAACTCAAACAAAAATGATGATGTGGCAATGACTTGGCTTCCAAGTTATATACACATCATCAAAATTATGACACATCATCATTTTAAATAAAAATAAATAACATAATTTATTTAAATTAATTTATATATATATAAATTCACACATATATATATATATATTAAATATATATTAAATATAAAATTACTTATAACTAATAAAACATATATATATATATATTATTTATAATTATATGTGTATGTATTACTTATAATTATTTTTGTTGTAATATGTATATGTATTAGTTATACTATACAATATATATATATATATATATATATATATATTGTAGTTATATATATAACATATACATATATAACTAATATACATATTATAATAAAAATAATTATAACTAACATATACCAATATATATTAACAAATAATATGTATATATATATATTATTTTTAATGTAATTTATAATATATATATATATATATATATGTTTTATTAGTTATAAATAATTTTATATTTAATATATATATATGTGAATTTATATGTATATAAATTAATTTAAATAATTATGTAATTTATTTTTGTTTGTAATGGTGATGTGTCATAATTTTGATGATGTCTACATAACTTGAAAACCAAGTTATTGCCACATCATCATTTTTATTTGAGTTGGCAGGCGCGGAGGGTTTTCGGTGAATTATTAAAGAGTACGAAGAAGGGCAGAAAAAGAAAACTCGGACCAAGAGGAGAGGAGGGAACATGGGAGGGAGAGTGGTTTCTTTCCATGTCAGGAGAAACACACACCATCCATGTCTATTTTCCTATCACAAAACCTATCTTATTACAGTTACCACCTACCACCGACCTTCAACGATATAATTACAAAAAAAAAAACATGTTTGTTAGGTTAAGTTTGCAATCAAAAGGATGCTAATCACTGTTCACCCTTACTCAACCCCTTCCGCCTTCATATTGTTTATTATTAGAACAGATTAAGAAGAAAAAAATCACAAATCAAATGAATCGATCTGGGTGAGAGATAAAGGTGGAGACTTTTATATTAAGGGTTCTCTTTTCGTATAGTTAGCGCCGCCGGCGAAGGATAATCTCAGGTATTTCTTTCTGGGTCTCCTGTTTCTGACCTTGTTGGTGTCCTGAGGCGGTTTCAGCCGTCAGTTTTCTGTTTGGTCGGTGGTAAAATTGAAAAGGAAAAGGAAAATTTCCTGGAGTATCGAGCGTGCTATTGTTCTTTCTGGATTAGTGTCTCTAAATGTGGGGTTTTTTTAGCCGAATTAGATTAGCTTCTCAACGGGCATTGTGTAAATTTTATGGTGGTTGAATTCAGTTTGTGTTTCTGGTCGGATTCACTTCTGTCGCGTAGCGAAACCAATGAGAGTTTTGGCCTCACCTCATAATTTATTGGGAGGATCTTTGCTTTCTTGATTGCGTTTAAAGTCTTGATTTTTAGTTTCATTTTTGGGAGAACTGGTATTCAGGCGGTGCCACTCGGCTTAAGTTTCAGCTTTTTGCTTTGGTCAGAATCTTGCTAGAATTTCCAATTGCATTGTCTGCTTTTGCAGGGATTCCGAGTTCAATTCAAGCGCTCAGCTTCTTTCTTGTAACGGCTAATCATGGAAGCAGCTACTGCTCAGAGGTTTCAGTACCCGTTATGGATTGATCGGAGAAAGTTCGGGGGGAAGCAGGGTGGTTCTTTGCGGTTGTCTCTGCAAGCAAGGGAAGAGAAAAGGCTTAAATCTCTTGCTGTAGCTCGCTTGCAGCCGGGCGAAAGAAGCGATCGGCATCGATCAGTTTCTTCAGGGGTTTCATGTTCTGACAAGAATTCTCCAGGTTTGTCACGAAAAAGCATTTGAATAGTTTGATGTCTATGATCTCTTGTACCTATAATGATTCAAAAACATGTGAGAATCATTCTTGCCTATTGCCGGGTTCAACTGGGTTTCAAAGTTTATATCTTTTGCATGTGATGTGTTTCATTCTGTGATCTGGTTGCTTCCAATGTTCATCATTTGATGGTGGTGGAGATCCATTTCTGTCTTTTCTCGTCTGTAGCTTCCGTGTTGGAGGCTGGAATTGTTCGTTCTCGCTTTGATGAAGAATTAATTTTGAAGGCAAGTAACAATACCCTTTAACAGCTTCAAGACAGTGTCGTCAATTACCATAATCTCGTATTGAATCTCCCTGGATGCTTGAGCTTTGCAGAGAAAAGCAGAGGAGGTGAAGCCATACTTAAATGGACAATCTATATATCTTGTCGGTTAGTTTCTTTCCTCTAATCCTGTTTATACGATTGGTTATTGTTTGCTAAATGTAGACAATTACAACGTATTCCCAATCGGATGCAGGAATGATGGGTTCTGGAAAGACAACGGTGGGCAAGCTAATGTCAAAAGCACTTGGTTATTCATTCTTTGATTGGTATGCCGTTGCCCTTCAACTGTGTATTCTGCGTTGGAAAATGAATGGAAACGTATTGGCTTTGTTCATTTATTTGGGATGTTTTCAGTGACACTTTGATCGAGCAGGCAATGAACGAGAGCACTGTTGCTGAGATCTTTAAGCATTATGGAGAAAGTTTCTTTAGAGAAAAGGAGGTTAGCTTGGGATTCGAACATGATTCAAAAGATCATGGATTCTTCTAGCATTGAGAATCTCGTCACTCGAGATAAACTTGTTGGGTTTACGTTCTTAAGCATTGGTTTCCTTGTAGACTGAGACGCTGAAGAAGCTCTCTCTTATGTATCGAGTCGTTGTTTCAACTGGCGGGGGTGCGGTTATAAGACCCGTTAACTGGTTTGTTTTCTCTCAGCCTGTCGGAACTATGGAACTGGGGCCAAGATCTTGTTATTCGGGCATTCATTACTCTTTTTTACATTATAAGATGCATCATCCGATTATAACTACATCATCGTCAGGAAGTATATGCATAAAGGAATCAGCGTCTGGTTAGATGTTCCACTGGAAGCCTTGGCTCACAGAATTGCTGCAGTAGGAACTGATTCACGGCCACTCTTACACCAAGAATCAGGGGATGCATACACAGTGGTATGCCCTTTCTTTTACTTGTACTTGTACTTGTATGTTATGATAAAAACACAAACGCAAGAGAGTGATGTATTGCATGTAGGCTTTCAAGCGCCTTTCGACGATTTGGGAAGAGAGGGGTGAAGCATACACAAACGCAAACGCTACAGTCTCCTTGGAAAGTAAATGTCCTTTCCGACCCATCATCCTTTTTCAGTTCTTTTGCTCCAATCTTTTGGCCATTTGAAGAGATGTTGAGGAAATACATCACCTCTTCCCATTCATTTAAACCCTTCTGTAACTTTTTATCTTCAACTAGCTGAATATGGTATTCATGTTGTGCAGATATTGCAGCCAAGCTCGGCTACGGAGACATCTCAGATCTCTCTCCGGCCGAAATAGCCGTCGAGGTTTGTCAATCCCTCTTCTCTCTCTCTCTCTCTCTATATATATATATATATATACCGGTTTGGTCGGTTTGCTTAACATGAAGCTCACATATCAACAGGCCTTTGAGCAAGTCCTGAGCTTCCTGAACTGTGAAGACGGTATATGATTGATTATTGCCGAGAGACCTCTCTAGTTTTTCTTGTGGCAGATGGCAAGAACTTATCAATAATATGCATTGTCAGATTTTTTTCCCCTTTCTGATTTTTGGATGCGGGATTCAACAGTGTCATTTTGAAATGCGGATGATTGGTAACATTTGTATATATACACAATTTGTATCCCTCTTGCTCAGATTAGGTTTCTATGGGCATCATTTTATATATACACCACACAAGATTGGATAGAGAAGAAGAACAAGTACATTACATTTGCCAAATCCCAGGGACACTTGAATTATTTCTGTAAAATAGTCAAAGCCAAACACTAACAGAAGGTACCAAATGTCATAGGCAAAACAAGAAATGCTCGAACATGAAGATCAGCTAACTGTTCATGCCACTCCCAGTTCAAGCCCATCTCATTATATCATCAGACATTAACGGCTACACAGCTAACAATGGCAGACGCGTTGGGGACTGTAAGCACTACATCGGACCACAAGAGTGTCCCCCATATCTCTCCTTCTCCACGCCTTTCAACTGCTATCTCTGCACAGCGAATCTCTGTCTTCCCAGAACCCCCACTCCCCTTCTTTCCTTCCCACAAAACCGCCAGCTTTCCACCACAATTCGCCATCGTAGCCCCGCAGAGAAACTTAGGCAGCCCTTCCACGCCCTTCAGTTCTCTCCAGACTCTCCCTTTGGGATCATACCCTCTTATCTTACCCACGTAGTCGTAGCAAAACAAGACGTTCTCAATCACACACGCCCTTCCTCTCCAACCCAAGTCCAGCCTCTTCTCGGGCACGTCCCATCTCCCTTCCTTCGGCTCGTAAACCACACCCTTCCTATCGGCCATGGCGTAAACTTTCCCCTCCATCACCGCGCTCGCGTGCATCCACTTCTCACGCACCTCCACGTCAGGGCTCGGCACTGGCTCCCAAGTTTGCGACTTTGGATCGAAAACCTCAGCCCAGTTTACGGATCTCGCCCAATTATCCACCACGCATCCTCCGATCACATACAGCTTCCCATCGACAACACCCGCAGCAGCGAATTCCCGAGCCACCCGCATGTTGGGGGCTCGACGCCACGTGTGAAATCGGCAATCCAGAACCCACACACTCGATGAAGGGACATCACCGGTGCATCCACCGATCACGTAAATCTCAGAACCCACCACAACGTAGGCGGATCCAACCGGAGGCGGAGAAGGCGGCGATGGAATGGGAACAAGCAAAAAACCAGTCCTATTCGAATTCGTCGCGGTGGGTAGGGTCCGGTGGGTTTTGCGGCGGAGAGTGAACCACCGGGAACAAGGACCAGGAGGGAGTCGGAAGGAGACATAGATGAAGTGTTCGGAGAAGCCGAGGAAGGAGCGAGTCACGTAGAGTTCAGACGAAGCGAGGACAGATCGAACGCTCTTGGAGACGAGAGAGAGGTTCGGATGATCAAATCTCGAGACACGAGCGATGCAATTCAGAGCAACATCGTATGACAGAGATGGAACCAACGGCAGTGGAGGCGGCGACGGGGTCTCTAGTGCGTCATCGGTGTTGGAGGCCGCCATGAATCCCGACAATGAGCGAGTCTCTGCTCGATCGAGGTCTCTGTGTGACGTGTGCTCTGCAACATGTGGGAGGAGGGGTAGATAATGGGCCAAACTGATACGGCCCATTACATTTTTGTTAGAAAGAGGTTTGGGTGATGGCCTATCGGGCCCAATTGGTAGATTAAGATAATTTAATTATTTTCAAATAAAAAGCAAAAGTTGAGATGGCCGAGTTGGTCTAAGGCGCCAGATTAAGGTTCTGGTCCGAAAGGGCGTGGGTTCAAATCCCACTCTCAACAGTTACATTTTTGTATTTTTTCTTATTATTTTATTTGCTGATGTGGCAGCGAACACTACGTGGCGAGTAGAAGTCCACGCGCTCTCTTCCCTTCCCTTCGTCCCAGTCACAAAGAAAACTGGGGGAAAAGGATGTCCAAACGTTCTGCGTTCGTAAGCAAATCAAGATTTCCTCAGAATCTCCTCCAATTTCAGAAACTATGGTTACATTATCTGTTGCCTCTGTTTCTTCATCGTGTTTTACTCCGTTCTCTTCGTTTCATCGGCGTTACAGTTTCAAGGGAACTCAATGGAGCTTCCGTTTCCACAGTCGATACCTTCCGTTTCCTTCAGCGGCTTCGGCGTCTTCGTCTTCCCCCGCTGCACCTGGAATCGATTTCACTTCTCTCGATTCCGCCATTAACAAGGTCCTTCCTTTTCTGTTCACTTACTTGCACAAACATCTTTTTTGTTTTTTGGATGAACTCTGCCCAGATTTCGTATATATAACTACAAAATCGATACATTTATTACGTACACATTTCGAAAGTGGGTTCTTTTCTGGATTTTGGTAAAATGGGATGATGATGATGATGATGATGCAGAAAGATAGTGATGGGGTGAAGGAAGCTCTTGATCGGTTGAGTGAAGCAGGCTGGGCAAAGAAATGGAGCTCTCAGCCATACCTCTCCCGCCGTACGGTGTATATCTATCTCTCTACCCTCCGTTGTGGTTCTGATCAATGCCACGTTCTATTTTCTTACGTTCAAATCAAATGGATAAATTCCATCAGACATCGCTTCGGGAGCTCACAACTCTGGGAATCAAGAATGCAGAGAACCTCGCAATCCCTAGTGTCAGGAACGATGTGAGTTTATAATGCTGTGGACTTCTTGTTGTCTTAATGCCCAACTCAAAGATTAGCTGAGACATTTTTTAACTCTTGTCTGTTGAGGTTTTGTGTAATACAGGCGGCTTTTCTTTTCACAGTGGTCGGAACAACTAGCTTCTTAGCTGTCCTCGCTGGCCAGCTTCCTGGGGTAAACCCAACATCCCTTCTTCTTCTTCTTCTTCTTCTTCTTCTTAGTACTCTGTTTTTGGATGGCTTACTATGGCGTATTTGACAGGATTGGGGCTTCTTTCTACCTTACTTGATTGGGAGCATTTCTTTGGTGGTTTTAGCCGTCGGAAGCATTTCCCCAGGGTAAGAACAAACCGCATTCTGCAATATCTTGTTGATTTGCCCAGTACATGTGTTTACCTGAGCTTTGCTTTTATGTCTCTCTGTTCTTTTGTCCCATCTCTGTAGGCTTCTTCAAGCTGCTATCTCAGGGTTTTCAACCTTCTTCCCTGATTATCAAGAACGGATAGCCAGCCATGAAGCTGCCCACTTCTTAGGTAACAACACCCTTAGACCCATTGATTTGAAAGTTATCCAGACAGCCATCCAAATCCAAGATCCATTCATCGTTCTTGCAGTCGCTTATTTGCTTGGACTTCCGATACTTGGGTATTCCTTAGACATTGGGAAAGAACACGTCAATCTCATCGATAAAAGACTAGAGCAATTGATATACAGCGGTCAGCTTGATGCAAAGGAGCTCGATAGGTACAGTATTGTTCATTCCAAAGAAGCTTTTGATTGATCAAACAGAAGAAAAAATCAAGTTCAAAAGGCTTTGCTTTCAAAGCTGGTATTGAACCCTTGTGTTCACTTTTTTTTGCCCATTTGCTACTGTGGAGTGACTGTAAGACAAAATTAGCTCTTCTCGATTTCAGGCTGGCAGTCATAGCAATGGCTGGACTTACGGCAGAGGGGCTCAAGTATGACAAAGTGGTTGGCCAGTCCGCGGATCTCTTCACTCTTCAGGTTCTTTTAGTTCCTCCTCCAATCTCTTCTCTATACCAGCACCTCCAATCTGATCTGGAAAACCGGTTTTCTGCAGAGATTCATAAACAGAAGCACTCCCAAACTTAGCAACGATCAGCAGCAAAATCTCACCAGATGGGCCGTAAGTTCTCTCTCAGAACACTTACTTGGTTTGGACAGTGAACTGCTTGCATTCAGACATAAAACGTTACAACAAAACGCAGGTTCTGTACGCGGGATCTCTGCTGAAGAACAACAAGGCGATCCACGAAGCCCTAATGGCTGCAATGACGAACAAATCGACTGTACTCGAGTGCATTCAAGCCATTGAGGAGTCCGCCTGATAATATGAGAGTGAGTTTATACAACAGAAAAAAGGATGGTACCCGCATGTCTAATGTTGGCTTAATCAATACCATTGAGATTTCAAGATATAATGAATGATGTTTTTTTTGACGGAAGCAGTTCATCAAATATTACAGAACCTGACTGAGAATTCAATGCCCTCTCACGATTAATCAAACTGAAACGGTCAAGGAATGCGGAATCTGAGACATATTGTCTACTGTGAGGACAACATCAAACCACTCAACCGAACCCCAAATCTCTCCGTCGGAATGCCGTTCCAATGCAATCTCGGCACACCAAATCTCGCTTTTCCCCCGACCGCCGCTGTCCCAGTGGCCGTACCAGAAGACAACCAGCTTTCCACCATGGCACGCCATTGCAGCACAGAGCCAAAGAAACTTGCGCAGTGCTTCTACACCCTTCACTTCTCTCCACACTCCCTCCTCCATATCGTAACCCCTTATCTTCCCCATAGTGTCACAACAGTACAATTCATTACCGACCACGCACCAACTCCTGCTCCCCCACCTCCAATGCACAAACAGCCCCGCTTGCGCCGCCGTCTCCAATGTACCTTTCTTGGGATCGTAGAAGAAGTTGTTCCTCTCATCCATGAAGTAAACCTTTCCATCAAACACTGCGATTCCGCTTGCTCTCTTACCGCCGAGATTCGTGTCTTTTCCTGTCACGGACTCCCAAGATTGAGTCTTTAGATCGAACGTCTCGACCCATTTGTTCTTATCAGACTCGCACCCAGCTATCACGTGTATCTTCCCTTCAACGTCGCAAGCGGCAGCATATTCGCGGGGCTCACCCATATCGGGGCCTCGGCGCCAAGTGTGGAATCTGCAATCGAGAACCCACACGCTCGAAGAGGGCACGCCATCAATTGATCCGCCGATAACGTAAATCTCCGAACCCACAGCTACAACGGAAGATCCCAACCTTGTCGGAGACGAAATCGACGAGACGGGGACCAAACGATTGCCGGTGGACTTCATACTCGTCGCGCCGTGTAGGGTTCGATGCGGGGTGCGGCGAAGAGTGAACCAGCGGGAGGAGAGATCAGGAGTAGAGAAGCAGACATGGAGGAGAGGTTCGGAGAAGCCGAGATCGGAGCGCAAAGTGTAGCAATCCGGCGAAGTGAGGAGTGACCGGAAGCTCTTGGAGACGAGAGAGAGGGTCGAGTGATGACATCTCGGGATGCGCGCCACGCAGTTCAACACGACGTCGAATGGCAATGACGGAATTGGCGACGACGGCGGAGAATTTACCGGTGATGGGTATTCGACGCTCGTGTCGGCGGGAGTGGTTGCTGTGGAGGACATTATCGTGGCGTGTTCCAAGCTAAATCTCTACCTCTTATTATTAATAATATTATTTATTTATTTATTTTTTTTGAGTCCCCGTCGCTCACGTTCTCACAAGATGGAAACAAAATTCAAATACCAAATAAATAAATTTTTAATTTTAAATATAATCTTAGAGAATAATGAAACTACATAATTCTTAACAGGAAAAAAATATTTCATACAAAAAAAAAGATAAACCGAATATGTGTATAAAATAGTTTTGATGCGTGTGGATAATGCATCAAAATTAGGATGTCGGATCGTTTTTAACTCGACTCATTTGGCTCATATCGTTTTGAATTCAGTTCGTTAGACTCATTTTTTAATGAGCCAGAAAAATATCGGCTCAAATCGTTCGCATCGTTGGGTTAGAAATATATAATAATTTTTTATTTATATTTATTCTAAATTTAAATATAAATTTAAATAAATACCTAAAATAATAATAAAACTTCAATATCATAAACTACATAAAAAAAATATTGATTGAGATTTCAAAAGATAAAAAAATAATCTAATAATAGTTTAATAAAAAATAATTTAAATAGATAATAACAACAAAATATATTTCAATAACATTTTTATATTTATACTCAAATTTTCATTTAATATTTTAAATTATCACCACCATAATAATTAGGATATTTATAATATCATATGAATGATATGAGAAAAAAAGAATATAAAATTATATTAGAGTTTTTTTATATAAATTTATTTTTTTAAAAAAAAATCAGCTCGTTGAGCAGTTCACTAGCTCGCCGAACTGGCTCCTTACCGCCACGTGTTCAATGAGTGTGACTCGTAGGCTCGTTTTTTAATAAACTGAAAAAATTATGGTTCAAATCGTTCGTTTTCTGACGAGCCACGAGCCAACTCGTGAGTCGGGCTCGTTTCGACATTCTTAGTCAAAACTGTCTCAGTGACGACATAAATGAGATTTTTCTCGTACGTCCAGTTCCATCTGAACTCTATGCTTACAAGTTACAAGTAGTGAGTTATTTGCACGTATTCAAAGCAACAACAAAAAAATCTCATTGGCTGATTTATTATAACCTACGATCAATACATGAGTCATCCTTCCTTCAAACCCCGAAACCCTCGCCACCAAGAAAAACTATCGTACATTTCATCTCTCCTCAACCATACGTAACTATCAAGATCCATGCATGCATGCCTCTTCCGTACGTACGTAGATACAAGTACACCGTATACAAGGTTGTCAAAAGGAACAAAAAACTCAAACCCTGACGAAGAAAATACTAAGTTCGGGTCCGTTATTCCCTTCCGGACTCAACATGTAAAAGGTCTCGGAATCTTTGGATCCGACAACGCGTTCGAAGTATGCCCTCATGTACGCCATCTCGCCATCTGGACCCTCTGCCTCTGAGTTTCCCGGCAAGACTCCCGCTCCCATCGACACGGCCCTTAGCAATTCCATCACGTTCAGATCCTCCTCCGTCGCGTCACGTTTCACGCCGTAACCCGTCTTCTTCCCGTTGCAATACATCGTCCACAAGGGCTCATCCATTATCCGAATCTTCTCTTTATCGGCTCGTTTCTCCGTCTCGAGCGCTATCCTCACCATCCCCGCGCTAAGCTCCTTCTGAAGAACCATCGTCTGCATGGCTAGCTCGACGACGAGAGAGGGTAGACAACGAGGGGTTTCCTGGATGGAGAGGCTGACTCGGCCCTTCCGGTAGCCGAAGAGGGTTCCGGTGACTCGGGAACCGCTGGAGCCTCGGTAAGGGTCGGGGAGGCCGCCGCCGGGGAGGACGGGGATCTTGCAGGCAGGGGTTATGATGGGAAAAGATCGAAAAACGGAGCGGAAAACCCGAAAGACTTTAGTTTTGTTCTTCTTCTTCTGGGAAGGTTGGACGAGGGTGACCGGTTGGTGACGTGGCAGAGGAGGAGGAGGAGGAGACGGCAATGGAGAGGCGGCGGATGAATCGGTGGTGGAGGAGGAAGCGCAGCTCACTCTTGGCTTTGGCTCCCCCATACGTACGTACGGTGGCTTCCCCCTTCTCGATCGCACGGACGTCCGTCCCTTGTTTTCTTTCTTTGGTTAATGGAGTTTTAATTTAACCCCTTTCGAGATTTGGGGTTTTCTAAAATTCGTCTTGTTTGGAGGGCCTCTATGGCTGCATGAGTATTTTTTTATTTTATATTTTTTTTAAAATGACAACATTTGCATTACCCTTTTGTTGCCGGTTTTGTCTTTTTGTTAATTTATTGTTTCTAGTTTCATTTTTTTCCGGCTCTTTGTTGTCTTCTATTTTAAGAAGGGAAAGACTCGCAATGGTCTTCTGATGCAAACTCTCTTTCCTAAATTAGAGGTATTATACATCAATGTATACAACCACCCCGATTCATCTCTTGACGAGTGCAACTCGGACATTCGTAAAAAACAACACGCGCACAAATGGCGTATTACTCGGACAACTCAAATCACATTCTTGTATTACTTCTAGTAGCGTCTGATTTGAGTTAGTCATATGGCGTATTTACTTACGTTTTTCTTTTGGAGTTTATCACAATCTACTAAATGATTATTAATAGCCTTCACACCCGGATCCGTGGCGCAATGGTAGCGCGTCTGACTCCAGATCAGAAGGTTGCGTGTTCGATTCACGTCGGGTTCAATCCCCCGATCTTAACGGTCCAATTTTTTTCACTAATATAAAGATTTCAAGTGAACATTTTTTTTTTGCGTTCGTGCTCCTTATCTATACCCGTTAGAACTCAGAACCCCTACCTCGTTCCCTTTTCATCTGCAACCCACCAAAATAATGGCAGTGAAATGGTCATCATATTCGTCTCTGCGTTTCTCCGATTTCGTGTCCTCTTGCGCACATAATTCCTCTCAAAATTACAATTCTGACCACATATGGCTTCGTCTTCCATCGAAATCCCGCGCGAGGAGATTGACGATGCGGATTATCTGTGCGGCGACACCATCAAAGAGGAAACTGGCGGAGAAAGAGATTTCGGAGAGAGATAACAGAGTCCTGGTCCGGAGCCTGATGGGGAGGTTTAGCGACAAAGAGCCACTGGTCAAGACGCTTGATAAGTACGTCAAGGTCGTAAGGTGCGAACACTGCTTTATGCTTTTCGAAGAGCTTGGCAAGAGCGACAAGTGGCTGCAATGCCTCGAGGTTTGCTTCTAACCATTGTTGCCTTCTCTTCTGGATTTCTCTCTCTCTTAAATTTGTGACTTTTAGCTTCTGGGTAATGCGTTATTTTGTTTTCAGCTTCTGGGTCTTTGAACCCTTGAATTTTAGAACGAAAGTTTGGATTTTTAGCCTCTGGGTTGCTGTTGTTTGGGTATAGCCTTCTCCGGAATGAAGCTCTTTTAGATCGTTAGCTGTTGCCTTCATGACCATGATTTCACTTACATCTCAGTAACTTGGTTGGTTCTTCAGGTGTTCAGGTGGATGCAGAAGCAGCGTTGGTACATTGCGGATAATGGCGTGTATTCGAAGTTGATATCAGTCATGGGAAAGAAGGGTCAAACTCGGATGGCGATGTGGCTCTTTTCCGAGATGAGAAACAGTGGATGCCGTCCTGATGCATCTGTTTACAATGCCCTTATAACAGCACATCTCCACACTCGAGACAAGGCGAAAGCTCTGGAGAAAGCTCTCGGGTACTTCAACAAAATGAAGACGATGGAACGGTGTCAGCCCAACATTGTGACGTATAATATCCTCTTGAGGGCCTTTGCTCAGGCGGGAAGAGTAGACCAAGTGAATTCTTTGCTCCAAGATTTGGATAGTAGCATAGTTTCTCCTGACATCTACACCTTTAATGGGGTGATGGATGCATACGGAAAGAATGGGATGATCAAGGAAATGGAGTCTATTCTTGCTCTTATGAAGAGTAACCAATGCAAGCCAGATATCATCACATTCAATTTGCTGATCGATTCGTATGGGAAGAAGCAAGAGTTCGAAAAGATGGAGCAAGTGTTCAGGAGTTTGCTTCGGTCCAAGGAGAGGCCAACTCTGCCTACATTCAATTCGATGATTATAAATTATGGGAAAGCTCGTCTGAGAGAAAAGGCGGAGTTGGTATTCAAAAAGATGAACGATATGAAATACAGAGCAAGCTTTATTACATATGAATGTCTCATAACCATGTACGGTTACTGTGACTGCGTTTCCAAAGCTAGGGAGATATTTGATGAGATTGTCCAATCAGAAAAGGAGTTGAAGGTGTCCACACTCAATGCGATGCTTGAAGTTTATTGTCTGAATGGTCTTCACCATGAAGCACATGAGCTTTTCCAGAATGCTCGTGCTTCTCGAGTTTGTCCAGATGCTTCAACATATAAGCTTCTGTACAAAGCATACACTAAAGCAAACATGAAGGAGCTTGTGCAGACGCTGATGAAGCAAATGGAGAAAGACGGGGTTGTACCTAATAAGAGATTCTTCCTGGAAGCACTCGAGGCTTTTGGGTCTACGCTCCCTGGTTCAGATTCGCAAAGCAAGAACATGACTGATTCAACCGGGCAAAAAGACAATGCAGAAGAGTTTATCATAAGCGATCGAATGTAATGACAGTCTTTCCTTTGCTGTCTGTTTCAAGACATGCTTCGGTCCAATCCTTCACTGGCTGCAAATCTGGTTATAAAGTATAAACCCACCAGCGAGTTGTTCACGCATTCTCATGAGCCATGGTTAGTAGCCTTTTCTTCTACCTCTTAAAGGCACTGGACAAATGTCTCCATGTTTCAGCTCGTTTCAGCGGGGGCTGCTTTGTTTACTGTAGTTGATTTTCTCGTGGGATTCCTTTTGGAGTCTGGTAAGAGGATGGATGAAGAGAGTTGTATTCTTTTTGTAAATGTTGAAACTCTTATTTGCCACCGAGCTTGATGGCGTTTGGTTCCGTGCGTTGATACCTCCCCCTTCTGCTGTAATGTTTCAATTCTTTGACCACGAGTGTGTGGGGTAGTAGTCTCTGCTTCTATCAGAGGCTTTGATATGCAATGCGTTTGCACTACGAAACCGACTTAATAGAGAGCGGATACCTGTGAAAAACAGAGATGGAAGAGAGATTTGAGTTAAGAACCGAAAAGGATCAAGTATAAGGCCGAGAATCAGAAACTAGAGGATGTGAAGAAAAGAATTATGTCTCTTGCCTATATTCAAACGTAGGATACAGGTTATATACAAAGACTACATCAATATGTATATGGGAACTAAGATATTTTACAGAACATAAAATAAGGGAGATTAGATGTGTACAAGGAAATGTATATATGTAGTGTGATACGTAGCCTTAGATCCAGCTTGATATATTGTCTTCAGCTTAAGTCTTGGGATTCATCAATATCTGATCCTCCAATATCTTCTACATCCCCCCTCAAGTTTGGCTTGTGGATGTCAACAAGACCAAGTTTGGATAGTAAAGCGTCGTGATTCTTAACATTCGGAGGTTTAGTGAGTAAATCCGCAAGTTGGTCCTCACTTCTCGTGTAAGGTGTAGAAATGATGCCTTGAGTAACCTTCTCCCGCACAAAGTGACAATCAATCTCTATGTGCTTTGTCCGTTCGTGAAATACGGGATTAGCGGCAATGTGTATAGCAGCTTGATTGTCACAATGAAGCGGGATAGGTGTGGTTATTGGGAGCCCAATATCACCGAGTAAGGCCTTAAGCCACACGAGCTCACTGGTGGCGGTCGCCATCGAACGATACTCAGCCTCTGCACTCGATCTAGCAACCACATTTTGTTTCTTGCTTTTCCACGTAGCTAGGTTACCCCCGATAAACATACAGTATCCCGAAGTTGATTTTCGGTCTTGTTGGTCGCCCGCCCAGTCAGCATCACAGTAGCCAATGATGTCCGTTCGGTTGTTGCGGTTCATCCAGATGCCTTTTCCGGGAGATCCTTTGAGGTACTTGAGAATACGTTCCACCATTATCCAATGGCGTTGGCATGGAGAATGCATGAATTGACTGACCTGTCCAACAGCAAACGACAAGTCAGGTCTCGTAATTGTTAAGTATATAAGCTTACCAACAAGTCGTCGATAACGTTCTGGATCTTCAAATGCTCCCCCCTCTGGAAGATACTTGTAGCCTGCTTCAATTGGAGTCTTCACCGGCTTTGCCCCTAATTTGCCTGCACTTTTCAACAAATCAAGTGTGTACTTCCTTTGAGATAGAAATAATCCCTCTGGAGTTCAGGAAGCTTCTATTCCAAGAAAGTACCTTAGCTCTCCCAAATCTTTAATATCAAAAGCGCGATGTAAAAATTGTTTGGTTTCTTTAATACCTGTAGAATCATTACCCGTGATAATGATGTCGTCGACATATACTAAGACTACAACAATACCTCTTTGGGAATGTGAAGTGAAGAGAGAATGGTCGCTTTCACTCCTTTTGAACTTATGATGTGATAAGGAATCATGAAGCTTTGCATACCATTGGCGAGGGGATTGTTTGAGTCCATATATCGATTTCTTAAGTTTGCACACCTTGTTTGCTTGTGATGGATCAAGAAGACCAGGAGGTAAGCGCATATAAATTTCTTCCTCTAGATCAATTTGGAGGAAAGCATTTTTGACATCCATCTGCCAAAGCTCCCAAGAGAGATTAGTAGCGATTGACAGAATTACTCTTACCGTGGGTAGTTTCGCAACGGGTGCAAATGTATCACTGTAGTCTTCCCCATAGGTTTGTGTGTAGCCTTTCGCTACTAGCCGGGCTTTATGTCTTTCAATATCACCATTACTTAAGTATTTGATCTTGTAAATCCAACGGCATCCGACAGGTTTCTTGTCCTTGGGCAAAGGGACAATATCCCACGTGTCATTGTTTTGCAATGCCAAGAGCTCATCCTCCATAGTCTTACGCCAAACTGCATGTTTCTTAGCCTCTTCGAAAGTCTGAGGTTCAGAATCCTGATCGATTTTGCTCAAGAAACACTGATGGGTAAGAGGCAAATGAGTAAGTGAGCAGAAATGTTGGATAGGGTGAGTTACCAGGTTCGCATTATCCCTCAGTTTGTAGGAAGGCTTTCTGTGTCTGTTGCTTCTGCGTAATGGGGCAACATCCAATCTGTTGGGTCTGACTTCTCTGTTTGGAGGATGTGAATCATGCTGTGGGACGTTATGAGGTTCATTATGGTGATTGTCGATGGCTGTTTCTGGTTGATGATCAGATTGTTCCTCTGTTTCAACCTCTGGTTCCCTGTTTGCACAAGCAGGATTACGAATGTGATCAAGAATCAGAGTTTCAGATGTGTTACCTGGCGTAGAGTGTGGGCCAGGAGGTGTGGAAATGTAGTCATCTTGATGAAGAAGGATCTTCAGGGTGTTGCTGTAATCTGGAACAGATTCAGAGAGATCCTCCAAATTCTTCCAATCTCGTTGATCAAAGTAACTTACATCCTCAAGAAACCTGACATCTCGAGAAACAAATAATCTACGAGTTTCCGGTTGATAACACTTGTACCCTTTCTGTCGAGTAGAATAGTCAAGAAACACGCACCTGATACTTTTCGGATCCAGCTTATTCCGCTGAGTTTCGGGCACAAGAACATAGCACAAACAACCAAATATTTTCAGAAAATCAAGGGAAGGTTTAGAATTGTTCAGTACCTCGAAAGGAGACATATCACGCAGAACTTTGGTTGGTAATCTGTTAATCAAAAAACAAGCAGTCATGACAGCATCACACCAAAACCGTTTCGGAATGTGTCGGTGAAACATTAAAGTTCTGGCAACTTCCAGAAGATGTTTGTTTTTTCTTTCAGCCACCCCATTTTGTTGGGGGGTATGGGCACATGATGATTGGTGTTCGATGCCATGGTGCGAGAAGTACTGCTGGAACCGTGAGTTGACATACTCGCCTCCGTTGTCCGAGCGCAGACACTTTAGAGTAGCTCCGTATTGCGTCTGGACGTAGGCATGAAACCTAACAAAAGCATCAAAAACTTCTCCTTTGGATTTAAGCATGGTTAGCCAAGTGTATTTTGATTTCTCATCGATGAAACTAACAAAGTATTTATAGTTTTCCCTTGAAGAACAGGGAGCAGTCCACACATCCGAGTGTTCTAAGTCAAAACATCTTTCATAAATAGTTTTTGAAATAGGAAAAACTGCACGGCAATGTTTGCCTAAAATGCAGGATTCACATGTCTTATGATCGAAAACAATTTGAGGAAACAACAACTTTAAAGCTTGAGAATGAGGGTGACCAAGCCTATCATGCCATATGGAGTTGAAGGCTACTGCAGTAGGATTGTTCAGCTCGAGAAGGTATAAACCATTGGATGTTCTTCCTTGAGCAACAATTTTTCCAGTCTTAATATCCTGAAATTTGACACCATTAGGACCAAAGATAGCATAGCAATCGAGATCTCTAGCAACCTTATGGACGGACAGAAGATTATTGGTAAAGTCTGGCACATACAAAGCATCAGTTTCTTTGTTACAGATATTCAATGTGCCAGTTCCCTGAATAGGAACAGATTGTCCGTTTGCTATGGAAACCGACCCATGTGATTGTTTTATATCAGATAACAGATTTGGATTATATATCATGTGGTTTGTAGCCCCCGAATCAATTATCAACTGACTATCAGCAACAGAAGTTAAGGATACATTACCGAGATCTTTAGCAGCAATGATCTTGGAAATATTGGTTGTCAGATTCTGCATCATTGTCTCTAAGTCCACTTTGGTGACATAATCACCAGAAGTAGATTGCTGAGAGTTGTTCAGAACCAGCAATCCTGCTTCTCGAGTTTCAAGAACAATCTCCCCTGCTAACCTGGCATTTTCAAAAGGAGATGGTTTCGGGTTTGTATACCTCAGTGGTTTAAGATGAGGATGCAGCTGCCAACACTTGTCTTTGGAGTGTCCTTTGCGCTTGCAATACTCACAAAAAATGGGCTTCCGATCTGCTGGGCGAAAGTATCCAGCTTTGAAGGCTGAATCATCAGCATTCACTCTGGCTTTGTGAGCGATGTCACTTGGGCTAGGAAACAGACTGTTGCCACCTTCCTCTTTCTTAATGCGAGCACAGATTTCATTGAAAGTAGGCAGAGATGATTCCCGGAGTATAGATTGAATCAGAGCCTTGTAAGATCCATTCAGTGAGAATAACAGAGCAAAAATTTTGTCTTGCTCATGGTTCTCAAGTTCTGTCTTGTCTGATGGAGGGGCTCTAAGTTCTCTGAATTCAGACCAGAGAGCAGTGAAATCACCAAGATGCATCTGGAAGGATTTCTCATCCTGTCGAAGAGAGTAAATCTTGGTTTTGACTTCATATATGCGATTAATGTTGGAAACATTTCCAAACACTTCCTGCAGAGTGTCCCAAAGTAATTTGGCAGACTCGATGTGGTTGAATGAGGCTAAAATAGAGCTTTCAAACGAGCTCTGTAAGACGGTGATGACAGTGTGATCCTCCTGAAGCCACTTAGATCCAGCTTCAGACATTGTGTCTGTGGCAGACATCTCTCTAGCCACCGAAACATGATCCCACCACCCTTTGCTTTTGAGAAACATTTTAGCTGATCTGGACCAGCTAAGATAGTTATCTCCATTGAGGGTGACGGGGATAATTTTGACAATAGATCTGTCCATTGACGCTGAGAATTTTGCAAAAGATGCTGTGTAAACCAAGATGAAGGGAAAAGTGAGAATCGGTTTCAGGCCTCGAGAGGCTCTGATACCATGTGAAAAACAGAGATGGAAGAGAGATTTGAGTTAAGAACCGAAAAGGATCCTCGTCTAGTATAAGGCCGAGAATCAGAAACTAGAGGATGTGAAGAAAAGAATTATGTCTCTTGCCTATATTCAAACGTAGGATACAGGTTATATACAAAGACTACATCAATATGTATATGGGAACTAAGATATTTTACAGAACATAAAATAAGGGAGATTAGATGTGTACAAGGAAATGTATATATGTAGTGTGATACGTAGCCTTAGATCCAGCTTGATATATTGTCTTCAGCTTAAGTCTTGGGATTCATCAATATCTGATCCTCCAATATCTTCTACAATACCTCTACTGGAAGGTGCCTTATCACGAGGCTGTTTTGGGAGCAGGAACGATGCCCTTCTTAATTGGGCTTATTGCTACAAAGGGGACCAATGGGGCGTTTACAGGACCTTTGCCGGATTATATAGCCATTTGAAAGAGTAATTGGACTTTTACAACAGACATGTGCTCATGGCCTGAATCAAGAAGGTTAGACGCTGAGATCAAGCAATTCTTTTCCAAATCAGCAGTTTGTTAATCAGAAACCTTCATTTCTTTGTATGTCCTGAAACATGAGTTACAACAGAATGCAGGGAAGAACATAACAGAACAGATACTTGTCATGCTGAGGAGTTACAGAAGCTGAAAAGGGCGGAGCAAATCTAACACAGAGACAAGAGTATGTAAAGCAAATCTAAATAAAAGGTTTGAACAGAGTAAAGCAGCATGCCTCTGCAAAAACACATCCATTTATACAACATTGCCAACTTACAACCTGAAAGTGTTTTTCAACCCTTGAAGCCCCCCTTCTTCAACTGTCTTCCTCTGCAACCAAGTCGGTTCCTCACATAAGAACACCATACTCGGGCTATTTATTGGCGCATAAGAGAACTATAACCTTTGATCTCGAAACATACCTTTTATAGCTCCCATATCGTTATCCTCTTTGTAGACGCCGAGAGGTGAACCATGCACAGAAAGAAGCATCTCCCCAGGTTTCGGTGGCCTCCGGGATTTGGGTGTCATTCCAATAGAAAGCCTTTGCGTGCTTACCTGCAACATTAACAACACCCTGTTTAGTGCTTGGATTGCCGAGAAAACTGAACTGTAAGAATGCTGATTTTAAACTCATATTTAAGGAATTAGTGTGTTGTCTCTACTCCTATAAGTAAATATACCCGTCTTATGGGCATATTTAAAATTGACTAGGTTGATCTTCCGCAAGCTTGAATGTAAATTGTAAAGTGCGATACTTTGTGCAAGTCACCCAACCAGAAACCGGTCAAGTGTCCTATTTGATTCTTATTCCTGGCCATTGTTACTCTAACCTTCTAGGCTTCTAATGAAAACATCCATCATAATAGTGTCCTTGCTTCATAGGTACAGCTGACATATAAAGATAACCGAATCACATAGCGGTAAAATACCCCTGGAGTCCGTAGAGCATCGTGGCTTGCATATATCTGGCTCTCAGAAGGCCCAAGAGAAACCTAAAAACATGAAATTGCAGAGCAAATTAAAAAGCAATTTATTTTATATTCATTGACCTGAAGCAGTTTTTGCTTAAGTTTTGTATTAGAAAAAAAAAACGATTTGTCACCTTATCTATGACAGCACCCAAGCCATACAAATTTACAGCTTGCTCTAAAGCTACTAGTCTAGTTGTCAATTTGGGGAAAAGCTTTAATGGTCTGGACAAAAGATAAACCTACAAGTTTCTCAGCTAGAACCAAAAACAAGAGCAAACTTTGACTTCACTCCGATAAAACTTAATATGAAGTTATGAACTTACAAGATCCTTGAAGTGTGGGTTATCAGCTCCTAACAGGCTTTGTGACACTGCCACAAAAAAAAAAAAAAAACATTACGATTTCTAACCTATTCACATGATAATCTCTGTTGCATTTAGCATGAAAGAACTCTTTGGGCTTCTCTACCTGTGCCAGGCAAGTCATAGCCACCGAAAGACGACCTGCCATAGAAGTCAGGAAAACCCATAGACAGCCGCCGTAAAAGAGAATAATGCATGTCCAGTCCATCTGCATTATCCATGAATGATTCGCCATCTTTTGCCTTCTGCTTCACCTCTATCTGCCCATTTTCTTCATTTTTCTCTAGGGATAAGTTGGGAAGGTTTTGTTCAAAGAATTGTGATACAGGAGTCTGAAGCTGTTCCTCAGTAAAATATGAGCGGAGCAAACGCAGAGCGGTTAAAGTGTGTTCAACCTCTACATCACGAATTGTCCTGATTGCAGCAATTTGCCTTTCAACTACACAGAGATTCCACACACTATATCAGATCAACATCACCTGCATTTCAACGCAATGCTGACTAATGCATGATACGAACAGCTTGAGAAATATGAGAAAAAGCTCAATCAGAATGTCCATCACGACAGTATGACTACTGCAAAAAACTATCATCTAAATAAAAGGGCTTTCCCAAGACAAATGCACATACGGAATACAACAAGAACAAGCATCTGCTGGCATCAGGATCAGCAAAACTCATGTCTGATACCATCAACAAATCACATTACAACTGTCAATGAGAAGACCAACCCACCTCAAAGGTATCATAACTAGAACCGCCACTAAGAAACACAGATAGAAAAGCGCGAAGAACCCGTAATTTGCATTTCCACTTTCATTCAGAAACAACAAGTGAAATTGAATCCGACAGCCGCTTAAATTGCGGGAAAGCCCACGATTTTCTAACGGAAATCAGAAGAGCCGATATCAGGAATTCATACTAGGTACAAAAAGGCACCTTCTTCATCCAGAAAACCCTCAGCCCTATCTTCCCTTCGAGTTCCTTTCTCGTCCTTGTCGCTCTGGCCATTGTTCTTCTCTTCTTCAATGGGTTTAGCAAGCTTTCCGGCCCTTCGCCTCGCCATGGTCTATGTAGGTCCTCACAAACACCTAGGGCTCGATTCGGTGAACTAACATGTAGACATTTACACTTACCGGATTGAAAGCGAACTAATCTCGTATCGCGAAACCGAAATAAACGAAATTCGGAACCCTAGAATTCAGGAGAGAGAAGATTCAAACAGAGCTTTTTTGAATTTGGATGGGGACGAGAGCGCGTTGG
Organism: Tarenaya hassleriana; assembly: GCF_000463585.1. Lineage (NCBI taxonomy): Eukaryota > Viridiplantae > Streptophyta > Magnoliopsida > Brassicales > Cleomaceae > Tarenaya > Tarenaya hassleriana. The sequence continues at coordinate 2,812,281 of NW_010963495.1, read as the reverse complement.
AGTTGAGCTTGCAGGGATAAAGGAAATTGACCAAAATGACGAACCTGCCCTCTGCATTTTTTTTTATAATCATATGGTTCTCGGAGGTTCGACCCGACTACATCCACCCTAGTCTCGGAATCAGTCTTTGTATAAAAATCATTTTAATCCAAAAATTACATCTCTTCCTACCAGTGGAATCGAACCCATGACCTCGAGAATGATTGGCCTATACATAGTTACCCGAATATTAAAAAAAACCAATGACCATTATATAGTTACGCGGAAAAAATTACATAGAGATACTGATACCCACTTGACCTAAATAATCACATATCAAGATTGTGTCAAAGTTTTTTTTAATTTTGAAAATAATATTTTTTTGGGAGTTTTGACCAGATGCACTTTATTTAAAAAAAAGGCATTGGTTTCGTGCTTTGATTTTTGAAAAAGTCAATAAATATTTCAACTTTATAACAAGTGTAATATATGCATAAGTCCGAATATTCCGTAAATTTGAATTTTTTGGTCAGATCATGGTTTGTGACCAACCAAAAGAGGACACCTCGGCCCCCTCTCAGTGCTAGGATTGTGGACCTTAAAATGCTGAGCCCAAGAATATGTACATATCTATATATATATATAATTATATATAGACTTCTGTCTTGAAGGGAGAATTTCAACTAGATATGCATATCTTTGAATTTTTTTGGGTATGAATGTGATTATAATATTATCAAAAATAGTGTTTACAAAATCAATCCTTGATTGCAATCAAAACGACAGTCCCAAACCGTAGAACCCATGATAACAAAACATCAAAAAATCAATAGCTAATTACAGAAGCATTGCGTTAATCATTCTGACTACATTAAGACCACAAAGGAAATACCAATTCTGTAACAGAATGTTACTGATGCCATATCGCCCCTTTTGAGTGGAGAGAATGTTGTCGCGAATCAGGTGTTTGATGTGGATCCGCAACTCATGCAACGTCCTTCTCCTGCCTTCAAAGATTCTAAGATTTCGTTCACGCCAAATCTCATAGACTATCACCTGGACTATTAGCCGAGCAATTTGGTAGCAGTTGTGGGACATATCACTTTGGCTGATCATCCACGGCGAGCAAACAAGCAGGTCCTCCGGAGGGCATATCTTTGAATTCGTACAAAAGAAAAGATATTTTTCGAATCAATCAGAAGTCAAATAAAAATTTGGAAAGGAAAATGAACAAGGCATGTGGTTCCGTAATGAATAATTATATTTAGCAACCCGCAAAATAATTCAAACCAGAATATTATTATTGTAATACGTATTAGTATTTATTTTAATTTAAATTTTAAAATAACAAGTCAACGTTTTGACTAAGATCAGGCGTCCCACTGAATTTTATTCTTTTTAAATATTTATAAAATTTATTAAAGATTTTGAAAAACTAGCCCATTGTAATTTGATTGTGGATTCCATTGTTGTTAATTTTGAATGTATATTAAAACGTTATCTAACAAAATTAAATAAACAAATCTATATCATCTATATTTTTTCTTTTTTCTCTTCTTATTTTCTATTTTTGAATTTTTATTTTTCTCTTTAATTAAATAAAAAAATATACCATATATTTTTATTAACTTTTTTGTATTGTATATATTCTTTTAATTCAAAATTTTTCTATATCCGCCGCTGGCTAAGATTCCTACTCGTCACGAAGAGGTCACCATCTTGAATTTCAAAGAGAGAAAGGGGTAACGCGGTAATCTTCCCGAGAAGGTCCCTGGGTCCATTTTTCCGGCATTTCCATCTTCTTCTCGTATTCTATTTAACGCCCTCCCTCGTTGCCGATGCAGAACCCACAACGCCCTACGACGCCGTCTCATCATCTCTGACTGTGAGTTCCTCTTCTTTTTTTGTTTCTCATCTTCCATTTTTTTTTTGTAGCGATTACGTGAAAATTCCATAATCTGATGTTTTTCCCAGTCTGAGGCCTTGAATCTCTTGGGATTAATCAGAGGATAATGCAATTAGTACGAGGATTAATATGCGGTGGATCTTAGTCTTAGATAACCTTAATGAAATCTCCTTTTCGTATTTAATCTCTGCACCTACTTACCTCAGATCAGACCCAACAGAAGAAAAGTCGCTGCAACTTCTCTCTCTTTTCTGCTCACTTTGTTTTGTTTTGCCCCACAACTTTCAGATATTTACTTTCCAAGTAGGAAGGTTTCGAATTTGACAATTTAACCCCTGACGGTTTCTGAAACCCACATCGGTTGGGAGTTACATATGTCTTGTTACAACTTACAATAGCAAAGTCAAAGTTTTGTCTTTTTCCTTTCCTTTCCTTCGGTGAATTTTCAAGACGTGTTCCTCTGTTTTACTTTTCGTCAATCTGTATTTCAGTCAACCTTCCAAAAATATCCGCAAATATAGTCAGACCAAACCCATCTTCTCTATGTTACTTGAACTGCAAGTCTCTAAACCCTACAAAAAAAAAATATCTCATTTCGTTTCATTGATATCAGCAATGGCTCTGGTGAGGGCAGCGACCGTTCTCTTCCTCCTCCTACTTCTGCATCCGATCTCGGCTCTTCACGGTCCAAAGGGCGACAGCAAGAATCGTATCGTTAAGTACCGTGGGGCGGTCGCAACGGACGATGGACGGTGTTCTGAGATAGGGATGAGAGTCCTCCGGTCCGGAGGGAACGCTATTGACGCGTCCGTGGCTTCTGCTCTCTGCTTGGGGGTGGTTAGCCCAGCGTCCAGTGGCATAGGCGGTGGTGCTTTTATGGTAGTAAGGCTTGCTAATGGTAAGGCTCTTGCCTATGATTCCAGAGAAACCGCTCCTCTCCTGGCCTCCGAGGTACTCTTTCCTTCTATCTTGCTTCCCGAGAAACGTTTCTGAGGTTTCAGTTTTGCAGCATTGGGTCTGTAATATGTGCTAGAGCGTGTCTGAAACGTACATTTTCTTGTCGTGGCAAGATCAAAATCCAGATTCTTGGCAAACGTCTGAGAAAACGAAAGACTGATCGTTTATGGGTTTGGTTGCTGGTGCAGAATATGTACGCAGGTAACGATACATCGAAGACGAAAGGTGCCTTATCAGTGGCTGTCCCTGGAGAAGTTGCAGGCCTATTTGAAGCTTGGAAACGACACGGGAAGCTCCCGTGGAAACGATTGGTGAGGCCAGCCGAGCAACTCGCTGGTCGAGGATTCAGGATTTCTCGGTACCTCTATATGCAGATGGATGCAACTAAATCAGATATCTTGGCTGACAAGGGACTCTCCGAGATATTCGCATCGAATGGGGATTTAAAGAAAGCCGGGGAGATAGTCCGTAACCCGAGACTGGCTTTGACACTTCGACAAATAGGTAACTATGGTCCGAAGGCATTTTATAACGGGACGGTAGGGCTTAACCTGGTGAGGGATATTCGTAAGGCCGGCGGGATAATAACGATGAAAGATCTGAGGAGTTATAGAGTTCAAGTGAAAGAACCGTTGTCTGGAGACATTCTTGGTTACAAATTGCTCACAATGCCTCCACCGTCTTCTGGCGGTGCTGCAATGATGCTTGTGAGTTCTTTGGCTCGGCTTTTCTTCTTTTTCTTTTTTGGTTAAAACGTCGATATTTCAGCGGGTGAGAACTGAAAACCGGTGAATGTGAAATGTTCTGGTGTTTTTTCAGATTCTGAATATCCTCGCTCAATATGGGGTCCCGTCAGGTGTTTCGGGATCTCTCGGGGTTCACCGATTAGTAGAAGCTCTGAAACACGCGTTTGCGGTCAGAATGAACCTCGGGGATCCAGATTTCGTCGATGTTACAAAGGTTGTCTCGGATATGATGTCACCGAAATTTGCCCAGGAGTTGAAGAAAACCATCAACGACAACAGAACCTTCGATCCGAGTCACTATGGCGGCAGGTTATCTATCCGACCCCGACGCCTCTTTAGGAGAGATACAGAGAATATTCTAGAAGATTACCATAATATTATTGTAATTTACGCGACGTAAACTTTGTCATAGGTGGAATCAGATCAACGATCATGGGACGAGCCATCTATCCATAATAGATCAAGAGAGGAACGCGGTTTCGATGACGAGTACTATAAACAGATACTTTGGTGCGGTTGTTCTTTCTCCGAGCACGGGAATCGTCCTGAACGACGAAATGGACGATTTCTCCGTCCCGAGCAAAGTGAACAGCAAAGACGTGCCACCGCCCGCGCCTGCTAACTTCATCCGGCCCGGGAAAAGACCCTTATCCTCTATGGCGCCCACCATTGTTCTCAAGGCAATTTTTTAACCCAAATCCTCGATGCCGTTGCCATGAACCAGATTCTGAATTCATACACTAAAACTATGATGATCTGTATTGATGCAGGATAACAAGGTGAAAGCTGCAGTAGGTGCGAGTGGTGGAGCCAACATCATTGCCGGAACGACAGAGGTTTTCATAAACCATTTCTTCTTGAAGATGGATCCTCTCTCCTCTGTCTTGGCCCCGAGGATCTACCACCAGGTTCTCGTGTTCTTTCTGTGAATGATCCTCCACGTGACATTTGACCGATCGTTCCTCGTATTGATACGGCTTTCTTTTGGTGACAGCTGATACCGAATAACGTGTTCTACGAGAACTGGACGACGGCGTACAACGACCACTTCGAGGTTCCTAAAGACATAAGAGATGGGTTGAGGAAGAAGGGACATGTCCTGCAGGAGATCCCGGGAGGGACGATTTCTCAGCTGGTGGTTCAAGAACTCGATGGTTCCTCGGGAAATTCACATGGCGACGTTAGTGAGCTTGTCGCCGTCAGTGATCCGAGAAAGGGAGGGTTTCCCGCTGGATATTGACATGGTTTTTTTCTATTCTTTCTTCTTTTGATTCAGTTTCGGACAGAAGATCTTGTTCCTGATGATCCCTCAAAAAAAAAATATTATGTTTTTTTTTTCGGTTGAATAAAATGAATAAGAATTTATCTTTAAGACAAAAACTCGATTGTTTTGGAAATAGAAAGCTTCTAAGTTGGATGTTTTTCTTTTTGATAATCATTTCATGGTAGCTTTGCCTCGTCAGATCCACGCAATGCATCACGTTGTTTATTTTAATTGGATGATAATCCTATTAAAAGATGTTTCGTTCCCATTTTCATTACATAATATTATAATTCCTGTTTTTTTTTTATTTGTCATTTTATAATCATAAACTCTTAGGATCCAAATCCAATACAGATAGGGACAGATATGAGTCAGTTGCATCGAACTCACGTGGAATCTCCACCCAAAATTTCTTATCACAAGGAATCTTTTCGAATCATATTATTGACACGTCATTATCATTCGGTGAAACTGCCGTAATCGCGATAAATCTCAAATCCTTTTCATTAATCTATCATTGACCCTAATTACCACGTTAATTTTTTTAGAATATTTTTTTTTTATAAAAAAAGCTCTTTACTGATTCTCATCTAATTTCATATTTTGTTGAAATAAAAAATTAAGTAAAAACAATATCATATTTTGTAATTTTTTATCTTATTGAAATAAAAATATTCAATCATTAAAATAAATACATATCGAACGAAAAAATATATGAGAGGAATAACTAAATGTGAGATGCCGAATTTTAGGGAATTAGGTTACTTTAGTAAATTGAGCAATTTACTGTAAAAAAAAGAGGTATATTATCAACCTTCTATCTTTTTTTTATATTAAGATAAAAAAGTTGATATTGTTCCTTTTTTTTACTAAACGTGGCGGAAAAAAAAAGAACAACTTGCGAAAAACTTTTCATTTTTAGCCAATTTCACCGAATTTTCTTGCTCCGACAAAATCTCGATTTGTTGCCTTATGTGAGTAATGCACTATAAACGTAACGTGTCGATTGGAGTTGGCTCACTGTCATCTTCAAGATCTCTCTCTCTCTCTCTCTCTCTCTCTCTCTCACAGGTTGTGATCGGTACATCAATGGCGTTACGGTGGCAGCTCCTGAAGAGAACCGTGGACAACGCCAAGTCCGCTCTCCGTCATAATCAGCCTGGAATCTCTCTCTCCGGTTACTTCTCCACTTCTCCTTCCTTCGCCGATGCTCCGCCGCGGCTCCCGCCGTTCGATTACCAGCCTCGGCCGTACAGAGGTCCCTCCGGCGATGAGGTTCTCCTGAAGCGGAAGAAGTTCCTCGGACCTTCTCTCTTCCACTACTACCAAAAGCCCGTATGTCAATTAGATGTTTTTCGCTGAAATTGTTTCGTTGGTTTGAGACTTTGATCTGTTTGGTGCGTCGATTTGCGATTTCTGTGGGTCTGAAAACGGCTGGATTTGGATTTGTTAGTTTGTAGTTCATGCAACTCTTGGTTCACGAAGATGATGCTCGATCGCCAAGCTTCTAACTGATCTGGGTTTCTAATTGCTCTGATTCTTGTCAATTCCGTTGGCTTCACAGATTTGCGTCTGACTAATTTAAGTTTCCTGTTTGGTGATTAACATTTCTTAAAAAAAAAAAAAAGTTACCTGTTTTGGTGAACTGTGTCAGCATCGTGTTTATCAAGTCTCTCTCCCCCTTGTCGCAGCTCAATATCGTTGAAGGGAAAATGCAGTATTTGTTTGATGAGTCAGGGCGGCGATATCTGGACGCATTCGCTGGAATCGTCACCGTCTCATGCGGGCATTGCCATCCTGACATCCTAAATGCTATCACGGAACAGAGCAAGCTTCTCCAACATGCTACTACCATATACCTGCACCATGCCATCGCTGATTTTGCTGAGGCATTAGCTGCTAAAATGCCTGGAAATCTCAAGGTACCCCTTGTTTGAGTGAAAAGCTTGATGTCCTCTTTGGGTTTACATTGTTAGGTTGCTGACAAGCTTGTAAAGAATTAACAGTCTTGCCTCGGATGCAGGTTGTATACTTTGTGAATTCTGGCTCTGAAGCTAATGAGTTGGCGATGATGATGGCTAGACTATACACCGGTAATCTTGAGATGATCTCCTTGAGAAACGCTTATCACGGTGGAAGTTCTAATACCATCGGGCTAACGGCTCTAAACACATGGAAGTACCCATTACCACAGGTTTGTTCATGGACTTGGCTTCTAAGAGTTCGCCTCATGAAAAACGTGTTGAAATCTTTATAGAAGTTCACATGCGAAACAATCGAGATTTCATTCCTCCAAAACATATATTAGTCGATTGGCGTTGGTTCTTCTGGGGTTTAGGCACAGGATGGTGACATCTGTAGTTGCAAGAAAAGTCTTTTTGCTCGCTTGGTAGGTCCACCAGAATGATGTTGATAACGGTCAAGTCTTGTCCAAACTTTTACCTGGCAATGATATTAGTTCTCTGCAACCACCAGTTTGTAACCGTTGTTTCCCAACCCGCTCTGGTATCTTACAGGGTGAGATCCATCACGCCATGAATCCCGATCCATACCGTGGGATCTTCGGCTCTGATGCTTCACTTTATGCTAAGGATGTGCAAGATCACATCGAATATGGCACTTCAGGCAAAGTGGCTGGGTTTATAGCGGAAACCATCCAGGTTTGTTAGAACTGTGAAGTGAATGGTTTTACTGCTTTTCGTTTTACCACTCCGTCGGCCAAGGCTGTTCACCGAGCTGCTGACTGTTGTGTTGGCTTTAGGGGGTTGGAGGAGCTGTGGAGTTGGCTCCTGGGTACTTGAAGCAGGTTTATGACATTGTGCGAAAGGCCGGTGGTGTATGCATCGCTGATGAAGTCCAAACTGGATTTGGTCGGACAGGAAGCCACTACTGGGGCTTTCAGACACAAGATGTCATTCCGGACATAGTGACAATGGCAAAGGTCCTAACAAAAACTCAAACTGTATGGATTCTAATCTCTAACCTTCCCTTGCATTGATTCCATGTATAATTGTTCCAGGGAATTGGAAATGGATTGCCACTAGGAGCTGTGGTGACTACACCAGAAATAGCAAGTGTTTTGGCTTCGAAAATTCAGTTCAATACATACGGAGGAAACCCTGTTTGTTCAGCTGGTGGGCGTGCAGTTCTCAATGTGATAGACAAGGAGAAGCGCCAATCACATTGTGCTGATGTCGGTCCACACCTTATTCAACGCTTGCGAGATCTTCAGCAAAGACATGACCGTAAGTTTTTTCTCCCAGTCTGGGTCTCGCTGCTAGTTCCAGAGATCAAAGATGTGTTTGGCAACATATTCAAACTCTGGTTTTGCTGTGATCAGTCATTGGAGATGTGAGAGGGAGGGGATTGATGGTTGGGGTGGAGCTCGTAACCGACAGGAAGAACAAGACACCAGCAAAGGCTGAAACTGCTGTCTTGTTCGAGCAACTTAGAGGTAATAACAATTGTCGAAAACCCTCGAGCCATAATTGGCAGTCCTATCAATTTGGCTAACGGGTTTTACCTTGATCTCCGCATGAAGAGCTCGGGATACTGATAGGGAAAGGAGGACTTCATGGAAACGTCTTCAGGATAAAACCGCCCATGTGTTTCACTAAGGATGATGCCGGTAACAGGGCCTCGTTTTCCTCATTAATTCCCTCTCTGTTGCAACAACATACCCTCTAGTTTCTCAGTTTTACGTCTAGGCCATGCAAAAATGGGAAGAAAAATAAATTCGTGGCTAAGTTTGGGTTGTATCTGCAGATTTCCTGGCAGAGGCACTGGACTACTCCATGTCCAGATTGTGAAGGCAAGAGGGAGGTGGAAGAATATATCCAAGAAGTCTTGTTATGTGGTGTTTGTTTAAGGGTTTTAATAAATAAAAAGAACAAAGTCGAAATCTCGATTTTAATTGTATCATGACACCATACCATCATCATTCGTTGTCTGTGAATAATTGTAGGAAAGGGGAATTTATGAAGAGAGAGAGTGAGTGGGGAACCCAAGGAAAAAGAGTATATGGAGAGAGAGAGAGAGAAGGGAATAGGTTCTGTTTGGTGGGGAAAGAATGGAAGAAGGGATACTACAGCTTGGCTGTTTGATTTGAGAATTTGAGGCCGTAGACCGTAGAGAGCAGTTAGTTTGCCCACTTGATCACTTGGGGTTTGATTCCATAATTCCCTTCATACATTATTTTCCTCCTTTTTTTAATATTTTTTTTTGTTATGTTTGAGTTTAGGGCATGAAGGAAATTAAATTAGGAGTTTGGGGTTATTTAGTAAAAAATATAAATCGATTGTTTGTATATAAATAAATGTGGGGTGGGAATAAAGGAGAGCTTGATGATGATGAGGGTAGAGAGAGAGAGAGAGAGAGAGAGAGGAATGAGGTGTGATATTTGTGAATGATGTCATCTGCCCGTTCTGCCCTTCACTCTCAACTACACTTACGGGCAGCCCTCTCTCTCTCTCTCTCTCTTGATTCCTAAAAAAAATCTCATATCATCTTCTGTCTCTCTCTCTCACACTACATCTCTATATCCGTGAGTGAGCTTCCTCTTGTTCTCCATCGTCTCTTCTCTCTCTGCTCGAAGAGCTTACAAGATGTGTTTGATCTCTCCTCCTACCTCGTCAGGTACTCTTTCTCCCTTATCCTTTTTTCATTTCCCCATCTGAGAGTGAAAAAGTCTCTGAATTTTGTCTTTTTTGTGTACTGAAAGGGCAATTCTGTGTTGTTTGGACAACCACAGGGAAGAAGGGAAGGATGGAGGCCAAACACGCTACGACGCTCCACCCCGCTCTCCTCTTCTCCTCTCTGGCAAGTCCCCCCCTCTCTCTAACTTGTCTAGAAGAAATGCCGTCTTCTTTCTAAATCTGTCTTCAAAAAATTGACATCAGAAGTTCGTTGTCCCCCTCCATGTCCAGCCCTGATTAATTCCTTCCCAACGACGACGACATTTTGACAGTAAACGAACTAAAAGGTCCTCTTTTTGCAAGAGGAGAAGAAATGCACTTGTGGACGACAGCTTCCCAGAGTGCACAAGGCCATGCAAAACAAGAATGGGGGCTTGAAGAAACCAATCCTCAAAATAGGAAATCTAGGATCAAAACCAGGAGCGAGAGACAGAAACCATATTGAAACGTAAAAGCTTCTGGATATGGAGAGTTGCAAGAATGAGAATCAAGGTTCATACAAAACGAAGCATATCTGAGAAGCAACAGGGAAAAAAAACCTTTACTTTATCCCAACCAAAGCTTATGCAAGGTTCAATAGGCTAATCCTAGATAACAACATAAGTAGCTCTCAACTAAGATAACGTAGCCATACCACATTTCTGTCAGGCGATTCCCTAGAATGTCGCTAACCAGCAACTCCATCTCTATGAGTCTATGACCTCAGATACCAAGCTCGCTCGCCGACACCGACGCCGCTTCCATCAGCAAAATTTTGGCTCGCCATACCCATGTGATTCGGTGGCACCATCAAGCCCTGGTTCATCATACCAGAACCAAATACAGCATAGTTCGGTAGACCAGAAACAACTTGATTACCCATCACTGCACCATACATTGGGTTAAAACCAGAAGGCTGTCCGAAAAAGGGCATGCTTTGTCCGGCCAAAACTACCGGCCCGGTATGATGTTGCGGCGCTTTGTTGACTACATGCCCATGAGAAAGCTCGAGCCCGGACACTTCGCTGTGACTATTACCCATCTGGGTCAAGTCGATTTTCACCTGCTCAACCATCTCCCGCCCTTTTCCAACCCCAGGTGGCCTCTCCGACGCGAGGTGGCAGACAACGGTGCGATTATACATATTTTTCTGTGGACTTTTCAGTGCTTTCATCGCGCCCTTACGCGTCTTGAACAACACAAAGCCGTACCCTTTAGCTCTGCCCGTATCCTTGTCCATGATCACGGTGCACTTCTCTATTTCACCGTAGGATTCGAAGGCCGTCTCGAGGCTCTCACTCGTCGTATCCCATCCGAGACCGCGCACGAATATCTTCCGCTGAGCGACGTTGCGGTCCGCCAACTCATGGACGGCGGAGATTAGCCGAGAACCCTTCTCGGCATTCGTGCAGATGAGGTCGACGAGTTCTTCCTTCGACTAGGATTCCAACAGCTGCCTGAGGTCTTTAGGATCATACTCGGAACCCGAGTCCGAATCGTTTGTAGAAATTGGGGTTGGAGTGGAAGGAGGATAAACCAGAGAGACTACTTCGTGTTCAGGCACTCCAGATTTCTCTGGTTTCTTGTGTTTCTTCTTCGATTTCTTCTCGGGCTTTTCGGATTTGTGTTTGTGCTTCTTAGAGATTTTCTTCTCCTTCACCACGTTCTTGACCTTCTCCTTCTCGGGCTTGCTGTGTTTCTTCTTTTTCCGCTTCTCTTTGTCTTTCGCCATGGTTGACGGCAATCGAAAAGAACAACTCGGCAGTAGGGCAAGCGAAAGGAAAGCTGGCAGGGAAAGTGCATAATAAAGATATTTTTAAAAGAATTTCCTAATATTTGCAAGTAAATCCAATCGTCCGGGTGGTGTAGTTGGTTATCACGCTAGTCTCACACACTAGAGGTCCCCGGTTCGAACCCGGGCTCGGACATTTTTCTTTTTCCAATGGTAACATTTTATTTTTTATTTCGACTTGTTTTTGTCAACCAAGCCATAAAAGTTTTAATTAAAGCCTAAGCAGAAAAATGAATGACTATCAAATCTCTATTTTGGTGTAAGAAGGTCTAATCAATGGATTAGTACCAAAATGTAATTCAAAGGCTTTTAATAAAAATATAAAACGCAATCGGGTCCAATCCTCTCTAATTAAACCCAACGGCCGGGTCATCTCTCTTCTCCTTTTAACGGCACACATCCAATACGAAATCGGGTCCAAGCTTCCTCTCTCCACGGTTTCGCGATCGGATGGCGGACCCATCGGAGTCTTCGCCGCTGGTTCCGCCGTCTCCGATGGCTGAGCCTAGCGATATCGATCTCGAAGCGGGGCCCTGTGAGCAGATTCAATGTCGAATTTGCCTTGAATCCGATGGTACACTTCCTCCCTTATTTCACTGCCTTTGTTCTCCTTTCGCCGGTTCACGTTCCCTTTACATGTGATCGTTGATTGGTTCTGTCCTTTTTCTTTTGATGGGATTTGGGGGGGGGGGGGGAAGTCGACAGTTTTTCGTGAATTGGAGTCTGGCCGTATCTTGTAGAAATGATTGAGGTGTTTACTGGGTGCTAATACTCACGATTGATATGCGGTATTAGTTTTGAGTGACTAATGCTCGTGAAGAAAGAGACATGGGTAGTTAACTCAAACTGCACCTAAATGCTGATTCTTGTGGTCTAGCTGTGTAATTCAAGCTAACTGTTTACTTGTTTCTATGTTTGTCAGGTAGGGATTTCATAGCTCCATGCAAATGCAAAGGAACGTCAATGTATGTACATAGGGAATGTTTGGATCATTGGAGATCTGTCAAGGTATACAAATTTTTCTTTTATCTCAATTTTGATCCAAGCTTGGGGCTTGGCATTCGTATGCGCAACTGGAGATCCGTACATACTAACGAGCTGTTGAGACTTTGCTGTATTTTCTTGGTTCCATTCCATTATAGTCCAATATTAAATACCTGTGTATTCTCTTTCATGGTCGACTTCTAATCTAAGGTGCTGAAAGGAATGTTCCTCTTGTGTAAATTGCACTTTTGTGGCTTGAGGCAAAAAGATTTGGATCATAAATAGGATAAAGAAGCATGGTTTCAGAATTTTATGCATATTCTTTACTGGGTTTATGTCAATATGATTCATGAGTGACAACGACATTATTTCTTTTTCATAAAGCAGGTATCTGTGTAGCTTTCTTAACTTAATAAGTTCTCTGCCATTAGTTTATAAATTGACAGTCACTAGCTATCCCGGGATGGTATCATGGATAACAATATCAATGCAGCAACGATATCATTTTATTGCAGGAAGGGTTTGCATTTGCACACTGCACAACCTGCAAGGCCAGGTATTATCTGAGAGTTCATTGCGCCGCAGATAGGAAATGGCGGACATTGAAGTTTCGGTTCTTTGTTACCCGAGATATTTTGTTCATATTTCTTGCTGTCCAGATTGTAATTTCTCGTTCTTCATCTGGGTTTATTTTATTTTATTTTATTTCTTTGCTCAATTTCGGTGTTTGCTAATAGATCCCATTTGAGCTTCCTAAATGACTACATATTCTCTCAGGTAATTGCTGCATTGGGCTACTTGGTCTATTTTGTAGATGGTTACCAGAAATCATGGCTTCGTCATATTTGGGGTTTTGACAGTGAGGTCACGTTTTATTACATGTGTGGTATGATCCCTAGAACTCTTATTGTATTCAGTATGCTCCTGCATCTCTGTATAGATAACTTAATATGTGCTATTTCTTCCAATTCCCAGAGGTAGGACGTGTGCTTTCCCATTATCTGTAGGCTTGGAAATGCTGGGTTTGATTCCGTGCACACATCCAAATTAATGTAGATTAAATTTGTGCTTTGGAATTAAAGGGTTTTCTCTTAGATGATATAGTCGTATATATTATTTTCCGCATGTCCGGTTTGCTAGAAGAGAAATAAGCTTCTTTCATCCTTGCAGCTTAGATGTTATATCAAGAGGTGGGAGGGTTAATCATGTACCAACAAAATACCGTGTAGGATATTGAACTAAATGAGAGCTGTCAAATCAACTTTTTTGGAACTGATTGTTCTATATTTTATGTAGCCCCTGCCTAGGTTTCATATTTTTATGAAATTCTGCTGAATGATTCTTTAATTACAACTACTCTATTAGTGCATTCACACGACTATGCATGTTATTGTTCAGGAGCTTTATTGTTCTTTGCTTTGTTGGGTCTATCTGGATGCTTCATAACTTGTTACGATCGAAGAGTTCGGAATGACTTAGCTCAGCCTTGCCGAGAATTATGCCTCTGCTGCTGTCACCCTGGGTATAGCTGCAAAACCTTGATTTTCATTATGTTTATTTGATTTTGGTTGGTTTTTGGGATAAGATTTCTGATATTTTGATGTCCGGATATGCTCCTCCTTACTCCTTAGTTATGAGTGGATAGTTCAAGGGATGACCTATATACCTGCGGTTTTTGGCATATTTTTCCTTGGTTTTGGATTAGTATGTATTATTAAATCATATCGAGAAACTTTGTGGATTAAAATCAGAAGTAAAGAGGAAAGCTATGGGGAGAAAAAAGTTGATGGCTTGTCGTATGAATGATGGAAGAAAAAGTTCCTTTCAAAGATTGAACTTAGTTTCATAAAATAATTATGTGAAATAAGAATAGGTTTTGAATGACTCAATAGTTGTGTTCTTTGGTAAAAGGAAAGCTTCAAGATTTTGCTTGCCAATTAGATGTCCTTAGGTACAAGTTTATGACCTGCCAAAACGCACCCACTAGTTTACTCTCCTTGTTCCTGCTATTTGAGAATTTGAGGCCGTAGACCGTAGAGAGCAGTTAGTTTGCCCACTTAAGGTAGTTCTTTGGTGCCAAACTGAATTGGTCTAGTACAATGATATAAATTGTTTGAACAATCTTGACTCTCTTTTTTCCCCTTAAGCTCCCAATAAGCTTCCTAATTACAGAGTTTATCAAGGTGAAATGAGGTGTGAAGTTTAATGTAATCAGTCAGAGGAGATTGAAAGCATTATATGATTTCAGGCTTTGATTCGATCTATTCATTGGGTTGGATGTATTATGTAATCGCAGGATATGCACAGACTGTCATCTACCAGGGACTCTTTGCATGTGGACGGACTGCACCACATGCTTTGAAGGGTGTGCAAGTGCAGCCAGCGAATGCGGTGGTTGTCTAAGTGGTGCCGGAGAAGCCGGATTGCCATTGCTCTTCATAATGGCATTGATAGTTCTCGGTCTATTTACCGTAATTGGCATATTCTACAGTGTACTCGTGGCCACGATGGTTGGACAACGCATTTGGCAGCGCCATTACCACATACTTGCTAAAAGAATGCTTACAAAGGTGAGTTTTGCTCTGAATTGGTCAGTTGGTTGTTTACGCCCCTCTCCATGTCCATATCTAATGCTACTTTGTCGTGCCCAAACTCTACGTTTGTGGGAATATGTGTATATGTAGCATTAGCAGTCACTTGCCTTAGTTATAACATTACTCTTCCTTCTGAATTTCCTTGTATGCTTACCAATAGGAATATGTGGTGGAGGATGTTGATGGAGAGATGACCGGTTCTGAATGGTCACCTCCACCTCTGCCACCTGAGCATGTTCACCAGCTTAAAACGCTCGGCCTTCTTTGAAACCATTTCAAGTGAAACAAGCTGAGGCATAACATAAACTTGGGTTGACGCCCTATTTCTCAGCAGGTCAGACTTCTCCTTACTCCTAAGTCCTAAGCCCTTGAACTCTGAATTAACACACGTGAAATCTATCCGACTCGCCTTCGGACAGACCTTGACAAGTTTTATCTTATGGATTGTACATTCGTAAGAAGATATATAAGTCGATTGGATACAAAATCTTTACAGATTTTTGAAATCTCGACCCGTTTTTATTGTGAAGTCGATTTTCGGGTTTTATTGTCCACTCGAGTTATATGGCATACGTCATAGAGTGATTTTGGATCTGGCTGTAAATCTGGTCTGGATGATGTGATGCATTTGTTCTTATAATAGTTTGATTCTCCTCAACTCATTTCCTTTGAAGAGGGGAACAGGCTTCGTTATATTATTTGTAATGAACGGTGATCACGGAATATAACTGTTCTCTAATGTTATATATATATATATATATATACTAGGTAATAACCCGCACGCATCACACTGACTATAAATATCAAATAAAATTTAAAAATTTATTATTAGTTTTAAAATTAAATATGTTATATTTTATTTTTAAATTTATAATTCATATCTTTAAATCAAAATGATAAAATATTTTTTGAAAAATGAGATAACGGTAAAATCTTTTCTTAAAAGAGAATGTGAATAGTTTTTATGTTTGTATTTTCGTGGCTCATAATATAAAATTTTATTATAATTAAGGGTTGAAATGTAGAATATTAGAATATTGATTTTAGAATTTTTTATCACTCGGTGAAAGAGTCATTTTTGCTAAATCGAGAGGATCTAAAGAAAATGATTATAGTGGAATGTGGCAAATACAAATTTAAACAATAATATACACTAAGTTGGTATTAGAAATCAAATAATAATGGATTTAGATTAATAAGACTTCAGAATAACACATTGATATAATGTTAAATCTGTACAATTTCACCAATATTAAAATTTTATAGATTTCTATTTAATTTAACCAAATTAATGAAATAAAATAGTAATCTTACGACTCTTTCATTTGTCTCATTACATTCTATATTTGTATATTATTTTTTTTATAAATTAAGATTTGACCACCTTTGTATTAAAAAATCTAAAAACTAAGATTATATATTATTTATGTGCTATATATATTTTTATCATAATAATATTCGTTCAACAATCCGTATGAAATCAATACACTTCTAATTTAAATATATATGAGTTGAGCATAATTTAATTAGATCCTTTTATTTAGTTTGATCTGTAATTTATTAAATTTATTTTGTATTGTTCCTATCATATCAATTTATTTTATATGATCCTTCTTGACTCATACTGAGCTCTTTGATTATATAATAAAAAAGTTGATTTAGTTTATTCATATGTGACATATGTCTTGTAAACTATATAGAAATTAGAGTCTCAAATAAAATGATACTTACCAGATCCAGATCCAGACTCTAATATGGTTGGACGCGAATGACCTTTTGTTTGAAGTATACACTTCAAGACCGATCCAATAAATTTCTAAAAAAACTTTTAAAAAATTCATTGGCACCTATGAGTCTCATATTCGATTAAATTAACATTTCATATTACACCATTAAAACCTTAACAATTTTAACAATATTCATTAGACTCATTTTAGATTTATAAGTTAATTCAAACATCAGTTGAAAAACTATTTATTAGATTGTAACGATATTTATCAAAAATCGAAACTTTAATGATCGTCATATTTATGTATCTATTTGTCACTTATAAGTAGTTATTTTTTATTGATTTTATAATATTTTGTATAATTGTATATGTTTTGTGAGAAAAATTTGTCATTCTCCAAATAAAAATAACAGAAAAAACTTATATTATTGATGTTAAAGAAAAATAATTATTTTAAAAATAATTTTATTTAGAAAAATGAGTTAACTTTATCATTTTTTTTCTTTTGGTAGAGTATCTTAATTTGCTAAGCAAACGAAGATAAACGAAATGAAATGAATATATATATATATTTAGATGTGAATATAACGTATATAGCCAAATAAATAAAAATATTTAAAATAAAAATAAATGAATAATATCGAGATGATAGTATGTTATCTTTTACGACTCAATGAAAAAGTTATATTTTTGGAAATCCGGAGTTACTTGAAGAATGTAGTTACTAATAATCTGCCAAGTATAATTTCAAACAATAATCTAAATTTGGTCGGCATTAGAAAACCAATAATAATGTATTAAATTAATAACACTTTACAATAAAAATATTGGTATAATATTAAATCGGTATAATCTCACCCGTATTAAAATTTTATAGATATTTATTTAATTTAGTCAAATTAATGATATACAATACTAATCCTACTACTTTTTTATTTGTCACATTATATTCTAAATTCTAGATTAGTGTATTATTTATCATCTTTATACTAAAAAACTAAAAAATAATATTATATCATATTTGTATGATATATATATTTCATAACAATAATATTGGTTCAACCACCCGTATGAAACTAATCTATTTTTAATTTTTATATGAACTCCACCTTTTATTTTAGTTTGTAGGTATTGGTCATATACACTAAAAATATCGAATATGGGTATTTATTTCATGTTAATGTTCCCTTTTTTAATGGTCCGAGCAATAGTAGTTTGTAAATGTTGTAGTTTAAAATGATACATAAATAATTAAAAAAAAATTTAGTTTGTAATTAATGGAGTCCGTGTAGCACAGTTTGGCTTCACCAATATGATATATGTATTTCCTTAGTTACACGTATATACATATCTCCTAATCTTTTAATTCATCAATTAAATCATGTTTTTGTATAAAATTATAGATATAAGTGTAATATTCAACGACACCCTCAAATGTGTAATTACACCCAATCTAATCAGTTAACGTTTGTTTTTTTATGGTATATCGTACTACATTCGGTTTAGATGAGTTAACAAACGAATAATTTAATCACAAAAAGAATATTTATATTTTAAAATCTATGCACTTTTTTATATTTTTCGATAATATTGTATTGTTATATGAGATTATAATGTAGTTAAAATAGTAATTTATTTGCTTAAAAATCAATTGGTTTAGGGATATATAAGAAAAAACTAATTTTTTACACGTTTAGAACCTCTTCAAGTTTAAGATGGGTCTTGATTTTTACATACAGTTTTACGTAATTAATTTAATTATCATCTCATCATTTGTTACACAATTTTTTAAATTTATTCTGCAAATATACAACGAACAAATGGAGAACGGAGGGAAGAAATCCAAAGAAGAATAAACAGAGGGAGGAGTTGAATATGTATCCTCTTTGGACAAATTGTTTTTTTTTTCTCTCTGATGAATTCAGAGACGGTTTGTTTTCAACTCGCTTAGCCTTCAATGGTGAAGAAGTCGACATGCCTAGCGGATTTATCGAATCTAATACGAAAATATTTTCGTCAGTGGAACCTGAAACTCTCTGCTTTGAAATAGCTTCGACTTCGACCTTTCGTGGATCTCGGTCGTTTCCTTTGAGAGACTGCAATAAACAAACATGCATAAATCAACCTGATAAAAATCCAAAAAATTATGAGAGATTGATTGATCGTTGTAGATAAATAATATATTTTATTATTTTAAAAAAGACATGTACTATATGATGGATATATTTTAATGTTAACTATTGGAAAATATATTAACCTTGGTTCTATGGTCAAGAAGATGACAAAGAACGTTCACAACATATCCTATTTAGTTTAGAATTAAATGAACAAAAAAAGAACAGTAAAAAGTAAAGAGAGAGACTTAATATTTATTTTTTTCCACAGTTAATTTCCAGACATAAATGATCCAACGCCGATCATGTTTATTAGTTGTGCTTATCATTCACTTACCATTTCACTCTAAAGCATATCATTTTTCTGTCATCGTAGAACTTCCACTAACTTAAGGTACTGGAAAATCTGCAAAAATAATACAACATATCAATTGAAATGTTCACACACATATATACATACTCACACAATTAAATATTTTCATGTCGTGCTTAAGAGGATATGATCTTGTTTCATGGTACAACTTCATATTCTTTTCAAATTTTAATCTATACACGAGACACAAACTCAAACAAAGTAGAAGAAAGAGAGACTTAGAGAGCATGAGAGTCGACAAAAACATGAACTCACCTTGACTGTATAATCTGGAGAATCTAACAACAAACCAATTTTTGTCATTGTAATAACCAATCCAAAGAAATAATAATAAAAAATTAAGAAAAAAAACTTACCAAAAGTTGCCAAAGTAAAAGTCATAGAAATTAGAAACCAATGATAGAGAGAGTGAAAATGAGAATCGACGGAACGGACGACAGAGGAGAGAGATAATGGAAAGGAGAAAGAGAGTGAATGATGGTAGAAAGAGAGAGGTGAGTAAAATATTATAACCTAGGTATTTTTGTAATTATCTTCTATATATCGAAGGGTACAATGGTAAATTTTTTATAATTCGGATATACGCGAGAAATGATCTGAATTAGGAATATCAACCTAAATCTAAATCCGAATTTTGGATCTTAACAAAAGAAAAACCCGATCTCTGTCTCATTATAGTATAGGTATATGATTTTTCGAATACCCGACTTTCGGATCGGGACGAATACTCGATTTTCAAAAAATTTTGTCCACCCCTAC
>NW_010963495.1:2789560-2792359 GCF_000463585.1 Tarenaya hassleriana | reverse complement strand
CCTACACGAACCACTCCAAAACAATTTATTATTAGTTCTCAAAAAAATAAGGAACAAAATCAGTAATTTAGTTTGAAAATACCCAATAAAACTTAGATCTATTTCCCCTATATTTATAAACTATGGATGCGGTGAAGAAAACAACCCACAAAAAAATAATATAAAAAAAAAACATAAAATTAAATAATTGTATAGTAAACGATAGATGGGTCTTGATTTGTAAAGTTCTAAAGTACAATTATTCAATGCAAACACATATTTGAGGTTTGATTTCAGTAAATCAGTTTCTTTTTAGGGTTTTTGAAAAAACAAATCAAATACGGGTTAAGATGGATATATATCAAATATTTAAGAAAAATTAATAAGAAACAAAAAATCTGTGTTTTATATTACTGACCTCGTTTGTGATGTATCGCAAAGAGACGCTCCGATTGTGATTAGTCATGACAAAAGAAAGTGCTCCAGTTTCAAAAATAAAAAAAAAAATAGAACAAATTAAATCTACACACATATGATTTATATACATATCATCTTCTCTCTAACTCCTCGAACTTTGTGTTCAATGCATTGACATTGAATCCGTTCATTAACCTCCATAATTTTCTCCTATTTTTTAGTGGTAAAATGATTACTCATTTGATTTAATGAAAGTAATGTGAATTGGAAGTAGAAAAATATTTAATGTATAAAAAAGATCTTTTATATTTTTATAGAGGACACGTGGCACCCTCTTGTACACCACTTCTATATATATAAAGATATATGTAAGCAATTGGTACAGGGTTTTTGTTATGATGTATAATACGAGCTTTGTGACGATAACATAAATGTTTTTTTTAATACCGGAGGACTCCTAGCTGTTACCCTTCGTACACGCTGACTAGGTAAACTTTCGATCCGGAAACAATCTTTGTATATGGATCATATAAACTCTACTTCAAAGTGGAGTTATCTCCTACTCCAAATTTGACCGCTCACCCACGATCTGTTGGGTGGATAACATAAATGTTGACGTGGCAAGAACATTATTTGTGAAGTGCATGTGTGTGGGTATATAATATATATATAATAAGAAGTTGGTGTATCGACTCATGGCCTTTAGGGACAACAAGGGACAGATTGAGAGACACCCCATTGTTTCTTGTTATTGGATCCGAACAGTCTGTTAGTAAGATCTCAACCTACTTACTCTAATGTCAACGACGACCCCAACTGTTGTCTTTTCTAAAACAAAACAAAACAAAATAAAAAAGACTAATAAATCAATTAATTTTACGTCAAAACAACCAAAAACCCACGTGGCCATAGCTCATTATTTTCTGTCCACAGAGCTTTTTCTTTATTAGATATTAGACAAATGGTTAACCTAATTCATCGAACTGAAACTTAGGTTAATATCGAGAGAAAAAAATCAAATTGAAAAAAAAAATGTGTCTAACTTTTAAATAGTGCATTGAGCTTTGATATAACCCATAAATCAATCGAAATTTAAATAAAACTGTCATTTTAATAACTCCAAGAGAATGGACTGACACGTACGCAAACCGTCCATTATCCAATAAAAAAAATTCTAATACGATATAGTTAATTTACTAATCCACCACTCACTTCTAACTTCTAATTCTTAATTCCTACAATTAATAAACCAAATATTACCACGAAACTTGTTTATTCAACATTTATTGGTCCTACTTAAAAGGCAAATAATTTGGTGGCCTCTCCAACATTGGAGCCCATGTAGAACTAGTAAATTATCATAACCATATATAAGAGCTTTCGCACTATATATATATTATAATATCCACGTTCTTATTAGGTTTATCATTCATCGTTGTATTATTATAATCAAATTGCATGTGATGTGTGTATATTATAATATCCACACTCTTAAGTAAGGAATATGTGCAGTTTTGAAACAAGACATCACTAATGAATAAACTAACTAGATAATTGAATATTAATTGTTATAAATTTTTTAATTTTTTGTTCGAATGGTTAGTTCTGATGTCTGAACATTAGGGAAATTTAATTAAATAAACCTCATGCGAGAGTGGACTCGCAGGGGATTTCCATTACCAAATAACACCTCTTAATCAGATTTAAAATTGAAGAGATCATGTGGACATACACAAATTAATGGTTCAAATTCGAAGTAGAATGCACCAATAACTAATTAAAGTCGGTCCATCCATCACATGTCACACCCGTTTAACTCTTAATTAATCTTCATTTAAGCAGAAAGAGAAAGCACTATAAAAGGAAACTGAGTATATATATATATATATATGTATGTATATATGTTGCAGTAATCTATATATAAGACGAAATTTAGAAAATTGTGCAAAGCCAATGCACATACATATGTTAGTGCTACTTGTAAATTAATAATCCGAAGTGTTATTAATTTCCATTAAAAAATACTTTATCATTATTAACATTAGCATGAACTTAGCGAACTGTTCGAGTTATGTTTGGTAAGAAAAAAAAAAGAAAACATAAATAAAATCTAAAGAATAAGTAGAAATTAGGCTAAGAATCTTCAATTTCCCATTGGACACAAACTATGTGCCAAGATACAAATGCAAGTCAAAATATATGTTTATTTAAACGAGATAGGTGGGAGATGAGTGGCCAACGAGCCACGGTCCAAATTATCATTCATTTTTTGAATAACCTTATGGAATTTGACTTTCTTAAATGCTAATAATTTCTAATTATTTTTTTCACAAACATATGAGCTTGAGAAAAGCTAGAAAGCAAAGATAATGGAACATGAGAAATTGAGAATGACACCTCTTC
>NW_010963495.1:2787217-2788693 GCF_000463585.1 Tarenaya hassleriana | reverse complement strand
CTTCCGATCTTTTTAAAGTGCAGCTCGTATATAGAATTTCAAGATAACCGAAACGACGGGTTTAATGTATAGGAATATATAATTTTCACATCACATATATATATATATATATATATATATATATGTATGTATATATATAGGAATATAGAATTTCTACATAGCTCGAATATAGAAAGGGCCTGTTGGACCCAACATCGCCTGTCTCAAATGAGAGTTTACTACATCATATACGTCTAAGCCCACGAGTATCTGATTTGTACATACATACACACATATATGCATATCTATATGAACATATACGTGTGTGTGTGTGTGCGCGCGTGCGTGTATATATATATATATATGTTATGGTAAATTCCTTGTAGCCAATGGTTTTGAAACGCGAAAGATAATGTTTTCATCTGCATGTTGCAGAATTTGAAGCATTAAATAAAGAGGGGCAAATTAGAGAAAAATACAAAAAACAGGGCTTATCACCTTTCTAATTAACTTATAAAACTAAGGCGACTCTTTATTCCTCTTTGATCAATGCTATATACATACATATGTATATCATATACACACATGTATAAATAAATAAATAAATAAAATCTATTATATTTGGTGGTTCGACGGCACCAGTAACGATTCGACAAGGGTGAAGATAGCTTTAAAAATGTTCATGAAATGGTATTGGGCGTCTACGTACGTACCTAAACTGCTAGTTGTACATTTCTATTATGCAAATTGATCGGCATATATATATAGACCTATACGTACGATTTATATAAACTATGTATGTGTATACATCGTTCCTGTAAATTAGCAAGTGGTTATAATTATTAGCGTATTTTAGTGAATAAAACTAACTTAGGGTGGGGGTGGTGTGAAGCACTGAAGGCATGTGTTGCGCGATGCCAGCGATTTTAAAGCCGCCCTTAAAGCGACGCCACCACCATTCAGATAGCACCTCCCTTTCTATTTATACACACCACACACACACTTTTCATTTTTAAATCAATTCGGGGAAATTTTAGTTTAATGATTAAAATATATAAATATAAAAACTTAATGGGGTGTCTTCATGGATTATGATATAATTAGTATGCTTAATGAGAATCTTTGTACATTAATCCTATGGATTATCAGCGTCTGGGTCTGGTAGCTTGAAGATACACACACATATATATATAGACAGACACATACCCATTGATCTTTCCTTCTTGTCGGTGTCTATACATATGTCTTGACAACCCATATTGCGACACCCAATAGCTTCTCATTATTCTTACTAGAGATTAAAAAAAAATGTTAGCAGTGTTTAATATCACACTATTTGATTTAACCAAAAAAAATATCACACTATTTGAGTGGTGACAACTAACATAACAATGAATTTTGATTTTTTGAGAGATATAGTTGGATCAAAAATTTGATAAATTTTCGGATTTAAAAAAAATTAGTAATGAATTATCAATTATCATATATATATATATA
>NW_010963495.1:2760527-2786876 GCF_000463585.1 Tarenaya hassleriana | reverse complement strand
TTTATATATATATATATATATATATATATATATATATATATATATTCATCTGCTAATTAGAGTTCAGTTTTAATTTATATTTATCTTTATCTCGAGTTTTTCTCCCACTTGATGATATAAATTTGACAAATAAAAATGGATATATTGATAATAGAATATAAAACACTATATTAAATTTCATATCTCTTTTTGAATTGTGTCCGTCAATACTCTCGCAATCCAACAGTGATTGGAGGATAAAACCAAACAAAAAAGAAAAAAAAAGGAAAAAGGAGGGGGCAAATGAAATGAGTGAGGCATGGGAGAAGGATAATGATGGCAATGGAATCATGCATGCATGCATGCATGCATGGGTGGGCCATCTGTCATCATGCCGTCTATAAATACACTCCCTCCTTAATCCTCACGAACTCATCCAATAACATAACAAAACAAAAAAACAAACAAGTCTGTCTCCTGTTCTGTGTCTGTTCTCACGCCTCCAAACAATCCCTTTTTTTTTGGTCTCATAACAGTTAAATTATCAACAACAAAAAAGAAAGAAAGATGTCGTCGATGGGAGCAAGCTACGGTCACCTGCAAGTGATGCAGAAGAAGCAGAAGGAGAAGATGAAGAGAATGGAGGAGGAGAAGGAGAGAAACTCCGGCCACCACCGCCCCTCCTCCGACGTCGGAAAGACGACCATTAACAAAGTTTATCCACTCGACAATTCTTCCAATTCTCAGCCTTTCTTCCCCACAAGTTAAGATTGAATCGACGGAATTGGCCCTTTTGATTATTCTCTCTCTCTTCCGTCGTAATGTGTGCGGGCAAGGAAAGGTGTTGGCTTTGTGTGTTTGCGTGATTCATGTCTTGTGTAAGTGTCTCTGTGTGAAGAAGAAAGTGGGTAGTTACTGTTCATATCAGTTCAAGCTTTGTCCCCCCCGTAATATGCTGAACTCTCTGTTACTTTGGTGATCTATGACAAACACTGTAAAAAAAATGTTTTTTTTTTTACCGACGACTAGCTGTAATGTTTACCGTGTGAAGTTCAAAAGAAGATTTAACTCTACATTGCAAGTAACATATGTACGGACTTCCAGCTACTACATTGTACTGAAGTTTGACATGACAAAACAAGTTACGGCGATCAAATCGGGAGCAAAGGCCAACATCCGACAGAAATTATTCCAAGGAGTCATCCGCTCTACATAGAAAAAAAACAAACAAAAGATCCAACGCTAACAAAGTCCATAAACTCAGAAGCAAAACCCAACCCAAAAGAAACTTGCTAAAGACATAATGATCCAAACCAGGACTTAGCATCATAAATCCACACTAGTTGTTAGAACTTTTACCCTGCGCTGCAAGTTTGGCTGCAACTTGATCCTCGGACAAGGGCAGGTAGTAAATCCTGGGTGTTGCCTTTGTCTTCCTGAACAGATCGTCCAGAGTGACTATAGGCGGTTCTTGTTGCTCTGCAACAGGAGCAGGAGGTGGAGGAGGAGGCTGAAGCCGCTCTCTGGCCGGAGTTGGACTGGGCAGAGGTGGCTGAGCTAGGGCTGCAGTTGGTGCCTTGGAGCCTTGGGGCCTAGGAGAAGGCTGAGAAGGAGGAAGAGACTGTGGTGGTGCCGGCTGGGAGAGAGTGGCTGCAGTCTGAGGTGCCTCCACTTTAGCCTTCACTTCTTCTGGGCCCACAAACTCGGCTACCAGAAGACGTCCCCCATTGGGCGGCCATTGGAGGCTGTAAATTGCGTTCCTCGTCGCCATTGCCTCTTCAACCGAAGAGTACTGCATCATAGAGCATAGTTGAAGGCAATAGAAATTGCAACATCAGTTCAAGATTCAATAGGTCTAAAGAATTTATCAAGTGAAAGAACCAAAACCAACCCAATCTAGAAACTCAAACACACAACACAACCGAGTTAGAGAAAAGAACGTCTTACTGATACATAGCAATGGGTCTTAATCTGGTCCATCCAGAAACTGGTAACGTTCCCAGTTTCGCCCAGAAGTTCTTGAACAGCTTTCAGTGTAAATGGACGAAGGAAACGATCGATCCTGAGGGAATTTGTAGGCTCCTTTTGAGGCGGAGGAACTGCAAGAAAGAAAGATGGAACATGGACATATCAGTGCTAATAAAACAACCAATAAAGGACAGAAACATGTGTCTAGGGTGCTGAGATTTACTCACCTACACGTTCCTTGGGTCCGTCCTCACTAGCTGTTGAGTCAGATCTAGAGAAATTGCGTTTCAGGCCACTTGACTTAGGTATCGTAATAGGTGTGCTGTTACGGTTCTGTACTTCTGGAACTTTTATATTCTCAGAGTTCCATCGGCGTTGCCTCTTAACAGCATCATTATTTCCACCAGCTTCTTTATCTGCTTTGAAATAGAAATCAAGATGATTCACCACATGTGGCTCGAAAAGAACATACCTCTTGAAGTTCATCAAGAGAAACAGATGAGGGGATTTATTTATGAGATGCATTTCTCTGACAGAAATTGAAACTTATTCGGGCTTTGCATATGTAAGCCAAATAAATGGCAGTGAATAACATCATGATAAAGGAATATGGAAGATGTAAAGGGTCTGATTCAGGCATCTTTTAGCAGAGTCAGAGACACAACACGCATCGATAGATTAATAGTCAGATCAGCCAGATGGACCGACCCACATAAGTGTAATTACATTACTGTCGCAAGAGACACATCAGAGGCCATTAATAAAAAATAGTGCGCAACAGGGAAACGAAATTACTAATAAAGGTATGAGAAACAAAAACGCTTACCGGTAACAGGAAGCTTTCTTTTCTCGGAAACCGCCCCTGGCTGATTCTTACTTTCAGAGAGATCACCTTTCCCAACACCTGAATCATTCCCCACAACATCAATGGGGGTTTCCACGTTATCGGCAGGCACTTCGCTTTTCTCACTCTTATTCACTTCATCAGAATTATTTGACTCAGTTTGCTTTGTGTCTGCCTCCTCCTCCATAGAGTCATCACCAGAAATTCTATCTAAATTTAACTTTTCTGAATCGGCTGCATCGATATTGTCATTTGCAGCATGGTTGTCATCTTTATCTTCAACAGATGTCTTCTGCTCAAGTGGCTGCTCAACATCCATGGGATGCGATTCGCCACCAACTGATGATGGTTCCACCATCTCTTGTGACTTATTAACATTATGTTCTAATTTGACATCATCAGCAATTACGTTATCCTTCAGTTCAGTTTTTTCATTATTTGACACAGAATCAGTAGAAATGCAATCAGATTTTACCTCAAGCCCTGTAACAGGGCTGACCTCATATACCTCGTTGTTTGGAGCAGATTTGTCATGAAAGCCATCTGTCAGATGGGCCTTTACACCCTCATTCTCTGGCTGAAGCTTAGCGTCCTCATCATCCAACCCAGAACTCAATTCCCTATCCTCTGAATCCACGTAAGGTTTGTGGAGAATACCAGTGGATGTACCTTCAGCAACTACAGAGTCAGCGGCTGTTATCCCTGATTGTACTTCAGCAGTTTCATCCTTCACATATCCTTCTTGGACATCCAGTTGCTTCACATCAACCATAGACTTATCAAGGCCACCTACATTTCTAACATCATCAACCTTCTCATCCCGATCATCAGTTTTTTTCACCGAGTTAT
Source organism: Tarenaya hassleriana (assembly GCF_000463585.1). Taxonomy (NCBI): domain Eukaryota; kingdom Viridiplantae; phylum Streptophyta; class Magnoliopsida; order Brassicales; family Cleomaceae; genus Tarenaya; species Tarenaya hassleriana. The sequence continues at coordinate 2,783,236 of NW_010963495.1, read as the reverse complement.
CCTTCACTTTAGCTTGCACGGGAGTTGTCTCAAGAGCATCAGTCTCAACAAAAGCTGGTGTTGTCTCAGCTGCGGATGGAGTTGTCTCAGTAGGAAATGCTACTTCTCCAGCTGCAACTGGTGTAACTTCACCAATTTTTGGAGTCATTTCAGCGTCTTGATTGACTTCCTCGACAGCACGGGCAACTCTTTCAGCATCTTCTCTCTCAATACGAAGGGCTTCATCCAGGCGTTTAATCAAATCCACCTTCAAGCCTCCCGTTGTCAATCTGCGTCTTTTCAGCTCTTCTTTCAATTCCGTGACCTTCCACTTATCAATTGGTCGGTTGTCCAAAATGGGATAGGGAGATGACATCTTAGCTTACGATTGGTACTGAAATATTCAAGAGAACATTCAGGAAATAAAAAAAAAAATCCGTCGAAGAGCATGGAATGCTCTAAATCCGCATGACCCAACAAAAACCAATAGCGGATAAAGCAATGCAACAGATCATAGTAACAAAAAATGAGACAAACATTCTAACACTCACCAACCCAAACAGATGAAAAGCGATAAAATTAAAGAGAAGACTTACAGTAGACTTGCCTCAGAACCGGAGAGAATCTAAAGGCCTGCGCTTCCTGGAATGGGTGAAAACCGCTGAAAAAATGCGAAACCCTAATTTCACGGTAAAAGAACAACAACAATCAGAGAGACTGCCGAATGGAAGAAAATAATCAAAACCCACCACGAAAAGTTGATTCTTTGCTAATTTCCCTAATCAAATCAGACGAAAAAATCACTGCATGTAAACTCAGATTCGATATGTATACCTACCCAGGAAAAGAACCTAAACCATAAGAACAAAAGCAGAAGAAATGCTGAAATGACTCGCAAATTCTAACGGAGGTGAACAGTTACAGCGGACAATGGGGATTTTCTGTCCGATAGAAATTTTTTATTTGGGAATTTAGGAGGAGAGGCGATTTCTAGGGTTCTTGTTCGTTGTCGAGTGATCGATAATCGAAATAGAAAAGGAGTTGAGGGATTGGGAGCTAAATACGATTAATATCAGTTAAATACCGAAAATACCCTTGCTTGTCCTACACTGGTAATTGGTACTAGACTACTAGTCTACGAGAGAACCTCGTTACGACGTCGTTTTCACGTAAGACACCTCCCCTCCAAAACGCCGCGTTTTGGAGTTCAGAAAATAAACCCAGCGGAAATGTTCCGGCGTAGTTCCATCGGTTCGTCTACGTTCGACGATTCTCTCTAGATTCCGGTTTCGCGAGGACCAACGCGATAATGCTGCGAAAGTATGTCTCCGAAACCCTAGATTGAAATTTTTCTCGGGTTAATTTCCTTTTTCCGAGTTTGGATTTCAATGGAGGATACTCCTGTCCTGCTTTGCGGTTGTTGCCGATTCTCGTGTTCCGACCAATTTCCTTGTGGGACTTCAATGGGTGTTTTTTTTGTTGATTTCTTTTACTTTTAAGAGTTTTCTGGGTTTTCCCTTCTCAAGTTTATAGCTCTGACTGACTTGACGGCGATCTGAAATCTTACAGAGTTTGGGTTTTGTTTTATTGTGTTGTGGCTGTTTGGTAGGTCGGTCCTGGAGTTGTCATCACGTTGGTCAATTAAGAGATTGCCGAGGAAATTCACATCTCAGGTCAGTTTGGTAGCCTTTTGCTCTAAGTTGAATAATTTGGAAATGGGCATTTTGCTTTTCATAGATAGCCTTGTGCTGATGCCAGTTCATAAGTGATGTATTAGTTCTTGGTTTGATCATGTATAACACGATTGCAGCAGAGGTACTTATCCAGTTCTTCAAAAAACCGATTCGCTTCTGCATCTGGCGGAAATGGCTTCCCAGGACCTGATCCCGTCCGGAAGCCAGATAACTCAAAAGGTAATCCTACAAAGGCGATTCTAGGAAGTGCTGTGGTTGTTGGTGCTTTTCTGGTAGCATATCAGAGTGGGTATTTGGATCAGCATCTTGGGAAAGGGCAACAGAAATCGGATGAGACAATTAAGTCCGATGTTGTTACTGAAAAAATGGAGGCGGCTCATCACTTTACAGCAGCACCCAGTGTGGAAGATTCTGCTCAACGAAGCACGTCCATGGATGATAAGATTGAAACTCAACCTGAAGCTCCATATGTTGAGGCTTCGGGGGGAATGCAGACTGAAGAAGAAGTGCAATCCAAGGCTGATCTAATACCTGAACAAAGTACATTTTCACCTTCTAACCAAGATGAGATGCTGCAAGAAAGTACCGCAGATAAGGACGAGGGGAGCTTGCCAGTTTCTTCAGACAGAAACTTGGTATCTGAATACCCAAGAACAGATTCCCATATGTCGGCAGAAATTAGTTCTGAGGCAAAAAGTGTGAAGCTGGAAGCTGAACCAAAGCCAGTGGACAATGCAATTCTCGATGTGCAATCCAGTTCGATTAATGAAGAAAGCATGCCTCCATCTGCATCAGCTAAGGATCACACCTCTGAAAAGGCCCCCAAGGTAGTATTATATACTCCATCTCTTTTATTGACTTGAAGAAAGCTATGTATATAGTGATTAGCGAAAGGAATTGTTTATTTGTTGACTGGCATAGTGCACCTAAAACGTAGTGCACTGATGATGATTATGCCAATGTGCCTTTGCTGTGGTAATTTTCGTAGAATGTTGACTTGGTGGATTTTTTCCCCATTGCATGGCATGCTTGGATGGTCGGATCTAGACACACCTATATAAAAGAATTTCACTATGTCATCAGAATTAGCAGCACTCCTCTGTTTCGTGTATTTTATAGCAAGTTAATAGAGTTGGGCATTATTTTCAAGATTGAATTTATTCTTCTTGATGGTTTCTATCTGTATGCAATATAAAAAAGTGAACCTAATATTTTAGTTCATCTCCTAGCAGAATGTATTGTCCTAAAGATTTTGGAAAGCTAGTGCTTTCTAGGGATTCAAAGGCTCTTATGAAGCTTCATTTAAAGGACCAAGATCGAGTTAAGCAAAAGCCTGGTTACCAATTAAGATCCCTCACTGCATACTTTATTTGTATCTCTTTTCTTCATTATGGGCTGAAGCTTTAAGAGACCTCTGGAATTTTACAGCCTGTACAAGCTTATCTGCATAGGATCAATATTCTGTTGTAGGATGGAATTGAGCAGGAAGTAGATAGACCAGCTTCTCTCCTTGATGAATACCATTTAAAAGGCAGTGACAGCGGGAGCACGGTGACATTGCCAACCAAAGAGCACCTAACTGAAGAAAATGAGGTTCGAAGCAAGCTTCTTCTGTCTGTTTCTTTCGTCAGTGCTTTGAATTGATTGATAATCTGCATATAAATATTATTGATCTGGCCTGTTTCATGTATTAGGCCCTTGTTAACACAATTGATGGGCTGAAAGATGGTAACATTACGGAGGATGGAAAGTTGATACTTGATTTCTTGGCTGCCATTCACGCAGCTGAGAAAAGGCAAGCAGAATTAGATTCCCAGGTTTTCGCTGAAGAATTGAGGGCCTTGAAGGTTGCTTAAATAAACAAAAACGTCAAATGATGATTTGGTCTCCATAGTGTTCTGCTTTATCTGAGGTTTGGAACTTTATATTTATTTTCTCCTGCTGGTTTGGTCCTTAGGAGCAATACGAAAACGAGTTAAGAGATCTAAGGGCACGTGAACTAATGCGTATAGAGGAGGCAGCAATATTAGATAAGGTACTTTTTACCTCTCTAAGTGGCACCACAAAGAGATAATCTTTACTTGGGTTTGATTAAATCACCTCAAGGACATGCTTCTTTGACATCATCTGTTACTATACTCACTTGTATACTTGGTTTTCTATACAAATGGACAACCTGAATGTTTACGTCTTCTGAATTTTTATGAGATCCATATGTTCCAGTTCTTATGTTCCTGGATTGAAGATATAAACCCTTTATTGAAATGGTATTACCTATTTTCAGGAGCTAAAAAGAGAGAGAACAAAAGCTGCTGCTGCTATCAAGGCAATTCAAGAGAAAATGGAAGATAAGCTTAGGAGAGAAATTGAACAAAAGGTCTGCATATTGCTGGAATCATTATGTTTAACTTAAGATTTCGTAACTCAAAAAAGTGAAAACTGATCATTTAAATTACTGCAGGAAACTGAAGCTCAATTGGCTTTGGAAAAAACTCAGGAATTGGCAAAAGCTGAGTTGGCTTCAGCAATTGCAAGAGAAAAGGCATCCCAAATTGAAAAAATGGCTGAAGCAGATCTTAATGTAAGTACTGTCAGGAAACAGTTTATTTGCTTTCCTACTAACCTGCATATCGGTCTGCAGTATAAATGTTGCTTTCAATATGAAATCATGGAAACGAAGAAGGCGATGGTTGCTTCAATGCACTGATCTGATACATCAATGCTTGCTACTAGGAACATGATCTGAGAAAGCTAAATGACCTTTGAGAATTTTTAATACATTCACCTCAGAACTCGTTTCGTAACGGTGAACAAAATAAAGGAATAACTCTCGAAAGACATGTCAAAGAATTTTAATTGGGGAGTCACACAACTGGTCTAAACTGTCATGGTAGCAGCTGTAAATAAAAACTCAAAATGTTGTTCTCAAGACTTATTATGCTCTTCAGACATGCAAGAACTGAAGAATCTTGTACGCACATTGTTGTTATCCAACTTCAACAACAAACTTCTGTTACAAATCTGTGTGATTTAACCCTGAATGTTTGGTCCTTTGTTTGATTGCATTGTTGTTCATTACTTTATTGTAGATTCAGGCCTTGTGTATGGCATTCTATGCACGCTCTGAAGAGGCTCGTAAAAGTCATTCTGTTCACAAGCTCGCATTGGTAAGAATCTTTGCATCCTGTCTACCTTTCAGATGCATGATGTCACAGTTAGTTTTAACATCGAGAACTCCGCTTCTCTCTCCTACCACTTAAGTTGATGTGTGATAAATTATATTATTGGTTTGCAGGGTGCTTTAGCACTGGATGATGCACTCTCGAAAGGGTTGCCAATCCAAAAAGAAGTCGACGTGCTCCAGACTTATCTCGAAGGAATTCAAAAGGACTCAATCCTAGATTTGGTGTTATCTTCCCTTCCAGAAGAAACGCGATCTGATGGAACAGATACTATCCTGCAACTGAACCAGAAGGTAACTCTATTACTTTACAAGACCCATATCTTTGATTTCCTTGATTATCTGGGAAACTTGTGTTTGATAGTCTCCCAAAGAGTCCCTAACAGCATTTACAATTTCGGTGCATATATATCTTCTCGATTTTGCTCTGTCCCCTTGTTTCATATATATATCTTCTCATTTTTTTTGCTTTGTTTTCCTCTTATTTCAGTTCAATACCTTGAAAGGCACACTCCGACACTTCAGTCTGATTCCACCAGGTGGTGGAGGGATCTTGGCGCATTCTCTGGCACATTTAGCATCCTGGTTGAAGGTATATGCTATAATACGAAACGAACCTTTCGTAGAAACAATGTCATTTTTTCCTCTGAAGTCCGCCACATTAATGCTTCTCCAAACTTTATAGTTCAAGGAGACCGATCTCTCTGGGGAAGGAATCGAAGCTGTGATTAGAAGAGTTGATGAATGCCTGGCCGAGGGAAAACTTGCAGAAGCAGCAACTGTTCTTGAAGAAGGTGTGAGAGGGAGCCAAGCAGAGGAGATAGTAAGCGAATGGGTGAGACGGGCAAGGAACAGAGCAATAACAGAGCAAGCTCTAATGTTGCTCCAATCTTACGCCACATGTTCCAGCCTCACTTGATGTCAGCCTTTGCTGTTTAAGGTACAAATAAATGTCTTTTGAGATGGAATTCCAAAGAGTTACTTGATTGTTGCTTGCTGATGTTACGGCTACCCTTTTTGTCAGAGGAAGAACAACTTCGCCATTCTCGTCCTTCTCCTTAGGCTTAGACCTGACTACACAGTTTCCAGTCCAAATAAATGTCTCTTTATGATGCAATATACTGTGATGAGGTTGACATGAAGGAAGCTTCTCTGATAGAAATGGCATCATGTTTTTTGTTGGGTTTTTTCACCATATTTTAGCAAACTGATGATCTTAGAATATAATCATAGAGAGGATCTGACCGCACATGCGCATAATATATATAGGCTTATTATAATGATAATTATATGTGCATAAAGGATGGATCATCATCAGGGTATGCTTGTCTGTGGAAAACATGCCTCGAGGAAGATAATAGACGGGGCATATGAGGCCATGTGGATGTTAATTAGAGAGAGGGCATCTTCTTCGTCCGTATGTGTCTTGTTCTGTTTTATTACAACTTACAATGCCATGGCATGTCTGCTTCATGTTCTTGCATACACTAACAACCCTTGCTTCCTTTCATCGTATCGATATATATAACATGCGTGTGTATACATATGTAATTGGATAGGCAGTTTAAATGAGCTTTGGCAATCCAATACGTGAAGGAACATCCAATACCATTTACTAATTGACAAAGCCACCCACTGTGGAAACAATTACTTTATTGCGATACTAATTATAACAATAATACCATAATTAGAGATGATTAAGGTAGATGTGACAATAATCCTTGTAACTCTCTGTTATTTTTATCGGATTCGTTGGTCGAACATCAAATCAACACTATCAACCCAAAATTATGCTGCTAATTTTTATTTTTATTTTTTTACAATTTTTCTTTTGCAACTTGATGATGGGATACAGCCGGATTTTGGATAATGTTGTTCTAAATAGGCATTCACTTGAAGTCTTAATCTAATTGTTAGCTTAAATTTGTCATAATCTAAAAAAAGATCCAATATTCTGGCCATTAAAAATAATTTACGTTAAAAGTCAAGTCGTCTAAGCCGAGCCGAGCCGGTGAGGGAGCCGTGAAGTTCTCGCGTCCCTGTCGGTGGTCTTGTTCAGCTCCGATCTGATGGCACACTCTCACCAGCCCACATACTCTCTCTCTCTCTCTCTCTCTCTCTCTCCTTTATACTTGTCGAGTCAAAGCAGAGAAACAACTGCAAATCCCTCTCTCTCTCGTCATGTTCGCTTCTCTTCTAAGAAATAGAGAAATGCAGCAGTGATTGTACTTCTTCTTCTTCTTCTGTCATCTTCGTCGTCTCGCATTCTCCCTGAGGTCAGTTCTCTTTCTTCTTCTCTTGATCTATCTATTCCTTTGTATGCATGTGTTTGTCTCGGATCTGGAAGATACGTGTGCTCTATGACAAGAATTGCGGGATACTCTGGCTTCGGATGCGAGATCCGAGGTCCGAGATTTAGTTCTGGTTTTTTCCTAGATTCCGTCCGATCTAACTTGTGCATTCTTTTTCCCTTCTTGGGCTATGGTCGGAGTGAGTTCAGATCGAGTTCCCATTGATCCGATTTTTTCTATCAGCTTTCAGTTCAGTTCCGTTGAATTTCGGCTCGATTTAGTTTCCGCATTTGATGTATTCTCTGTCTCGGATTATGGAGAGTTTAGATTTCAGTACAAGTCTGTATACTGTGTTCAAATTTTCAATTGCGGTACTTTAGTTTGGTTCTACTCTGGTTTAGTGAAGTGGAGTAATTTATTTAGGTTATGTAATCTCGGGATGTAATTGATAGTGTTCAGCTTCTTCTTATCTTCAGAGTGTGGGTTTCTTTTGCTCTTTTTTTTCTGGTGATCCGGAGTGAATTCTGGGGACCCGGATGCTGCATCTTGTCTGATCTCCCCTTGTATGATGTCGGCCTTGTAACTGTTGTGTTTCTGCAGGGGCTTTGATGTTCTGACGATCTCCTTCAGGGTAGATCTGGATAGAGGCAAGGTGTCTGGGTCTACTTTGTTTTGAGAATCTTGAGCCCTAAGCAAAATATGGCAACTGCACTCGGATGGAGATTTTCTTCTGCCAATGGCAATGGCCTTGCCCAAAACGAGATGGTAATTCTGTCAATTTCTTTTTCTCTCTGGCTTTGCTGTATAGCTGTTAGTCAGAGTGAATGATATGATGAAACATTAATCAGATGAATTTATAAGAAAGCTCCTTTTTTATTTATGATGCAAGCCAGACCATGTAAACTTTTCTTCACTATCTTGCTGCAAAGTCAGATCTGGCTTCTTGTAGTGAAGCAAATCCTTTTCTGGTGCATCAGCAAAATGATCACGTTGATATGTTTCTTGATTCGAATAGGATTTAGAATTTTTTGATTATTTCAGTTGGACTTTTTCCTTCGAGGCTTTTTCTCGTTACATTTTTTTCTTATAAATGGACAATATAAAGGACCTGTTGTAACTGATAGATTGTGTTATATAGCATAATACACTTACAGGATATGGTTACCATAGTCAAAGAGTAATTGTCTCATAGTTTGTTTCACTTATCATTTCTATTCTTTTATTGTTTTTACTTATTCTGTATTTCCTGCTCATGGTTACAGGAGAGGAATGGAGATATTAAAATTCAAGATTCAGAGCCCCCAACTCCACATTCAAGTGCAAGGATGGGTTTGAGGTAACACGAAATTGTATTTAGGCCTTCTTAACTCTGGTTTAACTGCATGCATATTTTGTTTAACAATAGCAGAGTGATTACTATCATATTCTTTCTTTCCTTTTTTTTGTTCTCTCTTTCTCTGAGTGACACAACTTTTTCCTTGATGTTCCTTGTGTATGTTAAACATTAAGATGGCCTAACAGTCTCAAACATCGCAACTTTCAAATTTTCAATTGATTGGTTTCAGTTATTTTTCTTGCACTGAAATTTTGGTTTTTATCGAAATGGTGTTTTTGTCGCATTCTATTCAATTGTTTAACTTGTTCTGATACATAGTTTATAATACTGAATCATGTTGCATTGCCCTCCTTTTCGACCTTCATTCTACTGTTTCACTAATGCTTATCAACCCTCGTTCTGCAAAGTACAGCAAAGTACATAACGGCATCCGAAGATAATGTTTTGCATCTGGATTTTTTCCTCAGATATTCTTTCAATTAAAACGCCCTTTTAGCATTAAAGAACCTCCTCCTAGTAAAGTAGTATCTAACATTGCCCTTTACCTGCAGAGAGCGCACAAGCAGCATGGAGGATCCAGATGGAACATTAGCTAGTGTTGCCCAATGCATTGAGCAGTTGCGGCAAAGTTCATCGTCTGTACAAGAAAGAGAATACTCCCTGAAGCAGTTGCTAGAACTTATAGAGAGACGTGAAAATGCATTCAGTGCTGTCGGATCGCATTCCCAAGCTGTGCCAGTACTTGTTTCACTCCTCCGATCAGGATCATTTGGTGTGAAGATACATGCTGCAACCGTCTTGGGTTCACTTTGCAAGGAGAATGAACTTAGAGTGAAAGTGTTACTTGGGGGATGCATTCCCCCCTTGCTTGGTCTTCTCAAGTCCAATTCAGTCGAGGGGCAGATCGCTGCAGCAAAAACAATCTATGCTGTTTCTGAAGGTGGGGTGAAGGACCATGTTGGATCGAAGATTTTTTCCACAGAAGGAGTTGTACCAGTTCTGTGGGAACAGCTGCGCAGTGGAAGCAAGAAGGGAGACTTGGTTGATGGTTTGTTAACTGGTGCTCTAAAGAACCTTTCTAGCACCACTGAGGGATTTTGGTCTGAGACAGTTGGAGCTGGGGGAGTGGATGTACTTGTGAAGTTGCTTGCAAGTGGGCAGTCAAGTACACTCTCTAATGTCTGCTTCCTTCTTGCTTGCATGATGATGGAGGACGCATCTATTTGTACAAGTGTATTGACTGCAGACATTACAAAACTGCTTCTCAAGCTATTAGGGTCAGGTAATGAAGCCTCGGTGAGAGCAGAAGCTGCTGGTGCTATCAAGTCGCTTTCTGCTCAGTCTAAGGAAGCAAGGAAAGAAATTGCTAATTCTAACGGTATTCCCGCTTTAATAAATGCAACAATAGCTCCTTCTAAAGAATTTATGCAAGGGGAACATGCACAAGCATTACAAGAGAATGCGATGTGCGCCCTTGCCAATATTTCCGGTGGTCTGTCGTATGTGATATCAAGCCTTGGTCAAAGCCTTGAATCTTGTTCCTCGCCTGCTCAAACCGCCGACACTCTTGGAGCATTAGCTTCAGCATTGATGATATATGATGGGAAAGCAGAATCTACGAGAGCATCAGATCCAGTGGCCATTGAGCAGACTCTGATTAAGCAGTTCAAGCCTCGTCTGCCATTTCTTGTACAAGAACGTCTCATAGAAGCTCTTGCAAGTCTGTACGGGAATTCCATTCTCTCAGTTAAACTTTCCAACTCAGATGCAAAACGTTTGCTTGTTGGTCTTATAACAATGGCAACGAATGAGGTTCAGGATGAGCTCATAAAGGCTCTTCTGACGCTGTGTAACCAAGAAGATAGCCTGTGGCAGGCACTCCAGGGCCGCGAGGGGATTCAATTGTTGATATCTCTTCTGGGACTTTCATCAGAACAACAGCAAGAATGTGCGGTTGCACTTCTTTGTCTTTTGTCTAATGAAAATGATGAAAGTAAGTGGGCCGTCACTGCTGCTGGGGGTATACCTCCACTAGTTCAGATTTTGGAGACAGGTTCTGCCAAAGCGAGGGAAGACTCTGCAACAATTCTTAGAAACTTGTGCAACCACAGCGAAGATATCCGTGCTTGTGTTGAAAGTGCCGATGCAGTCCCTGCTCTTCTATGGTTGCTAAAGAATGGAAGCCCAAATGGGAAAGAAATTGCGGCTAAGACTTTGAATCATTTGATTCATAAATCAGATACCGCGACAATCAGTCAGCTAACTGCACTACTGACCAGTGATCTGCCTGAGTCCAAGGTTTATGTTTTGGATGCTTTAAAAAGTATGCTTTCTGTAGTCCCAATCAACGATCTGTTACGTGAAGGCAGTGCTGCAAATGATGCTATTGAGACCATGATCAAGTTGATGAGCTCGATGAAGGAAGAGACTCAAGCTAATTCAGCATCAGCTCTTGCTGCCATTTTCCTAAGCAGAAAGGATTTGCGTGAGAGCCCTCTCGCCCTCAAAACTCTTTCGTCTGCCATGAAACTTTTGAATGTGGAATCTGAGAAGATCTTAGCTGATTCCTCCCGTTGTCTTGCTGCGATTTTCCTTTCGATTAAGGAGAATCGAGAAGTTGCTGCTCTTGCCAGAGAGGCATTGCCAGCGCTGGTGTCTCTGGCTAACTCCTCTGTCCTGGAAGTTGCTGAGCAAGGAACATCCGCATTGGCCAATCTGATATTGGATAGTGAAGTATCAGAGAAAATCGTTGCTGAAGAAATTATATTGCCAGCCACTAGGGTTTTACGTGAAGGTACTGTATCTGGAAAAACCCTTGCAGCTGCAGCTATTGCTCGCTTGCTTAGTCGACACCCGATTGATTCTGCCTTGAGAGAGACTGTGAACCGTGCTGGAACAGTTCTTGCCCTGGTATCACTTATTGAAGCTGCCGATGGAAGATCTGATGCAATATCAGAGGCACTAGATGCGCTCGCTATTTTCTCAAAGTCAGGAGCTAGCGGGAATGTCAAACCAGCTTGGGCAGTTCTAGCTGAATCTCCCAACAGTATAGCCCCTATAGTTTCATCCATTGTTAGCGCTGTCAATCCCTTATTACAGGATAAAGCTATCGAAGTGTTGTCAAGACTTTGTCTGGATCAGCCAGTGGTTTTGGGGAGCATGGTCATCAGTGCCACTGACTGCATACAGTATATAGCTAAAAGGGTTATCAGTACCAAAAACCCAAAAATAAGAATTGGCGGAGCGGCTGTTATTATTTGTGCTACAAAAGTTAATCATCAGAAGGTGGTAGAAGTTCTTAATGAGTCGAATGTGTGTGCTGACCTCGTTCAAGCACTTGTGGGAATAATAAATTCATCTGAGACTTCCGTGCGAGACCAGGAAAAGGGTGACAGAGAAGATATATGTATAGATATTCACCGTAAACAAGGAGGAGAAGAAAAAGAAGAGGAGGAAGAAGTGACCAGAAATGGAGAGGGTCATAAGGGGGCAGCTGTTATTTCAGGTGACAGTCTAGCCATCTGGCTGCTCTCTGTTCTTGCTTGTCATGATAAAAACAGTAGAGCTGTTATAATGGAGTCAGAAGGAATTGAACTACTTACTGACAGAATCAGCAACAGTTATCTCAGATTCTCTCAGGTATTCTACTCTCTTATCCAAGGCGCTTAATTCAGATTCACTGCTTATTAGGAGAGTTAATTACAAACCATTCATATTAAAAAAAATCTAAGCTAGCATTTTAATGTATTTCATACTCATTTTGGGAGACCTAGATTACCACTCTATATTTTGCATAAATGCTGATACTGCAGTACTTTCCAGATTGATTATGGAGAAGACAGCAGCATATGGGTCAGTGCACTACTGCTAGCCATACTTTTCCTAGACCGAGATATCATCCGTGCAAACGCAACAATGAAAGCCATTCCAGTGCTCTCGAATCTGTTGAAGTCAGAAGAATCAGCAAACAGATACTTCTCAGCCCAAGCGGTGGCCAGTCTTGTCTGTAATGGTAGTAGGGGAACTCTCTTGTCTGTTGCCAATTCTGGTGCAGCAGCTGGGCTTATCTCATTGCTTGGCTGCGCTGACGTTGACATAAAAGAACTTCTACAGTTGTCAGAGGAGTTCAGTTTAGAGCGTTACCCCGACCAAGTTGCCCTCGAGAGGCTCTTCCGGGTTGAAGATATTAGAGTCGGGGCTACTTCTCGGAAGGCGATCCCCTTGCTAGTTGATCTACTAAAGCCGATACCAGAGCGTCCGGGTGCTCCACAACTCGCTCTAAATCTTCTAACTCAGCTCTCAAAAGACTGTGCGCAGAACATGATTGTCATGGTCGAATCAGGTGCCCTAGAGGGCCTCACGAAATATCTTTCCCTTGGCCCACAGGACGAGCAGGAGGAAGCTGCAACAGATCTTTTAGGCATCCTATTTAGCAGTGCTGAAATCCGAAGACACGAGTCAGCATTCGGGGCTGTCAGTCAACTCGTCGCGGTTTTACGGCTTGGTGGAAGGGGAGCAAGGTACAGTGCTGCCAAGGCATTGGAGAGCCTGTTTTCTGCAGACCATATAAGGAATGCAGAGTCTGCCCGACAAGCTGTTCAACCATTGGTTGAGATTCTCAATACCGGAATAGAGAGAGAGCAACATGCTGCCATTGCTGCGCTTGTTATGTTGTTGAGTGACAATCCATCACGAGCACTGGCAGTCGCAGATGTGGAGATGAATGCAGTGGATGTTCTCTGTCGGATTCTTTCTTCAAACTATTCAATGGAACTAAAGGGGGATGCAGCAGAGTTGTGTCATGTTCTGTTTGCAAACACAAGGATTAGGTCCACAGTTGCTGCGGCTCGCTGTGTTGAGCCCTTGGTCTCTCTCCTCGTAATCGAATTCAGCCCAGCTCAGCATTCAGTGGTACGAGCACTAGACAAGCTTGTCGATGATGAACAGTTGGCTGAACTAGTTGCAGCCCATGGTGCAGTCGTTCCTCTCGTCGGCCTTCTCTATGGTAGGAACCACGTCCTTCATGAGGCTATATCCAGGGCGTTAGTGAAGCTAGGTAAGGACAGGCCTGCTTGTAAACTGGAAATGGTGAAAGCCGGAGTTATTGATTGCATACTCGATCTTCTCCATGAAGCTCCAGATTTTCTCTGTGCTGCTTTTTCTGAACTGCTACGGATCCTTACGAATAATGCTACTATTGCTAAGGGACCATCTGCTGCCAAAGTGGTCGAGCCACTTTTCTTTTTGTTGACCAGACCGGAGTTTGGCCCTGACGGACAGCACAGTGCATTGCAAGTTCTCGTGAATATCTTAGAACATCCACAATGCCGAGCTGATTACAATCTTTCTCCACACCAAGCAATTGAGCCATTGATCCCATTGCTTGATTCTCCAGCCCCAGCAGTACAGCAACTGGCAGCTGAGCTTTTGTCTCATCTGCTCTTAGAGGAGCATCTGCAGAAGGACCCGTTAACGCAACATGTAATCGGTCCGTTAATCCGTGTTCTTGGATCTGGAATACACATATTGCAGCAGAGAGCTGTGAAAGCTCTTGTTAGCATTGCCTTAATGTGGCCAAATGAAATAGCTAAAGAGGGCGGAGTGAGCGAGCTGTCAAAGGTGATACTTCAAGCCGATCCCTCGATGTCTAACATGTTGTGGGAGTCTGCAGCATCGATTTTGGTGATCATTTTGCAGTTCAGCTCCGAATTTTATCTGGAAGTCCCTGTCGCTGTTCTCGTAAGGCTTCTTCGCTCATCCTCCGAGAACACTGTGATCGGTGCCCTAAATGCGCTTCTAGTGTTGGAAAGCGACGACGGAACAAGTGCAGAAGCAATGGCTGAAAGTGGCGCCATTGAAGCTCTTCTCGATCTTCTAAGGTCTCATCTGTGTGAGGACATGGCTGCAAGACTTCTCGAGGTATTGCTCAACAATGTCAAGATCAGAGCATCGAAAGCCACAAAAACAGCGATTGTGCCCTTGTCACAGTACCTTTTGGATCCGCAGACGCAGGCCCAGCAAGCGCGGTTACTGGCAACATTGGCACTCGGCGATCTTTTCCAGAATGAAACCCTCGCTAGAAGCGCTGACGCGGCTTCTGCTTGCCGTGCACTCGTCAATGTCCTGGAAGAACAACCCACAGAAGAAATGAAAGTAGTAGCCATATGTGCCCTGCAAAACCTCGTTATGTATAGCCGGTCCAACAAAAGGGCAGTCGCCGAGGCAGGCGGTGTGCAAGTTGTGTTGGATCTGATCGGTTCCAGCGACCCCGACACATCGGTCCAGGCCGCAATGTTCGTTAAACTCCTCTTCGCTAATCACACCATTCAAGAATATGCATCTAGCGAGACCGTCAGGGCAATAACTGGTGAGATTTTCTCTTTAGTGGTATATTCCCATTCGTTCGGTTCATGCTGTAATGCTTCTTTTCTAATTTTGCAGCTGCTATCGAGAAGGACTTGTGGGCAACTGGAACAGTGAACGAGGAGTATCTCAAAGCTCTAAACGCTCTGTTCAACAATTTCCCGAGACTAAGAGCCACTGAGCCAGCGACACTAAGTATTCCGCATCTGGTTACATCGCTCAAGACAGGGTCGGAGCCGACTCAAGAAGCTGCATTGGACGCATTGTTTCTTCTAAGGCAAGCATGGACGGCCTGTCCAGCTGAAGTGTCTAGGGCTCAGTCAGTTGCTGCAGCAGATGCCATCCCCTTGTTGCAATACCTTATCCAGTCGGGCCCACCGAGGTTCCAGGAGAAATCGGAGTTCCTCCTCCAATGTTTACCCGGAACTCTGGTGGTTACGATCAAGCGTGGCAACAACATGAAACAATCCGTTGGAAACCCTAGCGTGTTTTGCAAGCTAACACTCGGCAACACTCCTCCTAGACAAACCAAGGTGAAAAATCACCATCTTTCCCTCTCTTTTCTTTCCTTGTTTACTTTGGATATATCTCTAGTTTTTGGACCTGGACCGATCCATTTCATGTAGCGGGCATTCATTTTCGGTGTTGTTTTGAAGGTGGTGTCGACGGGTCCTAATCCAGAATGGGACGAGAGCTTCTCATGGTCATTTGAGAGTCCTCCAAAGGGACAGAAACTTCACATCTCATGCAAGAACAAAAGCAAGATGGGGAAGGTAAAATGGACAAAAAGCTTATATATAGAATTCACATTCTCGATTTTGACATATACCCATTTTGCTGAAATGGTAATTACATATATGTGTGAATATAATCAGAGTTCGTTCGGGAAGGTGACGATCCAAATAGATAGGGTTGTGATGCTGGGAGCGGTGGCAGGTGAATACACTTTGTTGCCTGAGAGCAAAAGCGGCCCCAGGAACCTTGAGATCGAATTCCAGTGGTCTAACAAATAACTTCCCATTTTCTAAATGTGGGAATTCAAAAAAAAAAAAGTATATCATCGGACACTTTTTTTTTTTTTTGCCAATTTTCGAAGTGTGTATTTTTATATTGACTGTATATAGCTGGTCACCATTACATTAATTTCTTTTTTCTTTTGTTTTGTTTTTGTTGTTGTTGTTGTTGTTTGTGCAAGCAACTCTTCAAAGTGTAGTAATTCAATTCATTTGTAACATTTGTCTCTCTTTTTTTATCTTGTAGTTTCGTATGTTAGGAGATGATGATCAAAGCGGGAATCGCCATTGTTGGTCTCCCATCTTCTTCTAATCAAGGAAATTGAACTAATATGATTAAAAAAGGTAAAATAGAAATAAAACGATAGTGATAAACCATGTAGATCATCATTACGATGAAACTAATTATACTACACCATTTTTACCTACCTAAACAAAAATATAAAGTTTATTTTGCTATATGTATTTCAAAACATACTCTTTTGCATTATTTTTTATGTGATCATTGTGATCAACGTAACTTATTTTAGAGTCAAACTGATTATAAAAAATACGGGATCAGTGTAATCATCATTGACTAGTCATATTGGTTACAGAAAACTAGATTAAAAAAGGGTATATTCTGAAATACATATAGTAAAGTAAGATTAGTTTTGATATTATACTAAATAGAATAGACCGCATCTCCTATATTGTAATTGTTGGAAGTTTGGATCAAGCTCATTTTGATGCAGAAGGAAAATGGCGTGGAAATTGCTGAAACAGTTATTGGTTGAACAGTTACATTTGCGGTTTTATTAGATAAAGTTTTATGGTTTGTAACCGTTATTATCTTTGGTCTTTAAAAGGAAATATTGATGGCTGTAACATTTGTTGCAGATTGGTCGTTTTTCTACCTGTAATCATATTCGGACACAACCGAATAGTTATATGAGTGTGTAAGGATGTTTTATATGTGTTGTATGTAGAAGTTTCAGATTATGAATAAAAAGAGAAAAGAATGAGATTTGTGAAACTGATTATTCAAATCTCTTGTTATCCGGATACGAACATAATTCGTCAATTTTATAGCCAAAGATTGTTAGATGTTCCTAAAAAGAAGCACACGATAAACCATCCATGAGTTCACGACCTCTCAGCCAATTCTTCGCGACATACTTCTTCGCCTTCTCTTCGTCGCCGCCGACTACTTTACACAAAGCCTCGACGTAGTGACGTGGAAATTTCCCATGCAATCTCACGTAGAACATCACTTCACGTCCCACGTCCCTGCAGAACCACTTGTCCGAATCAAACCTAATGAAGGGGAGCTCGTACACTGGTTCTGGAGATGGTGACTCGCCCATGGTTCTTCTTATGCAGACCTCGAACGGATCCGTTTTTGGGCGAATGAACGGATTATTCATGAACGGGTCCGTTTTGGCCAAAGAGACGCCACACATGGCCATGGCTGCGAAGATGGCCGCGAAGATGGTCGAGGTTTTCATGGTTCGATCCTCTTGGTTCTTTCAAAGGCGAGAGAGAGAGAGAGAGACGGGAGTTGATCGATCTATTTACGAATTTATTAGGGTTTGAGATTATTCGAAACTGCAGTTCTTGTTAGAGTCAAAACGTATTCGTTGTTTATTACTTCCATTTATTATGTATTTAAGTTTTGTAACAGGGAAATTAAATATGGCTTCTTCATATATACATGTATCATCCTATCTTTCCACGTCAAGGCATATTATAATATTTCGAAATCTTTACATTTGTTAGATGCAAATGTTATAAACAAAATTCCACCGACTAGGACTGAAATTTTAGATCACCATTTCTTTCGGTTGAATATATTTGTTGTACTAAGTGCTATATATTGAATATCTGTGTTAGACATCAGTCGAATATATGTAATATGTATGTATTTTGTACGGTGTAACAAGTTTTTTTGTACATTTTGGGTATGAAACAGTTGATGTTTTTTTTTTGCTTTATATGTTAGTTTCACCAAATAACACGTTATATTCTATGTATGACCAACACATTTATTCTTTATAACATCATACGGATCGTAGATTGGTGGGTTTTTTTTTTTTTTTTTTTTGGTATGTAGGCAATGAAAACGAGGGAGCTTGATAAGACTTTAGTCGGATAGTTGTTAGATTTGAAAATAACTTCACCCTTGCTGCTTCAAATTGGGGAAAGAACTTATGTAGTTGTGGGTTTTTTTTTTTTTTTTTTTTTGGTATATGTAGGCAATGAAAACGAGGGAGCTTGATAAGACTTTAGTCGGATAGTTGTTAGATTTGAAAATAACTTCACCCTTGCTGCTTCAAATTGGGGAAAGAACTTATCATTCAAATTATATGGCTTGCTTCTGATCCCGAGATTAGTTTGAACCTCGATCCAAAATGTTCGGTTATCAAAAAAAACTTTATACTTCTTCGCTAAGCGATTAAAGAGCCTAAAAAATTTGAATTGATAATATTCTAACATAAAGTGTACAATCAGAACATAGTTTAATGAAGTTAATGGCCCGACATTGAACTATAGAGCATTTGAATATATATAATAAATTCAAGAGAAGTGCTGATTGTTAGATAAAATAGGTGATTGAAGCGACTAGGACATGAACCAATTAGATTCCAACAACATTTGATGTAGGGATTGGTCACATATCACATCCTTTGACATGGGTTTGAGTTTGTGAATATATTTGGGACCCATCATTTCTACAGTAGCTAAATGTCATATGGCCCGACAATGGCCACCATCACCATTATCATCATCATCATTATAACCACTACCTCCATCCACCATCATCATCCTCATATAATAAGGAAATAACTTATTCCTCTCGTAATCGATCGCCATCTAAATGATAGAAAATCCGCATATATATAAAATCGTATACTTGAATGATTAGTTTGATAGAAATGTTCGTCATGAAGACAAAATTACGTATACAAACTACAACCTGTACATATGAGATTATTTATATAAATTTGCACTTATTTATGTTTACGCATAGAGGTAAAATAAATAAGAACACCCAATATGGGACATCTGACACAAGAAAGACAAAGCACGTTGGTCCATTTGCAATTTATCGATAAAAAATATTCAGATAGTACCAAATTTAGATTCGGAAATCGGCGGCCGCCGAAGATTCCCTAAATTTCGCCACCATTCACTCTAATAGTACGCATAATATTGTATCATATTCATTTGAACAAAAGGTAAAATAGGATAAAGTTTTCATAATCTTTAGGAACTGCATAAATTAAATGACTGAATCAATTAGCACGTTGTTAAATATTTCGATAGCATTAGCTAACCTGCCATATATAAACCCTAATATTTTCTTATAACACTTCATACACAACTAGAATTACTTTTGGTAAATTATCAACACATATATATATATATATATATATATATATATCATCAAATCTGCTAAAGTTTCTTGATTTAAATGATAACCAACTACTAACCAATACTCACCAACGCGAATTTATGGAAGAATTAAAAACGAATATATATATAACTATATAAGCAAAACATTAATAAAGAACAAAACCTACAGAAGTAGAAAATGTCCGAGTGGTGTTCCGATCCAGAAAAAAAAACAACAACTCATGAACGTATATGTATAGTCATCCCTAAATCAAGAGCTGGAATACAAAGATATCACCTCTCTCATCATGCACGATCAAGTCTTTCACGGTTCCATCCTACGTTTTATAATAATGTTATTTTAATTATCTTCCACAGAGATCTCGACGGGGGTTGGGTTTTTTTCCTATCTTTTTGTTTTGTTTCTCATGTTCTTTGGTCAGTAGAAGAACATAACCAAGATTCGACCATACCTTCGTTCCTCGGAGCTGTCGGATTCTCCATTCCCTCACTATCGCCATTTTCAGCGATCAATCTCAGAGGATTTTCATCATGGTGATCAGAATCACCATAACCTCCATTATCACCGTCTTTGTTCGTCAAAGTCGATGGCGGATCCCTGCTCTGCAATCCGCCAAGACCAAACTCCTCCGTGAAAACATTACGATGATCACTCCTAGGGTTTGTGTTTGTGTCCGGAACTTGTAGGAGAGACTGCAAGTGAATGTTCCGGAAAACATCACCGGAAGAACAGTGATGAAGCTGATTATTGTTGATGGAAGTCCTCAAGACAGCGTCGGAGGAAGAAGAAGACAGGGAAGAGAGCAGAGGAGATGTCGGGACGAGTTTCTGAGCGAAGGGTCGTAACAGGAGGTTGTAAGAAGTCGACGACAAAGACGATGGAGACGGAGACAGGCCGAGGAAGGTGTTGAGCCTCGTGTTGACGACGTCGTTGGAGAACAAAGGAGGAGCTGGGATCCCTGTGAATTCTTGAACCATGGCTCTGAAATTCGAAGTGTCGGTCGTTAGAACTGTCGTCGGTGCTCTTCTTGATGCTCTCGTCCTCTTCTTCGATCTCTTTACCACTCCCATATTGCTGTTGCTGTTGCTATTGTTGATGTTGCTGTGAGGAGGAGGAGGAGGAGGAGGAGGAGGAGGAGGAAGCGATGCCGTGATGGGTTGGGAAGTGGTCGGGTCGGGTCTTGATGATGGGTTTTGTGTCAAGAACGTGTACGACGACGACGATGACGACAAGGGATTGTTGTCGAAGTAGTTAGATAGAAAAGGGTTATTAAAGTGGAGTAACTCCGGCGGCGGCGGAGCATTGGAGAGGTGCTGGTGGTGGTGGTGGTCGAGAAAAGCCGAGATAGACTGATCGGTGCGTGACTCGTACTCCTCGTCTCCGCCGCTCGAGGATTGCATGCTACTGCTATTAGCAGAATCCATTTCTGTGAACCCAATAGAAAAACAAAACCCTATCCACCTTGATCAATACATATATATATATATATGTATATGATTTAGGGTTTTCGATTATTCTTGTCTAAGCGAAAGAGAGAGAGCGAAAGAGTTTCTGGAAGTTCTTTTAAGAATAGAGAATAGAGAATAGGGTTGGGGAAGCCATTGTTAGGGAGATCTCAGACTCCTAGTTAGAGGGATGGGGGTATTATGGTAAATACACCGAAAGGACCCTGCGTGCTCTCTTCCCCTTTTTTAACGAAGGGTTCTAATGGAGAGTGTGAAACGAGGAAAAAATAGGGTTGAGATTTGAGGGGTTAGGGAGGAAGGTGCAAACACAATAAGTAGTTCCACTACCATCATGCACACCATTATATATATACATACATCATACATATATATATATAGAGAGAGAGTAATAATCTTGGTTTAGATCCGGTTAGCGGAAAGTTTTGGATCGGTTTGTTGAACGATATTTTTAAATATATATTATGCTATATATCAAGAATATGTATAAGTGGCGTGATTAAATAAAATTAGAAATGTATTTGTGAGGTGGGCAGGAAAACAAATTAGAGAGGGTGGTGGTTGGGTGGTACGAAATGTAAGAGGACCGCAACCATATATCACTACGATATTGCCTTTAATTATATTATAATAATAATAATAATCACTCCGAGACTTGGCGATACTTCAAAACTACAGATTCATTGTTTATTTTTTTATTTTTGGTAAATAAATAATTACTTTATAAAAACTAGTCAGTTAATTGATAATTTAGCGGCAATGATGCTCGGCGCTCGCAGCCTTTGACTCGGTCTATCACCCCATCAAACATCTTTTGGATTAACATGTTATATATTTGCACCTCCATAATCATACCCTAATCAGTCATATTAAACTTAATTGCTAAATAAAACAAAAACCAATTATAGCTTTTGATGCGGGTTAGGTTAACAATATAAAAAAAATCCAGTTCTGAGCAATAAATAAAGATTTGTCTTTATTTATAAACAACATATTACGAAATTCTGTCCATAAATTTATCCAAATAATGGGTTATTCAATCCAATTCTGTTCACAATAACTTTCAAATTTGCGAGTAGTACAACAATTTGTTGCTGAACGTAGTTACAGAGGAATAGCTTAGTAAATGTAATTATTATGGTATAAAAATTCGAGCATTAGCGCGGTCTTATATATATATTCTCACCCTTAATATATTTATAATCTTTTTTTTTTTATAATCAAACATTATCGATCGTCAATCTTTTGACAGTACATGAAAATAAATTTAACAAAAAAAAACAAGTAATCAATAATGATTTATTGACTAATATAATATTAAAAAATAAGGATCTCGGACGGAGGGAGACGAAAGATCCGTCGGTCAGAAGAAGACACACTTGTGTTCGCTGCAACAAATCGTAACTACAAATGGTGGATTATATATTTAATTAATCCATCTGGATATTAATTGTTTAATTATTAATCAGTACTAATATCGACATAATTAGGGTGGTTAGCTTGGATCCGAAGAATTGATAATCATTATTATATACTTGGAATTGATAATGTCTATGGCCATATGATTAAAGATATTACAATATGGAGAAACACCCCCTAAGACAATATTTTAATATGGATTTAGATATATAGAGAGGTATTACAGCTAGATATTTGATTCAACATTTTTTGCATCCGATAATAAATATTGTATGATATATAGCATAATTCAAGTGAATACTAATTAAAAAAATGCAGCTCTAAGAAAATTCCCTAGTGAAAAATTATAATCACACGATTTTTCAATAACTCAAAAATCCAAACTGATTCTATTTCTCTGATACGTGTCAAGTACACTTCAACCTTTCCAAGTAGCACTCAACTCACCCGGTCTTACTCCCCTTGAGTAAACCTCCCGTACCACAAGAAATTCTATCAGCTACAAACACTATGTGTGCAACGCACACCCCGTGTCACCCTAGACAGCGTCTAGGCCTACAGAGCGGTTTACAG
>NW_010963495.1:2709233-2760414 GCF_000463585.1 Tarenaya hassleriana | reverse complement strand
AGCGGTTCGTCTGTAACTTAAGACTCCCTCTCAGATAAAACTCGTGTTCACTCAGAAATCTCTCACCAGTGTTTCCCGTACATGTTCTCTCACCGAGATTACAGACTCTGCACTCCTCAAAACTAATCTCCCAATCTTTGACAATCACGTCTTCAGTCCATATATCCCCTCGTCCATTGATTCTCTCAATATCTTCATAATATGCATTTTTCCTTTTTCTTCATTGATGCAACTGTCTTCTTTGCTTTTGTAGCTTCTTTCCATTTGTGCTTTCCAGATTCAACTCCAAACTTCCATTTGTTGATTTGAAGCTTCTAGATGTTGAATATGCTGTTTACTTTCTTTAACAATCTCCCCCTTTTTGACTTTCTGCTTAGACACACTAAAAACTCACAGAGCACAAAAACAATTCATAACAACTAGGATATAACTATCCATTAAGTTCAACAAGTTAGGAGAAAGACAGGAACTAGCAAGAAAACAACAAAGATCAGCACAACAGACGAAACTATAAACACAAACAGAAAAAACCAAGTAGCTGATAAGATATAATGATTAGCACAACACAGATCAACTTCACAGAGCAGGAAGTTTCATTCACTCTGTTCTCCAGTTTCTTCTGATTCTCCTTCCTCCTCCTCCTTTTCAGCCTCACTTGCTACTTCATCCTCTTCATCCTCACCCATTTTTCCTTTGCCTTTGTCTTTTACGCTTGATGAGGGTGCTCCACTTTCACTTTCTCCCCCTGTGTGGGTAAGCAGAAATTCAAAACATTAGACATGAAATGTTCAGAAACCATACCTTGGGGAAGAATACTAGCTAGCAATTACTCTGAAACTCCTCCCAAAGAGCGTGTTGAGGGGCACAGATCTGAGCTATGATTTTAGTGTTCTTCCTCTAGAGTTGTTCCACTTGAAGTAGCTGCTTGTCATGTTTCATGAGGACAGTAAACGTCTTGCTACAGAGTTGTGCTCAACTCATCCTAGCTTGTTGTACTCTGGCTTCTATGACCAAGGGCCGCTGAATTACTTCAGTAATTTCTGAGTCAGCAAGGATCTCTGGACTTTGGCGGACAATAATACTCTGGATGAGACAGGGATGAGGCAGCAAATATCGCATTCTCATATCCTCAGCTCTGGACAGTATGTGACTGTAGATGATGGAGCCAAAATTTACGTCTTCTTTCCTCAGCAGCTTGAATATCAGTAATGCTAACTCATCTTGAATCACATCAGACCTTCGAGTCGGTAACCAATTTGTCTTTCCAATCAGATGCATAACCCGACTTTCAAACTTGAGACAAATTATGGGAATCTTCCCATTCCTTTCTGTCAAATACTCTCCAGTGAGAGCTACCTCCAAATCTTCAAGTGAAGTACCTTCAGGTAGATCGTCTAATCCTTGTGAGGCGTTATCGGGTGTTCCCAACAACCGATTGATGACTGTCGGAGAAAATTCAATAAATCGACCTCTCACAAAGGTCTTGTGATGCATGAAATCTCCAGGAATGTCAGTGCGTTGAGTGAGATTTGCATAAAACTCTCTGACAAGTAGTTTACTGAATGCACAAGCATAAGTCATCGTCCCCGTCAGTTGCCTTTCTTCAAACAAATTCCAAATGTAATTTTTCCGAAAATCCATCACATTGACATTGCGTTCAGCAATTACATCTACTCCTTTAAACTTGTCAAACCTCTTCTTAGTTTCGACAGACAGAAATCTATCAGAGAGTGGTTTAACACCTGTTTCACTGTGTGGAGCAGATGGTTCTGAAGGGCCGTCGTTACCAGTGCCTTTTCCCTTCCGAGTTGTTTTCCTTCTCTGAGCTCTCTGAACATTGCTCAAGTGTGTCCTTCCATGTGCTGAAGTGCCTTTGCGCTTTCGAGTTATGTTTCTGGCCTTAGCTTTCTGTTGCAAGATAATCAGAGGGCTATCAGAATCATCTGAACTCACCGGATTAGGCAGAGATATCTCTGGGGCACGAGATTGTGTTTCAGTTTCATCCTCCTTCTCTGGGTCATTGTATAATTCTTTCAGTGTTTCAATGATCGTCCGTTCATCATTCACACCATCTTTTTCCTGGGCATCTTCATAGACAACTTCTTCGATCACATCCTCTTTTTGATTTTCACCGGCTTCAGGATTACTCATTTCAGATGTGATTTGTGTTGGCTCTTCAGTTAAGTCAACCCTGTACAACTAAGCGTGCTTTGTTGCGAACAATCTCCCCAAACTCATTAGTCTTGTTTTTGAAAATCCACTTCGTACCAATGACATTTGTATGTTGAGGGCGAGGAACTAAATACCAGACATCATTGCGGACAAATTGTTCCAGCTCTTCCTGCATTGCCCAAACCCAGAACTCATCATGAAGTGTTTCACAAACCTTTTTTGGTTCAATCTGGGAGTTGAAGCATACAAACCGAACCATATCTTGATAGTTGATCCTGGGCTTGTGCCGAGTTTGACGAGGAGCCTGAAGATCACCAATTAAATCATTAGGTGAATGATTCTTGTGTACAGGAATTGACGTGTCAGGTCCTGACAAATTGTCGTCAAACTCGCCAGTGTCGGTGGAAGATCCATCTGACTCATCCTTGA
The DNA here is from genome assembly GCF_000463585.1 of Tarenaya hassleriana. Taxonomy (NCBI): domain Eukaryota; kingdom Viridiplantae; phylum Streptophyta; class Magnoliopsida; order Brassicales; family Cleomaceae; genus Tarenaya; species Tarenaya hassleriana. The sequence continues at coordinate 2,757,813 of NW_010963495.1, read as the reverse complement.
GAGGGGGGTCAGAGACAGCACGAGAGCCTTCTGGAATACCGCGAGAAGGACTTGGCTCCAGTGAGATGCTATCAACCTTCCGTTGTGTTTCTTCATCAAAGATAACATTTGCGGATTCCATCACTGTCTTAGTACGAAGATTGTACACTCTGTACGCAGCTGAGTTTTGAGCATATCCAAGAAATATTCCTTCATCACTGCGGGGATCCATCTTACCAAGATACTCTCGGTCATTGAGTATGTAGCACGTACAGCCAAACACATGAACATACTTAAGGGGGGGAGACCGTCCCTTCCAGATTTCGTAAGGTGTTTTGGACAGACCAGAACGCAGATAGATCCGATTGATCAGATAACACGCAGTGCTCATGGCTTCAGCCCAAAATCTTATAGCAACGTTTTTAGCATGCAGCATAGATCGTGCCATTTCCTGAAGAGTTCGGTTTTTCCGTTCCACCACTCCATTTTGCTGAGGAGTCTTTGGGCTGAATACTCATGAGTAATACCATAAGTGGCACAGAATGTGTGAAACAAGTCATTCTCAAATTCTCTACCATGATCACTCCGTATCCGTTGCACCATTCCCTTTCCATTTTCCAGTTGAAGACACAAATGTTGGAATGCAACGCAAGCCTCAGATTTTTCTCGAAGGAACTTGACCCAAGTAAATCTGGAGTAATCATCAACACAAACAAGAACATACCGTTTTCCACCAAAGCTTTCAGTTTGCATAGGGCCCATTAAATCCATGTGCATAAGCTCCAAGATATTTGTTGTATGGACTTGGTCTGTTTTCTTGTGATAAACGCGAATCTGTTTACCCAGTTGACATGCTTTACACACAAACTTGTCATCGTGAGATAATTCTGGCAAATCCCGAATCGCACCTGACTTTGACAATTTGACCAGCGCACGCATATTAATATGTCCAAGTCTTTGATGCCATAATTCCATGTCGTCTTTCTTTGCGATGAAATTCAGATGTTGTGCAGACTCCACGCGTGTGAACCCAAGTATAGCAGTTGTTTGTGTTCCTCTTCCCTGTTAGAACACACTTATTTTCAGCGTCAGTTACAAAGCAGACGTTCTTTGTAAACTTCACTCTCATTCCAGTGTCACACAGCTGACTTATGCTGATAAGATTGGCTTTCAATCCTTGTACAACTTAACTTCGGTTAATTTAGGTAACCCAGCATGATCCAGCATTTCTTTACCAAGAATCTTTCCTTGTTTGTCGTCACCAAAAGTGACACTTCCCCCATTCTGTGTTGCTACAAAATCTTTGAGCAGTTCTTGATTCCCTGTCATGTGCCTTGAGCAACCACTATCAAAGTACCAGGTTCCAGTATTTTCGGTTTGCTCAGTAGTATAAGCAACATTATAGTTTAGATCTGATTTCCGAATCCATCTTAAGTTCCAAGGAGAATAACCAAAAGAGGGTGATGGATACCTGGAAAAGCCTCTGTTCCTTCTTAGATAGAAACAGTTCCGTCTGAGATGTCCCACTTTACCACAGTGGTAACAACATATGTCCTCTTGGCGTCTCCAGTTTGATGGACGTACTGGTTGTCTTGAGGGAGAGCTTTTTCGCTTTATCTCAGGTAGATCTGGACTCAAGTTACCTCCAGACACAAAATTAGATTCCGACGAAGATTTACCTCGATATCCAAGACCAGAATGATCTTCAGTGTTCCGACCTTGTCCAAGTAGATGATCTAATTTTCCAGTCCCATTTCCAAGAAGATGTAGATTCTTCTTGGTTCCTTCCAATTGACATTTCATCAAAGATGCCTCTTCTTCTTTTTGTGTAAGTTTCTGTTGAGTGTCTGTCAGCAACAGTTGAACTTGTCTGAGCTCCTTCTCCAGTTGTTGTTTTTCACTGATTAGTTGCTTATTCATCAATACCAACTTGTTCATTTCCGTGAACAATTCATCCTCAGTGACTTCTTCTTCATCACTGTCCTCTGCTTGATCATTTTCTTCTTCAATAATCCCAAGAAACGCTACAAAATTGGACATATTTTCTTCATCACTCTCTTCCTCAGATGAGCTATCTTCATGAGAGATGAATGATTTTTCTTTCTGTTTAGTACATTCCATCTTAGTATGTCCAAATCCGTTGCATTCAAAACACTGTGTCTCCTTGAGATTCTTTAGCACACTTTCTCTCTTTGCAATACTTGGACAGTCAGCCTTCCAGTGTCCTGTGCCTTTACATTATAAGCATTTTCCTGAATCTCTGTCGCTTTGTTGTCCAAATTTCTTCTTTCCTTTGAAAAATCTATTGAACTTCTTGATGACCAGTGCCATCTCATCATGCAACTCTTCTTCAGCCTATTTTTTATTCTTTACTTGTCTTCTATTTTTTGAATCAGTAACAGTAGTCTCAGGAACATGAAGAGCAATACCTTGTCCCTTCTTAGTTTGAACAGAGGATCCACCATTCATTAGTTGCAGTCTCAACTCATGTGCTGCAAACGTTCCAACAGCTTCCTTGAATGTGACAGTCTCCAGATTATTAACGCCTTCAAATACTAGAATCTGTGAGTGATACTTGGCTGGTAGACTATTCAGAAGTTTCTTTACCAGCTTATCATTACTGATTCTTTTCCCAAGTACACTTGCCTCATTTGATAATGCACTCAACTTCCCACAGAATTCCTTAACACTTTCGTCATCTTCTATCCTCAAGTTCAAACTGAAGATCTATCATATCCAATCTGTTTTGTTTTACCTTGGATGTTCCTTCATGAATAAGCTCCAAGGTGTCTGATGCATCCTTAGCAGTTTCTCATCCTTGAATCTGTTCAAACTCTTCATGACACACGCTGCTGAAAATGATAGATAGTGCTTTCTGATTCGTAGCAGAATCCTTCTTCTCTTGAGGTGTCCATAAGCTCTTCGGCTTCGGTTTAGCTACTCCATCAATGATATCTATGGGTCGAGTCCATCCATCAGTAACAACACTCCAGGTATCTTCATCCAGTCCTCGGATATACGAACTGATCTTGACTTTCCAGTGCCCATAATTGGTAGAATCCAGCAGGGCAGTTTTTCCAATGATCTGTAATTCCTTGAGACCTTCCATCGTGTGAATCTGAACCGTGCACCGATATGAGAGGACAATAAATTCCTACGATCAGTGACCAGCTCTGATACCAATTGAAAAATTATAATCACACGATTTTTCAATAACTCAAAAATCCAAACTGGTTCTATTTCTCTGATACGTGTCAAGTACACTTCAACCTTTCCAAGTAGCACTCAACTCACCCGGTCTTACTCCCCTTGAGTAAACCTCTCGTACCACAAGAAATTCTATCAGCTACAAACACTATGTGTGCAACGCACACCCCGTGTCACCCTAGACAGCGTCTAGGCCTACAGAGCGGTTTACAGTGGTTCTATTTCTCTGATACGTGTCAAGTACACTTCAACCTTTCCAAGTAGCACTCAACTCACCCGGTCTTACTCCCCCTGAGTAAGACTTCCCGTACCACAAGAAATTCTACCAGCAACACACACTATGTGTGCAACGCACACCCCGTGTCTCCCTAGACAGCGTCTAGGCCTAACGAGCGGTTCGTCTGTAACTTAAGACTCCCCCTCAGATAAAACTCACGTTCACTCAGAAATCTCTCACCAGTGTTTCCCGTACATGTTCTCTCACCGAGATTATAGACTCTGCACTCCTCAAAACTAATCTCCCAATCTTTGACAATCACGTCTTCAGTCCATATATCCCCTCGTCCATTGATTCTCTCAATATCTTCATAATATGCATTTTTTATTTTTCTTCATTGATGCAACTGTCTTCTTTCCTTTTGTAGTTTCTTTCTAGATTCAGCTCCAAACTTCCATTTGTTGATTTGAAGCTTCTAGATGTTGAATATGCTGTTTCTTTGCTTTAACACCCAGTAAACAAGATCTTTTTTTTGTGTGCCACAGAGAAAAAAGAGAGAGAATCCATAGGCCGAATTTGCCATAATCATTTCCATTTTGAACATATTATCATGACATCAATCGCACACACAATGATGAAGAAGCTGTGCTCGAGTTCAGTGATCAAGGTTGGACAATAATATATGAACACCTGTTCGTTCGAATGATGCAATAAATACATTTGTGATTTTCGAAGCACATAATCAGAGATATTTACTCTCATAAATTATAAATAAAATCACACGAAATTCTGAAAACTCTGATTATTGGGATTGTTGGATCCCATTCGGACCACGTGTTTGATGTTCCGTGCTGTGATTGGGAGAATCTTCTTGGAGCCAAGCGACCCTCTCTCTCTCTCTCTCTCTCTCTCTCTCTCTCTCTCTCTCTCTCTCCCTCTCCCACGAGGACATACAGGGAAATAACTATAGCCAACTATTTGTGGAATGATTTGATTTTTTTTTGTGATTAATCTATTTATCTAGTCGTCGTGATTTTGACCAATTTGTATTTTTATGGCCTTGAAATTAATCATTTTGAACCTTATATTTTTTTAAAGAAAAACTTAATTTGGGCTTAGGCCCAACAAGAGAAGCGAAACCTGGTGTCCGTTGTAAGCCCCTCACTGGGAAGAAGAAAAAAAAAAAGAACGATCTTGGACACCAAGAAAATAAAAATCGCAATTGCAGGACGAAGCACGAATTTCGGGTCTTGGGTTTTTCGTTTTTTATTTGTGCTTCTTCTGGGAAAATGAAGTCGGAGATGGGTTCGAGAGATTCTCGGGAAAAGATTTGGCAATGAGGCGATTACTTTCACGAGAAACCAATGACATTTTCTCGCCGAGTTTTCCTTTCCTCCAAACAGGGCACGGCGCACGCGGTCAATCTGCTGCGAAGGTTAGTCAATCCTAAAACCCTAATCTCACCTTCTCTCCTGATGTGTTTGTAGTTTCTTCTCGGATTAAAGCGTCTGTGTTTTAGCAGCCGTCTCACTTGGGAAGATACCATCTGCGCTACAGAGATTGTTTCTTAAACTTCGAATTTGCTCCCTCTTTCGGAAGTGTTCATCTGAAACTAAGAACTCAATTTTCATTGGCAGTAGGTCGAGTTTATTTTGACCGGTTACTTTGACGGGATTACGATTGGTAATGTTTGTCCATCAACGATGATCCCTTTTGGGCTCAACCTTTGGTTTTTGAGGGTTTAACAGAACCGGGTCGGGCTTATTGAATCTACTTAACACCGTATTCATATCCCTGCAACATGTAGATGTGGACCGTCTAAGCGAATTCAGGCGTTCAATTGCACGAATTCGTCAAGAGAGAACTATAGAAGACCATACCGTAATCCTGTGTTGGCCACGGAAACTCAGGCTTCTCGCTCGTGGGCTCCTTATGCCGCTGTATTGTTTAAAAAGTTCTTCTCTTTTGGTGCACTTGTTTCTGAATCGTGTTTCAAACATGTTGATTGCCGGTCTGATTATAATGTATGATGACTTGTTCCGTTTCCAGCCTGCTGTAGTGCTCGGTTTTGCTGGATTTGCTGCATTTCTCCATTACAACGATGAAAGGAGAGCTGTTCCGAAAGGTATTTTTCGGGGTTTTGGGTTGGACCTGGAGTCTGAAACCTTTTATCTCTCGTGTATCTCTTCTTTGCTCATACTGCCCGGTGAATCTCAATTGGGTTAATTCCGTAGTATCTCGTATGCAGTCATAAAGTGCAGCATGAGTCCATGCCCCATGAGTTCTTCATCATTAGCACCTCGTGCCATTCATCTTGATGTATCTGGATACTGCTATTAGATTGGCATAGCTTCTGCAGCATACATGATTGAGATCTTCTTTCCGTTGATTGTCTGCTTGTTCTAACAGGTCAGGGGGGCAACCCTGTCTCTAATACCACAGTTAAGGGTCCGATTATCGGGGGACCCTTCACCTTGATCAGTACAGAAAAAAAGATTGTAACGGAGAGAGACTTTCTTGGGAACTGGGTTCTACTCTACTTTGGGTACACATTCTCTCCCGATGTTGGCCCGGTGCAATTAAAGATGATGGCTGAGGCAATAGACAAACTAGGTTCGGTAACTGAAACCAAATCTCTGATGTTCTTTTAGTTAAGTCATATCGATATCAGCCCGCATTGAGTAACCAATCTTACAATGTCCGAATAACCAGAGTGCAACCATAATCTGAAGATCCTCCCTGTGTTTGTCACCATAGACCCTCAACACGACACTGCTTCTCATCTCGATGCATACCTAAAAGGTCTGTCTCGCTTTGCCCACCTTCCATTGTCTCTTGCCTTGCTCATGGGGATAGTTCTCTGACAAGTCTCTTTCGTTAATATGTTATGCCAGAGTTTGACGGAAGGATAATGGGACTGACTGGAGCTGTAGGTGCAATAAGGCAGATGGCTCAGGAATACAGAGTCTATTTCAAGAAGGTGGAAGAGGATGGGGACGATTATCTCGTCGACACTTCTCACAACATGTAAGTCTCTTCAGGGGATGATCGTGATCAAAGCTTGCACGTCTGAAAAATGAAAATGGCTCATGCGTGAACTGAACGGACAATGCAGGTACTTGTTGAACCCTAAGATGGAAGTGGTCAGATGCTTTGGCGTCGAGTATTCCGCTGATGAGCTTTCCCGAGAGATTGTGAACGAAGTAAGCCCCGTTCCAAAATGACCAAATCAATTCGGAACAAACTTTTTTTTTTTTTTTAAAAGATTGGAGTTTCACCGAGTCAATGGTTCGAATTGAATTAGTTTATTAATGCGGTAAATCGAAACATTTTTTATGGTTTGAGCTTTTTTGTTTGGACAAAAGTGACAAAAACTTAGATACGCAGTGGACCACAACCACAGAGCCACTACTGACTCATGTCTGAAAGGAGGGTGTCCTTATATGTGAAAGCGTCAAATTAATATTCGGCATTCATATTCTTACAGCTACTTGGTGTTAGTTGGGTTTATGTCGGACCACTCTCAAATCAGTTCTAACGTATTAAAAGTGTCCAAAAAATTAAAATCCACGAAGAACGAGTCTTAGAATGCAAACCATTGGTCATCTCTTAATCGCAAATTGATACACACTAACCACAACTCAACCTCACCGACGCACAGCCAATCGTTTTATTTATCAATCACTCGTTATTCCGATCACAAAACGACAAACACAGACCTCTTCCTTCTCCTCCATCATCATCATCTTCATCTCACACGGACCAAGAGAGAGCCTTCCGGATATCTGACCCGACCCGGCTGGCCACCGGGCAGTTGTTGCGGACCGCGGTGAGCTCGTACGGCGACACATCGACCGCGAGCCATTGCTCGATCTCGAAGCTCTGCTGCGAGCACTGGGCGTGCACCCCAGCGGTCGAGACCTCCACGTAGTTGACGTACCATCCATGGTGGTCGCCGGAGCCGTCGGAGGTCAGGTTCAGGGCGCAGACCGGGCTCGGCAGGCACGGCGCTCTCCCGCTGAAAATATCGAGATTGCTCCTCTCGTAGTAGTTGTAATCCGCACCCATCAGGCCTCCCCACGCCTGCAGATCTCGGATTCCGATGTAGTCCCCGTACTTGTCGTAGATTCGCGCGCTGATGATCGAATCTGTCCCTGCCTTGAAGATCGATCCTGTTCGGATGTAGAATGTGTACACACAGTCCGGATCATCCTGCGACATCAGAAAATCCGATTGAATAAAAAAAAAAAGTCAAAATCGGTGGTAGATATCGGAAAAAAAATGGAGACGGAGGAGATTTCCGGAACTTACGGCGAAAGCGACGGCGAAGGTGACGGCGATGAGGAGAGAGAGGAGGAGAACGTCGCGGCGAGCCATCTGTTCCGGTAAGCTTTTGCTCGGATCTTGGAGAGACAGACATATGTATACACATTTATAAATGTGCAAAATTATAGAGAGTAAAGGGTATTACGGGGTTTTAACATGCGATGTCGTTATCATGTGCTTCAATGACCAGCGTATTCCAGTGACGTGGCAATGTTTCGAACGGATATCCGTCAAGATGCGAACACGTGTCAACGGTGTGTAGAGTTCTCGTCACCGTACGTCGTTTACTCGGTGTACTCTATGGGGATAGGATCGGCCGGGACAGGAATAGAAGATTACGTAACTACCCCTTGTAATACTAATCCATATCTGACAAATAAGGCAAATTCCGCTTTATAATTTCCTTTTTTTTGAAAAATTGTTGTAACTTACTTGTTTCATGAATACTATTTCACATGTAATGTTCATTTTCTAGTTGAAATCTGGGTGCTTTCGAGAAACATGGTAAGCATATTCTGGAAATGGTACCATCGACATATAATTTTTTTTCTTATTTTACTCCTAAAATATGTATTTTCTTCTAACTTATTTCCTCATTACCATACTGAATCACAAAAAAAAAAAACATCAATCTCATAACTGTTAGGTGTCGGTATCGGTGTCATTGGTATGTACTTGTTTTAGTTAGTGGTGCCACGCGGTACACGTGGAATGAGATATAATAATAATAATAATAATAATAATAATAATAATAATAATAATAATAATAATAAATTAATAATAGGTTTGACTGAAAAACTAACGAGAGACGAAGTCAAACAAGAATTTCAGAGAATCGTTCGACAGAAATTTCTGGTGATACTAATATGACCCACACGAAATAAGCCCATATCTAATTATATATGGGCCGAAGACCCTTTATGAAGCCCACAACCGCATGGATGAGGCCTTGAATGTGTTTATTACGAAATTACCCCTTTCCAAATCCAGCGTGGGAATTATATATGGGCCGAAGACCTTTATGAAGCCCACAATCGCACGGGCGAGGCCTTGAATGTGTTTATTACGAAATTACCCCTTTCCAAATCCAACGTGTGCGTTTTTTAAAGGATAACATGTTACATAATCACGACAAAAAAAAACATCTATATCATTGATTGCTTACTAACTTGGGTGGTTATATATTGGTGGATCGCGTTTATCAAAAGATTAAATTTTGCTATCGGATCTGTTTTCAACAATTATTGAAATTTAAAAAAAAAATTAAAAAGGAGAAAAAGACGGATAAAAATGAGGAACGTGAGTTGGCGAACTCCAAAACGCAAAATTGTCTCCAGACCAACCAAAGTTAAGCCATGCAAACCCTAATTTTCGCATTTCCTCCTCCCTCTCTCCATCTCTCTAGTCGTCCTCCAAATTAAGACCCAAAACAAAACCACCGGCGACTCAACGTTTTTCCGATGGAGGGGCCACGGCTTCCTCCTCAGCCATATGCCGCCGCCGACGAAGACAAGCCCGACGATCCTCCCTCCTCCGCCGTCCACCGCCCCTCCGCCAGTCTCCCCGACCTCCCCTCCATCTCTCTAGTCGTCCTCCAAATTAAGACCAAAAACAAAACCACCGGCGACTCAACGTTTTTCCGATGGAGGGGCCACGGCTTCCTCCTCAGCCATATGCCGCCGCCGACGAAGACAAGCCCGACGATCCTCCCTCCTCCGCCGTCCACCGCCCCTCCGCCAGTCTCCCCGCCCTCCCCTCTGCCTCGGCCACCCCCTCCCCCTCCCATTGGCGGAAGCATTCCCTCAACTTCTCCCCCTCCCTCACTCCGCCACGTCCTCCTCCGCCGGAACCCATCCCCGAGGTCGAGACCTATGTCGTCCAAGTCCCACGTGACCAGGTCTATTGGGTCCCTCCCCCCGAACACGCCAAAATCGCCGAACGGAGAAGGAAACCGGAGAAAGCCAAGAAAGGTGGATGTTGTAAACGCCTTGCATGGTTCCTCTTCGTCTTGATCGTTCTCGGGATCATCGCCGGTGTTATCGCTTTGGTCGTTAATTTCGTCTTCCGACCAGTTCCTCCGTTGTTCACCATCGAGAACTTCGCTGTCAAAACCCAGAAATCTCGCATTCTGTCGTTTGATATCACGTTGAGAGCCGAGAACCCCACGTCAAACATGGGGGTCGATTACATGCAGAGCGCCGGCGTTTCGATCTCTTACAAGAACAAGAATCTCGGACGTGGGAGGTTCCCGAAGTTGTCGCAATCCGCGTCCGGATCCGACAAAGTTCGTCTGAAGCTCGACGGATCCAAGAACGCGTCGTTGCCTCCGGAATCGAAACAACCGGTGAAACTGGTTCTGACGGCTGATCTCGATGCGAAGTACGGTGTAGGACCGTTGAAACGGAACAAGGGAGTGACGGTGACGTGTTATGTGAAGGTGAAAGGTTTAGATGCGAAGAAGGTTCAGATTGTGTCGGAGAATTGTGAGAGCGAATTCATCGTCATCAAGAAGAAGTGAAAATGTGTTCGTAAACATGCATGCATGGGATCGATTCTACGTGTCTTTAGATGTGTGTTGTCGTATAATGTGTGCGATGTAACGTTGTTTTGTTCCTCTGTCTTTGTATTACATGTTCATGTTTGTATTCATGTTTTTTTGGTCTAAGAAAATCTAAAAAAAATCAAGGCCGAATTGCCTCAACTGACCTATTAAATCCATTTGAATTTAAAAACCATTTTGGAAGTTCAAGAAACCCCAAAAACAAAAAGGGGGAAATCATATATAATAAAATCACAAATACGTACACATACTGTTTCATATATTTACATTTTCCACTAAAAAAAGGGAAAAGGGGTAGGCGCATTTCTTCGGGTTACAAGAGAGAGAATGATATAAAAGCCCAATATCTTATAACATGATATTTATTTGGCCCATACATAAGGCATTAACTTGAAGTCCAAAAGCTTTTATATTTTAATTTTTACATTTTTTATTTCCAAACGTTTATATTAAAGATTACATTTTGTCTCGAGCGAACTTCTGTTTCTTTAGATTTTATTTAAAATTGTGTGTGTTTATATCACTTATACAGCGGTAACAACCAACCATTATCATCATCATCATCATTATTATTATTATTATTATTATTATTATTAACAGCTTGATATTTTTGCTAAAAAGCAAATGTAAAATTCAACTGCAATTGTTAATCATGACCGCCATATATAGGACGCATCATACCATACCATATATCATACATGATGCATTGATACCCGTTTCAAAAGTACATTATAATCTTGGCGCAATACAATGTCTTTAAATGATCATGATGGTACATGTAACTTTAATACACAAAAGGCTTAGAACCCACCAATGAATCTAACACTCAATTAAAGAAGAGAGTCATTTTCCCACGAAAAGGGTCATCCCCAAGTGGCATCCAATAATTACGAAGGATATTTCATTACCAAGGCGAAACAAGTAGCCTTGGATAACCAAAAAGAGACATGTAAATGTGGAAATTCTTAAAAGCGGTTCAATTATTTGCATTCTATGCGAAAATATTATTGCCCATTTTGTGGTGTCCAAGCAGAATTATCAGAAAAAATTTAAACTTTTTACAAAATATTCATTTTTTTTTTCATAATTCGTAAGTTAACTAAATTTTCCACTCAACTATATCTTCTAAAGAATCGGAATTAAGTTCACATAAATACTTTTAAACGATGAAATTGAAAGAATACAATAAGCACGAATAATAGAAACAATTTATAATCGTGGAAGTATAGAAAGGAACCTACCAACTTTTCACATGGTTGGAACTAGGGGTGGGCACGGGTCGGATACCCGGGAAAATCGAGAGATTTGGATTCGGATCCGGGAGGTTCGGGTATTTAACTATAAGATTTGTATCCGGGATTTGGTATTTACGAGTATCCGGGGTACGGGTATCCGGAATAATAGTCGAGTACTCGCGGATATCCGGATCCGGATTTATTTAAGTAAAACAACAATATTCATATATAAAATTTTCAAAACATGAAGATATATTTATAAAAATTGATGAATTATGATAAAATATACAAGACAAAAGAGATAATAAGAGACAAATAATAATAAATTTAATTTTTTTGAATTAATATTAAAAAAATATAAAATTATTTTATCTAAAATAATTGTATTTTATAAAAATGTTATATAAATATAAGATATAATTATTTATAATCATAATAGGCGGGTACCCGCGGGGATCTGATTTTAAAAATTCTATTATCCGGATTCGGATCCGGATTCACGGGTATTGAAAAATCAGGATTTGGATTCGGATTTGAAAATTACGAGTATCTTAAAATCGGGTATCCGTGAGACGAGTATCCGACGGATACCTGATTTTCGGGTATTTGTGCCCAGCCCTAGTTGGAACCCCATGCCTCTCTTATTTCCTTTCTTTAAATGGTTTTTGTACTCTCTTATGCGGCTCTCGATAAAAGCTCATGCACGAAGAAATTCTATCTTCTTTTTTGTTTTTGTTTTTTTAATAATTTAATTAACTTTCCTCTCTTTTTCAAATATATATAAACAAATACTTAATAATCCGAAAACCCACCCTCCACTAGTTGGAACCCCATGCCTCTCTTATTTCCTTTCTTTAAATGGTTTTTGTACTCTCTTATGCGGCTCTCGATAAAAGCTCATGCACGAAGAAATTCTATCTTCTTTTTTGTTTTTGTTTTTTTAATAATTTAATTAACTTTCCTCTCTTTTTCAAATATATATAAACAAATACTTAATAATCCGAAAACCCACCCTCCACTAAAAATCATTTACATTTCTACCAACTTTTTTCTAAATATATTTTTTTTCTTTTTCCTTTTCGTCTTTCGGACGTGTCAGAGTGGATTCTTGAGCAAAGATGGACACTCGTTTGCTCCCAATAATGAGAGCATCTGAGTCACATGGATCCACATGTGACCAAAGACCTTGGAACATCCCACCCAAAAAAAAAACGCCACTACCCACGCATGATTGCATACACGCATACCTTGAAACATCTATACATATATACATACACATGCATTGTATTCGAGTTGTACTTACGCAAGTGCTTGCGTGTCAGAATACGTCAGGAACACGTGTTGCAAAAGCATTCGAGCAACACCATGAAGCTGAAATAATGGAACGACAAGCTCACCGAGGGAATCTTGGTCCATGTGAACTGTTTCGTGGAATTGTATGTAGTTATATACGAAAATGTTTGTTGTTATTAGCGATAACTCTTGTTTTCATAATCGAAGCGAGTTTAAGTAAATAATCTAATCTGCTTTTGCTATAAAATTTTAATCTCATACAGAATGTAATTTTTCATGTATATGTTCGAAAATAATATATAAACTCCACATAACATTTGAACTCTCCACAACTTCTAATACATAACTATAATATTTTTATAAAATAAGAAAAGCAAACTATATATATAACATAAATCTCGTTGTATTTAAAACTCATAGTTATTTGAAAATAGATTGCGCAGATTTTCGGCCAACTTGATGAGTTTATTAATCGTTGTATAACGACAATGACGGCAACCAACGTTTTCTTTCTCGAGGAATTGACTACAAAATCTCCTGAATTGACCAATTAAAATTATCCATAAACAGTGAATCTCACGGCGATTAATCAATTAATCGTAGACCGAGGATACTATTTTACGTCGAGGTTCGAGATGGTTTCGTTGGCCGATATAATTGATGACTGAAATTATATATATATATATATGGGAGAACGAAAGAGGGGTTCACCTTTACAATGTTTTGTTTGTATTCTCTTCTTTTTGAGTGGATTCCAAATCTTCACTCTTCCACTTTGCTGTTCAGATTCCTGTTAACTAGCATATATAATCAATAAAGCAATGTATATTAATAGGGGGATAATTTGCTTTAATTGAAAACCCTAATCTAGGAAAATAGTCGCACCAACTCTTGTTTTATTAGGCTCCAACAAGAAAATTGTAAAACACAAGCATCTTTGTGTATACACACACATACATACATATATATATATATATGGACTACATATACATTTTATATGTGACGTTTACAAAGGTTATACACAACGTTAGGGTTACTAATATTAGATTTATGTTATTCATGAATTAAAATTCCAAGTCTATAGTTCGTTCTTGTGTGTGATAAAACCAAACAGAAGTCCGATTCATTGTATATGGTCTTCGGAAAAGCAATTGAGTTATCAAATCTAGTGTTTTTGACACGTGTTCAGAAGTGCATGATATATTGGCAAGATTTTGACAGAACTTTCACGGCCAATGGGGTTGAGAGTTTCCGTGTTACAAGGACGTAGGAATAATAGCCCTGCGTACATAGGTTATTAGAATATGTGTATAACCAATTCATATACTTTGCCTTTTTGGAAATGTTTTTAACATAATTTAATACCCACTCCACTAGCATGCATATGTTCACGTTTTCATGTATACATACGAGTAATTACATAATAAATATTACCCCCCACCAAATCTTTTAATGATCTCCTTGTGGCATGTCGGAGAAATGGGTGCATTAACATCTGCCGTTCGTTGGAAAGTAGACAACTAATAACGTGCCCTAACAATAAACTAATCAGTCATTAACAAATTAATTTCATTAATTGTTTCTCGTGGTTTACACACTTGTTTCCCGGACGAAATTTGACTGTGCGGCGGCTTAAGACCAACCCTAAAGACTTCCTGGTCAATCAAAGTTGGTCCTTTCAACATATATATAAATTGAAGAGATTTTCCATTTGTTTATAATTCTTTTTTGCTGCAAATAAAATTTTATTTCAACCAATGCAATATATTTTCTCTGTTATATGGATCATTTAAATTTCAAACCCTCATTCCCATTCAACGCGATATTAGAGACTCTTTAACTTCCCTCCTAGTAACATTGAATTTAAGTAATAAATGTAACAAAATCACTAAATCTAATTAAATAATTGACCATCAGATTATTAATTATTCCGTAATTGCTTATTTGAAGAATCTATATTTTAGATGAAAAAATATTTGAGATTATTTAATAGAGAAGAAAAAGACACCTTCTCTTCTTATTTTTATGTCACTAATTAATATCGAATTGCTGACATGGGGTCGAGTTCCCACAAGGCTAAGCTAAATATATGGAATTTACTGAGGTGTTAACTTCGCTCTCGCACTTATCCGGACCGATAACTATTGATATGTCGTGACAGTCAGCACTATATATACCTTTAAATTAATAATATTTGATTAATTAGGGTTTTATCAGTTTTCTATAATAACAAAATTATACGAGTTGATTGGCCTTTCTCACATGCTGTCATTTACGTGGTCCGTACAAACGAGTTTATCATAAGCATGCACAAAAGATTCCATAATTTTATTTTTTTTAATTAGGAAGTTCACTAAATCATGCTCAAATATATATTTCTAAGGTTCCGAGGTCGAAAACCTCTCCCCCCAGTTAGAGTTCGATCTCATAATAGAGTTACGTTTTGCGTCCCCGTGGGTCTAATCAGTTTAAGTATTCGTAAATCATAAATCATAAAAATCATTACAAGGCAAAGGAGTGTATATTGAGCATGATTGATTTGATTTTAATTAAATCATTATTGCATGTCTATATATATATATATCTTGTATAATGGCAGTTTTATATATATATATATATATATGTGTGTGTGTGTGTGTATGCGAGAGAGAGAGAGAGAGAGAGAGAGAGAGAGAGAGAGAGTGGTTGAACTTGTCTATAAAGTGTCTAAGTATACACACAAAGACGCACATACACAAGTGTATATGTCGTGTGTATAGTTGTACTGTCAGACAGATTCCCTTTTGATGCTCTTTTGTTTTCTTGGGATTCCTAAGACTAAACAGATAATGTCAAGAAAGATTCCATCAAACATAATTTGGTAAATTATTATTAAGCAGTTATTGTACTGAAACTTCAAATTTTAGTAATTAAGTTTAAAATATAATTTCCCATAATGTGTTGGATCTGTCTGATGCCATACCACGGAATATTCCATCGTTTCTTTTATTTTCTTAAAAAAAAAAAAGGAATCCTCCTTTGGCTCGAAAGTGCATCCATTCATGATTGCACAAAATATATAAACAGAAGAGTCGAAGCGAATCTAATTTTCTCGAGCGTACATGCAGTCGTATTCGTATTATATTTATGTATATGTTCCGTATGGAGAAACAAAACAGATCCCACATGATATTTATAGCTTTGGTAACAGTTGCATGAAAAGTTGATACATATTTGCTCTTAGAATTATATTTATAATATCTACATATGCATACAAACTAACATAAATATATATTTATTTTTTACATTTTTCAATAATACGCTCTAATCAGCTCGAATCTATATATATAAGTAATCGAATAAGAATCTCGTGTTGTCTTCACGACCCAGATCTCAATTTATTCCATTCCACTAGACGTTGCAAAAAATCCATAACCTGTTTCAGAGAAAACAATAAAAGAAGGTGAATTCATCTACTTTTATATATATATATATATATATATAGAGAGAGAGAGAGAGAGAGAGAGAGAGAGAGATAGATTACTTCATTGGGATCTTGCAAGGAATAAGTAGCACTGGTCTCCTTTGGAAATTTGGAGACAAGAATCCCAAGGCCTTGCCCTCTTTCTCTCAATTTCTGCAACATTAATTGATCATCTAATTAAATTAAGTTCTATAAGTTTATTGTTATATATATATATATATATAACAAATTATACCTTAAAAGCATCTTCGTCGGTACGATCATCCCCGATATAAAGAGGAAAAACGTCTTTGCAATTAGCAAATCCTGCACATGATCCAATTCAACATTCAATTAATAATGTAAACTATATCAAACATATTTGTATTCTCCTTCATTGATAAAGCATTCGGATAGGGTTACCAAGTGACTCCAACAAGAACTCCAGTGCTTTGCCCTTGTCCCATTTGATAATAGGACGAATTTCGAAAACCTGCTTGCAACCCAATAATAAAAATTAAACCAAAATAGATAAAAACTCAACCTTAATATATATATATATATAAGCACACACACATATACACTAAACTTTTAATTTATATATATATATATATATATATCCACCTTTCTTCCTTGAGTAAGCCGAAGCTTAGGGTAGTCCTTCAAGACCGATCGAACTTGATGAGCCAACTCACTCCACATCTGTAAATGCATACTAAGTGGTTTATATATATTTCTTAAGAAATTATATTTTCGAACCATGTTTTCTGCAAGAAATTCGTAATGAAATTGAATTATTAATGAATGGATAATCGTACATTTTCGTCGACGCATCGGAAATGCACCGAGACACAAAATTTGTTGTTCTCAACCTTGGATCCGGGAGTTGTTTTCGTTTTCTCCACCAATTTCTTGTAAACCTGAAATAAAAAGGGGACAAAAGCCGAACGTATAAAATTTCAGTCGAAAGTAGCGCTTAATTTATATAAAATAAAATACAAATATCCACGTCGTTATCAATTCATGAAAAATGGGCATATCAGAGGGAATGTTAACCTCGTCGATCATTGGCAGGAACTCCGTCGCCGGCTGGCAGAGAAGGGATCCGTTCTCGGGCCCCTTGATGTCCATGCCGTGACTTCCGGCGTAATACAACTCGGTCAATTTCACGAAATTATAAACCTGCAAAATTATAACGATTAATAATATTAATTAAATATACCATGATTATTATTCGTAATCAACCCCACCGTGATGATCATCACAAAATGGTAAAAAAAATCTCACCTTTTCTCTGCACCTGCCGCTCACTATGGCAGTAAAAAAGCATTTCGCAAGATTTCTCACCGTTCTTCTCATCTGGAAAATTTCAGATTATACACTAATTAATAATTAATTACAGACCAGTAAGAATTTTTTTTTCTCACAAAAAAAATTGACCTTTTTGGACATGAAAGCCCGATCGGGATCATTGACAATGGGAGACAGGGTTCCATCATAATCCAGAAACATCACGATTTGCTTTCCTTCAGAAGCGTGGATTATCTCTTCGAACATCTCCAAAGCTGATGGATGTTCTGTCTGCAAATTCCCATTTTCATCTCCTCTTTCAATACAAAATAAAAAAAAAAATATTTATTAAAAAAAGAAGAAGAAAGAGATAGTACCATCCAAGAACTCTGCCTTCCAAAGGATTTGAGATGCGTGGGAGAAGAAGATCGCATGGAATCAACCCAAGAACTGATCAGTCCTCCTCCTCCTCCTCCGCCTCCGCAGTTGACCTTCTTGTCTGTCACAGCTCCCACTTTCCCCGCCATTTTATTGTTCTCTTCGATAAATCTCACTACAAAAGACAGAACAAAAAGTCGGGAATCTCAGACACGTAATTTCACGTTATGGGTCGACGTGTGCATAACATATATACGTATTCATGTCGATAAACACATTTTGATCGAAAATACGCTCACCCATTTTCCAAAACCCAGTACCCAAGTTGACACAAGACAGAGAAGAAGAGAAAAGAGACAGAAACAGTTCTGATTCTAAGATTTTTTTTTTTTTAAAGAA
The DNA here is from genome assembly GCF_000463585.1 of Tarenaya hassleriana. Lineage (NCBI taxonomy): Eukaryota > Viridiplantae > Streptophyta > Magnoliopsida > Brassicales > Cleomaceae > Tarenaya > Tarenaya hassleriana. The sequence goes on along the minus strand of NW_010963495.1, from coordinate 2,739,487 downwards.
AAAAGAGAGAGAGATATAGAGCGAGAATGAATGTGTGGGAGAGATAGGAAGCGAGATTTGTCCGAATTTATAGCTGCGAAATTACATGTTTTTTTACCCCAAAATAAATGAAAAAAACAGATATATGTTTTTTGGCGATGGTGGGACCCACAAATGGTTCCATCTGGCAAATAGTGGGCCTCTCTTCCTTTCCCGCGATTTTTCTTTTATCTGTATATAATATACACAATAAACAGGGACGTAGAGGCGTCTCCTGGAAACGCCACGTGGTTTCCTGCTTTAGGACCATGCTGCATCTGTATAAATTTAATAAATTGTTGTTATTTTTTTTGTTTACTATACTATATATTTAGTTTTTCTCTAAAACCCCGCGTTTTTAATTTTGTTTTTCAGTATATGAATAAAATCGGCTGTATAATGACCATCAGCTGTCATTAAACATAAAATAAAATATCATAAAAAATTTAAACTGCTATCCGATTTTTTAAACCAAAAATCAATTTCAATTGAATTGATACAGATTATGTTTTTCCAAGAAAACGTGGTATCTTTCGAACTCTGTTATGGAATAAAAAAATTCACATTTCGGGAAGTTATTAACATGCATTTGCAAGAGTCGATTCGACCAAGAGAAAAAGATCATACAAATATTGCGATATGTCGGATCAATTAGGTTTAATGAAAACCTTTTAGAATTATACACTTATTTCAAATATCTGAAATTATGAATTTAATTTTTAATACCTTAAAAGGTTATCAAAATTTTCATATCACAATATTTTAGTTAACGTATGTTCACTTTCTTTCATGTGAACCGAATTGAAAATAGTTCTTTTCATGCCCCGATAAAACGATCCTAAGGAACGTGTGCCGCACATAATCTCGCGTGACAATTTTAAAATCTATGATCTATTGTGTGAAGTTATTAATTTTCTCCAAATTGATACATTTTCCAAATACAGATATAGTTTTTTTTCCATAATTAAATGGTGTTATGAGATAACAGTGTAAAAAAAAACACCCGTCATACAACTAACTATAATGAAAAACATCGAAAGATCTTGGAGATTCGAAGGTAATTTCACAAAGCTTACAAATGATCGGTCGTAACCGAAAAACGTTGTAAGCATCAACCAATCATCATTCATGACATCGCTGTTGGATAATACGACAAAAGTATCTGAGAACCACTTCGAGGACTACAGTTTAATGGACAGATGTTCCAGTTTACTGGATGCCACGTGGTCAAGTCGTTGACCAGTGCGTCGTATAGCCATTGCGTGGCCACCACCTGGTACATATATATATGTCCAGTGGTAGTTCACATATTCTTTAAAGCTTATTATTACCCGTTTTATTATGATGTAATTCATGAAGGGTTTTTTGTCATTTCATGAAGGCTTATTCATTATTGGTATTTGTAGAGCTAGCAGTAGGATGGAATTATACGAGGTAGCTTCAGGTGAATGCATGCATGCACACGAACATTCTCTTGAAGTTTTGAAGAATTTGCATATGATTCTTAAGGAAAGAGAAGAGAATTTAGTTGACCGATTGAATTGCATGAAAGCTGATTCGAGGGTTCGGGTCTTGAATTAACTAAGCTCTTGATCATAACATTTGATTTATTTATTTATTATCATCATCATCATCATCATCATCATCATCACCATCACCATCATCATCATCACCATCATCGTCATTTTCATTTGTTTCAAATTTCAGCGAGGTTCATAAATACGGATGCCGAACATTAATTAAAAGTTGATGATGGTCGACATTTCTTAAGTTTGATATTTAGTTTTTTTTTTTTTTTTGATATTTAGTTGCTAATACCGTATGATGCAGGCCATGTATGTATTGAACCGTAGGACTAATACATAATCTGTGGTCCTGTGGAGCAATGTTATCATTAGCTAGTACAAATGTGGGATAATATCCAATGTTCGGCCCGGTCAGACTGTTATGAAAAAAAAAAATCCTATCTTATCTAAGCATGAATAGTATTCTTGACAAAAAAAAAAAAGGAATAGTATATGTATGTATACGTTTATGCATACACAAACCTTAGTTCAAGCTTCTGCGCGTTTAAATTTTTTTTTTATAATGATGGGAACTCGCCATACGGTCCTTCGAACCGGATCCTGCATCACCTCACAGTCTTCGGGGTGGATAATCGGTATCGCGGACAATAAACCCTCCGACCTCGCGCAACAGCTGACAAGCCACGCAGAGCAGGTAAACCAGATGAAATTGACCGGTTCAGGAGAATTTCTATACCCAGGTTTCGAATCCACAATCTCAATGTGAGGGGCTTGTCATCAACCGCTGGACTGAGAGACTCTCCCGCATTTTTAAATTATTTAAATACTTTATCAACGATTCCGGCAACTATATCGTTATTTGTAATTATATTTCATACTTAAACTGTTCACATGTATACCTCAAGGTCATATATTTGCTCGGCCGAGGTAAAGCTCCGACGTCCGACAATGCATTTGTTCCCTAAGGATTAAGAGTGTCTCCACCCACCACGTGGATCCCTAAGAGGCAGCATTTCATGTGAAGAGAAGCTTTTGTTGGAATATTTATTGCCATTCATTCGTTAGTCTTGAAAATCAATTTATTGTCGGTTCGGAACCATTTATGCTCTTCAAACTGGCTGCGAAAGATTGAAACGGTCGATCGAAAATCAAATACATCTTTGAGCCATATTTCTAACCGGGTCCAATGTTATATAAAAATACAAATCACACGCAAAAACTTAATTTTATTAGAATAGCATCCTTAAATGAAATTAAAATTCAATTTCTCATTGTTTTTCCCTAATATAATGAGAGCTAAATTCTTAAGACAAAAGAGAACACCATAGTTTTAGTCCATTTGCAAAACCGAACTCAAAGTAACTGCTAACGGCAATCGTATCTCCAAACTCTCCGCAGATAGTGGACCCCAATAAGACAATTTTGACAAAACATGCCACGTCAACGACTCCCGTGGTCCACGTCACCTTTTGCAACTGCCACGTCAATTTTGATGTTGACTCGCAAAGAATCTTTTTCCACGCATACCTTCAATAATACACCGTTATTGATTGTTTGTCTCCAAAAATATTTATTGGGCGGTAATGCCATACACAATGATAGAACCTATCAACATTTCCCAGGAGCTTTATGATGCACTGCTACGCACGAAGACATATAGCTCTTTATATACATATATATATATATACACACACACATACATAGCGATGGTGGCAGACTAACTACGCTGATACTTTTCATTTCAAAGTGAAAAAAAATGAGTGGATACCTTTCAATTTTAAATTTTTTTATTTGCAAATAAAAAAATATCCCATGCCAATGTATCTACGATTATTTAAACATAAAATATTTAATATATATATATATATGTATACATATACATATGCTCTCTATATCTTAATTATTATGTGTGAGAGAAGGAGTATCCTACATTATGTAACAAGTTGGTCCTTTTATAAAATATTATTTCCTAGAAAGATACGCCTTTTTTCTAGAGTTACCAATACATTTCTTATTGATATTTAATGATAATATCGAAATGTCCAATCATTTGGAAATGCTCATAAATACCAATGAGATGAAAATATTTTAAGAACAATTTAAAGAGAAATTAAGTGATTGATAACCTTAATTTAAATAAAGAAAGTGGCTTAATTAATATTTTTACATGAGATGATGATGATGATATAATGAAGAACAACTTGCAAATGTATTGTAGATAAGGAAAGAGATATATATCACCTTTAATCACAAAGAAAAGAGTTTTATATATCGCTTATCTTATTCTCTTACAATACTTAATTAAATTAATCCTATCTACTAATTAGTTAGCCATATCCATATATAAATGGGCATAATAAAAACATGCATCACCCTCCAAACATATGTGCTTCCACTTGCAAAAGTTATATCTATAAGTTAAATCACAATTTACTCTATAAGAAAGATTGAACGCGCGTGTGTTAGTAAATGGATATACATCTTTAACTCTTTAATTCGAGCTTATCGATAAAACTATAATTAACTTATTTGGCGCTAAAATTGCTAAAAAAGAAAGATATTATCTTTGTCTACAAGTGTGTTAAAAGGGGAACTTTGGTAACTCTTTCCACTCCCGAAGAGCCACCACCAACCTATACGTTGGTTTTGCCTTTATATCTTCATGGACTCGGAACTTCAGTGGACTACACTTTCCTACCATACATATATATAATTAGAAAGACCATGACATCCATAATCGTGTTTTGGATTTGAGATACATATACTATGAATACATTTGGCTTTTTAATCGTGTTTTAGGATTCGAGGCATATATAGTAGAGTACACGGCTTTTTAACTTTCTTACACATTCGCAAGTACCATCCCCATATATCTACAATGTGTATTTCCATATATATGTTGTTTCCTCATAACCAAATTCATTATGGTCTTCACGGGCTGAAATTGAGGCGGAAGTTAGGTTAAAACCTGCTCGAGGAAAGATAATTAGAACACGTGCATTTATGATTAGTTCATGCATGAAACATATCTAAATCGTAATACGATGTGTACGTACATGTACGGGTTTATCTTCAGAGTCAAAAACGAAATATAACGGAAACAGTTAAAGATGGTGAAATATATAAATAAATGTATATTATAATCGGTGGGACACTGATCCCAATAAGCTCCGCGTTGGCGTTACGTACTTTCGACGTGTCTTGCATTAAGTCCCCTAATTCATAATTTTAATTTCTATCTATTTTAATCTAAATAGGAATATAAAGTTGAAGCTTGGGATAGCCATCACACTCTAAATTCAACTTTTTTTTCTTCCTTTTTTTTTTCCAGATATTCAAGATAACTTTAAACTTAACGACATGTTTGTTGTTTTAAACTTAACATCGTCTTTGTCGGCGATACACATTGTCGACGTGTCGCAATCTTATAGGTCCATCCATAGATCAAAGGCTCCGAATAATAATGGATTCATATAATTTTGATATATGTAACTATGCGGCCAATAGAAACGGAGATTAAAAGCCCAAATAAAATTAGGTTCATCTAATTAAGATATATATAAATGTCAATTTAATTTGGACACGAGGCCTCATGAAATCGGTCCAAGCCCCTAACTCTATCCTTTTTAAAATCATTTTGGACAATAATTGTGCATTACCTAGGTTTGAATTTGATGGACCGTGTTGAGGCCCAACTCTAATACTCCGAACTAATATTATCCAAACTGCATAATCATGGCACACGACCCCTGAAAACGAATTGACGCAACTCTCATTAGTCATTGCCATTTCCACGTAGATATCGGTCTTTGCCGACACTACCACGACGAGCGACGGTGCGTTGACATCAAGTGCCAATTGGGTTTGCAGATTCGCCGAAGGATCTTCGCTTAATTTCTTATTTATTTATTTATAGTTTTTACATTATTTATTTTTGATCTGGTGTAGAGTAATGAATTAATGTCAATCTAACCTTTATCCATTCATACATTATAATATTTGTTGCATTAAATGACGAAGTCGTCTATTCGATCATTTGGTACTATAGAAGCATGTTAGACCCTTTAATTTAGTTTTTTCTTAGTATATTTGTAAATATAACTTGAATATAAAAAAATAAAACAGGTGAATTTATCTCATTCTGATGAATTTTTTTATTTGGTGAAAACATCTAAACATACACATCATCATCCATGTTGTATTTGTTTTAAAATTTCATTAGTTTATTAAAATTCTATATATAATTGATTTTAAATATTCTAGACGGAAGATGAAATTATGGTTTATCTTAGAAAGTGCGATGTAATCTCTATAGAGTATTGATTTAGCATTCGATTTAGTATTTGGTTAAGTTTATTCGATGTAGATTTTGTATATGCTCCATGTCTATAATTTGTTTAGAGAGTTTTCAGTGTCATTTTTTTTACCTGTAAAAAATATTTTAATTGTAATGAAATAATAAAAATTGTATTCTTAAAGATTGTAGGTACCCTTTGTTTTAAAATGAGATCTAATATGGAACTTTTGCAATTTAATAATAATAATATATGAATAAAAAATTATGATATCCGGAGTTTACAAATCAAATACGGAAATTTATTTCGAAAGATTTGTCGGATGCATATATCAAAATCGAATTAAACGACATTCATGATCTCATCCGTATTTTTTAATAATAATGTTAAATATAATAATAATAATTTGATATGAAAAGTTAGGATGTTTAATATTTATATGTTTTTCCCCGACAAATTCAAGAAATGTTTTATGTATATTTAGGTTTTGAAATCCAACATATGAATCACCAAAATATTCCATTGAGCAGCTTTTTTTAAATTAATATTGGTGAATTAAAAATCCCTTTATCTATATATATAATTTGTTTAGATTACTACTAATTTTTGCACATGAATAATTAAAAAATAAAAAACTCATCTTTATTATATAAAAATCTATTTTGCTGAATTTTATATATAATAAAACTTTGTTTTTTTGCATTTATATTTTAAAATTTATTTATTATCTTGATAATTTTAAAATTTTAATGTTTTTAAAATATTATCGATTATGTACAAAGAATAAAAATTAAAAATTTCAAATAATAATTTTATCCTTTAATATAAAAAAATTAATTTATAAAAAAATATGTTGAAAAATTAAGAAAATTCAATTTAATAAAATTTTCCTTATAGGTGAAGTCAAAATTTGGATTTGATATATAAATTTTTAACTTGGAAAAATATTTACATTTAAATTTTCTATACTAAGGATGGATAGTTTTAATTTTAAATTTTAAATTTATATTTATATTTCTATATTTTTGTCCCTAAAAATATTATACATCATATCTAATTTTTATGTAAATGAAAATACTAATCTTAAAACAAAGCAAATGATTTTTATACAAAATAAATATTATGTTAAAATATATAATCAGTTTTAATTCAACAATGTTACAAATAATAACATCCTAATATCTCTTTATTTTGTACTCACTTTCTTGGATATTTTTATGTAAACAATAATTATAAATTATTACCTATAAAATTATGTTACATTATAGTAATTTACTAATATAAAATAAAAATATGGAGAATATTCTTTTACATAACTAATTAGTTTATAAAAAAAATATTTTATAAAATAGTACAACTATCTTTTTTGGAGCAATATGAAACAAAAAAACTTAAAACATAATATATATTTTACTATGAAATTATTATTATGTTGTGAGTATATGTATAGAAAACCAAGAACTATATATAATTTTATCTACATTAATCCGTCATCAATGATATTCATATTTTTTCACATTTTTTTTTGTTTAAAACTTCAATTCTTTATACAGATAATATAATGATTATTTTATAATATTAAAATTATATATTTTAAACAAATAAACTATATCACTTTTATTATATCAATATAAAAACTGTTACAATAAAAAAGAATAATAGAAAAAGAATAACCCGTGTATGTGCGGGTGGTTACCTAGTAATAGTAATAAAAAAATCACCAAAAAAAATCGTGTTCTTCATATTTCGAAATTTTTTTTTATTTTTTTATTACCCAAAAAAATCTTATACTTATACTTATTCGCCGAAATATATTTGCACTCTTTATATATTAGACAAAAAAAAACCTTATAATTTTTTTTTACCAAATAAATTCTATACTTATATTTATTCATCGAAATATACATATATTTTATAGATTCTATCAAATAAGTCCCTAAACACAAACATAAAAAAAAATACGTTAAAAAATCTATCCGAACCTAACCCAATCGATATATATCCGAATCAAATCAAACCGATTAAAATAATATATCATATTGGATATGAATATTTTCAATCCAAAATAACCAAATTCGAAATAATCGAATTGAAATAGTTGTAAAACGAATAAAACAAATTCAGAATTAACCATAATTGAATATTACCTTTTATCTCTTTCTAAAGTTTAAATAGTTTTTTTAGTGATTTTTCCTGTTAATAAAGGGCACTAGATTCCATGAAAATTACACGAGTTCTGATGAGAATGGACTAGTGAATGGATCTGGAGTCTAATTGTTTTGACATTCGGTGTTGATTTTATTTTAGAAAAATTTTGCATAAATGTGCAAAAAAAATATATTTGAATTCTATACTTCTACTATTGTAATCTTTGTATTCTATATTTTTTTAAGTTAAAATGACCATCATAACATTCTATGTTATTACAACTTACAGATTTTCTATATTTATAAAAAAAAAAATCACTCGCATAAATTTTATTTTCCTCCACATAGATAAAAAATATTTATATAGATTTTATTTTCTTATATAAGTATAGAAAAACACTTGCATGCTTTCGTGAAAAAACACTTGCAGTTCATCAGGTCATCAAGTCAGTAGGTCAGTAGGTCATCACATCACCAGGTTAGCAGGTAATCTGATGCATATCGTAGGTGATCTACCGCATGTCGCAAGTCACTTGTGGCAAGTCACCTGCCCTAGGTCGCAGGTCACATACTGGAACTTGCCGCCGTTTTCTGTTTCAGGAATTTCATCAAACACCTTATGCGCATAAAATAAAATAATCATATGAATACCATAGAAAAAAAAATCAGGTAGAAGGATATTTGATTAGATGAGATAAATTATAAGAAATAGAGAAAATATTAGAGAAAATAGAAGGACAAATCTCAAAACGCACTGATTTCTAAAAGACAGATTATCACATAATCGCAAAGAGATATAGACGAAAAGATTTGGTCCAACCAGCAAAAAGATCGAGAGAATAGGTAATTAGACATGGTCGTAGTTAATTATTTGGTCGCGTTTGTATTATGTTCGACATTCGTAGTTATCGTTAATTATCTAGTCGTATTTGTATTATGTTCGTAGTATAATCAAGGTTGTAGTTATCTGATCGTAGTGGAATCATGGTCGTAGTTATCTGGTCGTAGTGAAATCACGATCGTAGTTATCTGGTCGTAGTGAAATCACGGTCGCAATTATCTGATTATAGTGAAATCACGGTCATAGTTATCAGGTCGCAAGTGCGTCAGATGTCATAGGTACCTACTGCAAGCCGTAGATGCCGAAGATGACCTGCGGCCGACTGCAGATGACCTGCCGCAGGTCGCAGGTGACATGCCGCAGACCGCAGGTCATTTGTGCCATATCACAGGTCATGTGTCGCATGTCATCTGCCGGACTATAGATCATCTGTCATAAGTTGTAGGTTACCACAGAGCGCAGGTCATTTTCACAGACGACATGTCATCTTCTACAGTTTTTTTTATAGACATTTCACCAAACACATTATATGTATATACAAAAAATGATCAGAATATCATAGAAAAAAAGTCAACCAGAAAAGTATCTGAATATATTAGATAAACGGTAAGAAATCGAGATAGACCTTTCATTCTTGGTTGATGAAATATTATTCACAAATATATCGTCTTCTTTCTTCACTTCCATCTAGCTGAACTATTAAATTTTTTGAAATTTTTCGTTTTGTATAATGTTTTTTAGAAAAAGTATTTAAATAAGATTAAAAAAAGATATTAGTTGAAAATTAATTGACAATCATTATGCTAGAAAAATAGAAAAATGTGTAAAATATGATTGTGGCGTAGAATAATTGACCATTATTAATAAAGGATAATTTTGGAAAAAAATATAAAAGTTATATAGAAAACAACAAAACGTCATTCATTTTAAAACAAAAATCTAGCCTTATGCAACATCTAAAATTAAATAGAGACTTAAATAAGAGTAAATTTGGAAAAAAAATATATTTAAAAATATATTGAAAATCTGAAAACGTCATTATTTTGAAACAAACGGAGAGAGTATAATGTAAGGTTTCAGGAACGAGATCGAATACTACACATTTGAAGTTATCAATAAAAAATAGAAATAATTTCTTGTAAAACTAAAAGAATAGAAAAACACAATAGACCTGCAAAATTCACTAATAATTTACATGTTCATTATAATTTTTTTTATTGAAAAAAACGTAATACATCATGCATGCATGGTACATGAGATATATCTCCAATGGCCGGGCAAGGACTAAAAATTTACCAGTCGGACCAAACTTGGAGACTGACCATTTTTATGTTATACTGTCATGACACGACGCAAAACCCTTTAAAAGAAAAAAGAAAAGGGACCCGGACGTAACCGACATGAATGCTCTGCGACCGTTTAAAAAATTATGTGGCAGAGACATCGAACTACGGACAACGAAGACAAAGAGATAGATCTGCAAAAGGGCAATTGCTGCAACGCGTCTCAGGGTTCGGAAAGTTTGCTTATGGCTTCCCAATCGATCTCCACCGAAGGAAACTTCTCCAGCCCTAAATTCCCGATCTCGTCAATCCCTGAATCCGAGAAATCCAGGAACGTAATCCCCGACTCCGGAGACGAAGATCCAGCCCGAGACTCATCAGACAACGAGTGTCCATCGAATCTTGGGAACCCAGGTTCGGTTTTGTCGGATAACTCCGTCTCCTGCTCTGTTTTGGGCTGAACCAGTTCGGTCTGAGCCGAAACAGAGCACGACTCCTCTGTTTTCCTCAAGCTCTGGCAAATCGCTTGAAGCTTGGCTTCGACGGAAGCGTGGAGGGGCTTGAAGTTACCGACAAGACCATCGCCGTCGTGTCTGGTGTGAGGGAAGTTAAGCCGAGCGGACTCGCCTCGGAGCTTGTAAGCGGCCTGGTCGTAAGCCATGGCGGCTTCCTCGGCGGTTTCGAAGGTTCCAAGCCAGAGACGGGTTCGGTTCTTGGGCAAGCGGATCTCAGCGACCCACTTGCCCCAGTGCCTTTGCCTTACCCCGCGGTAAAGCTTCCGCGATTTCGAAGAAGAGCAAGAGAAGTTCTTCATGGGGACAGGCTTTGGAGAGAGGTTGGAGACGAAGGTGCGTCTCTGGTTGAGTTGGTGCTGGATCTGGATGATCTGAAAAGGAGTGAGCTGATTTAGACCGAGAGGGGTCGCTTGAGCGAATCCCATGTTTGGTAGGAAAGAAAGCTGGGGAAACATTGGCAGTGGGAAGGAAGGAGGAGAGAGAGAAGGAGAAGCACTTTTCATAAAAGGTTCGAGTGCTTTCATGAGCTCTTCTCTTGAAGGATCTGAGAAATCTGCTTTGCTATCAGACATATCGATGGCCGCCATGTATATATATCTAGTACCTATGTCTTGTAAGAAAAAAAAAGGTAAGATTTTGAAGATACCCAGATGAAATGTTTGATTGGGGAATCAACAGAGAGGGATTAAAAACACACCCTCTTAGTTGATGAATTCGAATTCGAAATCTAAGGTTAACTCGTTTTTTTTTTTCGTTTTTTTTACAAGGTGAACTCGCTTTTGTCGCTCATGGTTTCAACGGCTCCGCAGTCCTCTGCCTTATATAAGGGAAGACGGCGAACCGGCCATCGAACTAGTCTAACAGTTGTTAGAATTTAATAATTTGGTAAAATATTATTTGATTTTTATTTAATTTTGTCTCTATCTTCTCGTCAGATATCTTTATTCCAAGGAAGCCATCCAATTAGAAAGCAACGTTCGCATGTGCTTTGGATCTGGCCGTTATTTTTACAAAATGGTGAGAAGATAAATCATATATATATATATAAATATTAAAACAAAACGAAAATTGCGCATTTATTGGTGGGAAAGATGAGCACGACGGAAGACCTAGTTAAAGCTTCCACGTAATCGACACCATCAATTCTTACTACTCATCGCATAGAAACGCACAACATGGGACCCACACATTCGAATCTTCGGCTCATGGGTCCCACGACTGTATGTTCATCTTCACGCGTAGAATCCTACGTGGACGTCACCCCTCCTCTCTCGAGACGACGATAAGAAGGGCACCGAACAATTGGCTGTTGCGTCGTAGGGGAGGAACAAAAATCTTCAAACCACTTCCATTTGTTGAAACTAAAGCATTGTCTTGTCGTGCCGAGAGCGAAAGAAACGGCGCCGTTTGGTTTTGGTCCGTCTTCAAGTCATGGGATGGACATTTCCTTATGTGATCGATTGGCTGTTGATGAGTCTTTTTTTTTTCTCATCCTAAAGATATGGACATTTCTTACAACTTTTGAATTGTGATCCAAACTGTACCGTACGATTTAATTTGTCGATTTAGCGTTCTATTTCAAATTTTTTTAAAATATAGAATTTGGTATAGACATATGTTTAATTTTGTAACATATTTTTGTTAATTTTGAATGTACCTTTTTCATTTCAAACCCACTGTTTACACATCAAAATTACCATACGTAGAACTCTCTCTCTCTCTCTCTCTCTCAATATATATATATATAATATATATATATGTATGTATAGTAAAAGTTAGGTATGGCCACTTACATCAATATTAATTTTTTTTAATCTAGCAAACGACTTTGTTTCAAGAAAAATCGTTTTGATGTCTCTTTTTCTCGTTTCATTATAATAAATTATTTTTTAAAAATATTGCTTACCTCCTTTACCCAAAAAAAAAAAAAATTGTTTATCTCGGGGGATTTACAAAAATGACTTTAAATGTCATTTTTACTTCACGTGATGACCCCCACTTTAAAAAAAAAAAGACAACATCATGTGATAACCTTATAATAATATACTTCTAAAAATACCCTTCATTTTTTATTTATTATTAAATTAAAAAAAAATAAATTTCAGCTCTCTCTCTCTCCTCTCCCGCTCCTCTCTCTCCTCATCCGCTCTCTCTTCTCTCCTGTTCAGTAGTTTTCACTCTCTTCATCTCCAGTCTTTTTTTAACTAATTTGTTGCGAAAAAACAACATTAAACTTGGGCATTTCATCGATTCAACACAGATCTGAATAAAAGGTAAGTATTGTTTCTAAATTTGGTTATTAAGTTTGGGCATTTGTGATTTATTATTTTATCATTTTGATATTTAATCCATATGAATATGTTTGAAGCAAAAATGACATATATATCAGCAATACCATGATTCACGTTATTCAAACTGGTCGAAATCATTATATTTGTGAAATTCGTTAAAATGGGAGAATTCGGGAAACTGGTAACATATACATGTCGAAATGGTCAGACTAGTCATACTCCTAACTGGTCATACTTGTCAAAATTGGTCAAACTGGTCATACTCGTGAAATTGGTCAAACTGGTCATACTCGTGAAATTGGTCAAACTGGTAATACTCATCAAACCTGTGACATTTTTCAAGCGTATCATTTTATCACATTTTGTGTTTATTTTATACAGGTGTAATGGATGCAACTAATGAAAGGATGACGATTATTTATTATAAATCTGGTGGCAAGTGGGTAGTAAATTCGATCGGAGCATATGAATGGGAAGGAAAAGCTAAAGATGCTAAAGGAGTGATATTCCCTTGTCATCCGATTGATTTGAGTTACAGCCGCCTCGTTGAAGAGTTATATTCTGACATGGATATAGACGAAGATAAATCCAAAATCAAGCTAAGTTATTTGCCTACAATAAAAGGATATGTTGAGCCGGTTTACATATCGAGCGACAAACAAGTCTTTGTTTATCTGATGGACAAATTCAACGGAGGAAGAAGCATGCTATATGTGGAGATTGAAAAAGTAAATTTGAGCGGGGAAGTTGAAGTTAGACATAAACATGGTGGAGAATGTTTTGTTCCAGATTTTGCCAGTGGTGTTGGGCCATCAAATAGACCACATGGGGCTGTGATTTGTGTAGATGTTGATAAACACAATATTATTGCGAGTCCTGATCTCAAGAGTAAAGGTGCGAGTAATACTATACAAATCATAAGTGATTCAGATTATGAACAGACTATTGTTTTAGGAGAACATGGAATGGATGAAGAACATGCAACTGTTTTAAGAGATGTGGATGGTGAAAGAGATAGAGATGGGGATGATGCAATCGATATGGCATGTGAAACCAATAAAGTTGATGGTTGTGTATCATTTGGCAATGATGTTGATGGCGAGAATAATTTGGCATTGGTAGTTACGGAGGACACATCGTTTTCTATTTCGGTATTCAATTTCAGTGATGGATTGAATTTTAGTATTGGCTACGAATTTGAAAGCAAGGAAGCAGCACAAGAATATGTACGGAAGGGTGCGGTTAAGGCATGTTTTGGTTTTGTGACAGTGAAGTCTACTAAGAAATTATGGGATTTAAGATGCAAGTTTCAAGGTTCAGGTTGTAACTGGAGATTGCGTATCGCAGCGATTTCGAATTCCACACGTTTTAGTGTAAGGTCACATAATCCCATTCATACTTGCAGACCTGTAGCCGAAGCCGAAACAAGTACGAAGGGTTCATCGATGTTGGTTAGAGATTATTTGAATGAAGAATTTTCTGGTAAGCTTGAAACTCCTACACCAAAACAGATAGTAGAACGGATGAAAGTAAAATACGGTGCGACAGTATCGTATATGATGGCATTAAGAGGAAAATATAGTGCTCAAGAAGAGATTCGTGGTAGTCATGAGGAACACTACAGTAGGCTTCCTGGTTGGTTGTACATGTTGACAGAAAGAAATCCTGGAACTAGAGTGAGTCTTCAGTTAGACGATGATCGTAAAAGCTTCAAGTACCTCTTCATTGCCCTAGGTGCAACCATAAATGGATGGAAGTATATGCGTAAAGTGATTGCTATTGATGCAACATTTCTGACGAGTCAATATAAAGGAGCATTAGTCGTGGCAACTGCTCAAGATGGTGATCATCACCAATATCCTTTGGCTTGGGGTGTGATTGATAGAGAGAAAGATGCCTCATGGTTATGGTTTATGACAAGATTGAGCGAAGTAATATTGGATGGTCCCGATATAGTTGTGTTATCTGATCGACATAAAAGTATAATCAAAGCTGTGAGAGAAGTATACAAACAAGCGCAACATGGATTTTGTGTGAGGCATATATCACAAAACTTAAAAGTCCATTGTAACAAAGGTGCAAGAAGAAAAAGTTCAACTGGTGAGACTATCAGTAAATTGTTCTTTAAATGCGCAGCTGCATACACGATCAACGATTTTGAAGTGCTTTACAATGATCTGAAGAAAAGGTACAATTTTTGTTACTCGTATGACCAGTTTCTATCTGGTCTGACCAGTTTTACTGCTTTTATTTGTGAACTAATGTGAATATATCTCATAATTTGTAGATATCACAAGGTGGCTGAATATATGGAAAAGGAAGAACTTGCTCCCGAAAAATGGGCAAGGTGTAAATTCAAGAGTGAAAGGTATAACTTGTTAACCACCAACGGAGCCGAGTCGATTAACTCCGTCTTGAAGAAGGCAAAAAAGTTTCCATTGCTATGTCTGCTAGATATTTGTCTCGAAAAGACGGTGGAATGGTTCAATAGGTACAGGCTGGAAGTCGGTAGTGGTGATCAATCATAAAAGTTAACATCGTTTGTTTACAAAGAACTACATGAACGATACGAGAAAGCATGTACATTTGAGGTTCAAGAACTGAACAGTATTAGTGGCGAGTTCGAGGTGAGAGATGATAAAGGTAGAAGACACTTGGTTCATCTGGGAGCTAGAACGTGCAGTTGTAAAATGTTTGATGTGGATAGGTACCCTTGCAGTCATGCAATTGCAACAGCACATACGATCGGAAAAGCCGATATGATATACGAATTATGTTCTGCATACTATTTGCGCGAGACATGGCGTTTGGCTTATCAAGAGACAGTGTATCCAGTTCCTGATTGTAGTGATTGGATCCTTCCACCCGACGTTGCAAATATGACAGTTTTACCGCCCATAGTGGAACAAAGACAAAAAATTGGAAGGCCTAAGCAAAACCGATTTCCTGGACCTGGCGAGGCTCGAAAGAAGAACGTTCGATAGGTTCAACCAACATATCATTGTCATAAGATCATGTGGGTGGAATGTATTTCTGATTTTGTATTTGGTATGACTGGTTTGACCAGAGTATGACTGTCTCGACGATTTTGATAAATGAGTTTGATTATGTAGGTGTAATGTACATTTAAATTCGTATTTCCGTATTTGTATTTGATATCTCTACTTTGACCATATTATCATATGATTCTGTGGGTTTAATGTACTTTTTTAAACCGATGAATCTCGCAATTTCGAATAGGTCTGACCGTCTGACCATGGTATGACCATCTGATCGTCTGACAGTCTGACCATTCTGGTACAAAAAAAAGGACCTAAATTAAATTCAAACGATTAGAAAAGTTGTATAAGGGTTATAAGAATACATTTTCATCGTTTTAGAGTTCTAATTTCGTGTGGAAAAAAAAAATCTACCAACATAAATCAATTGTGTCCAATGTGTTACACAAACACTACTAGTAGTTTAGGTCTTCTTTGGAAAGAGTTACTTTGACATCAAAAGAAGATGCTCAGTCCATATTGCTACGACCAATTTCAACTAGATAAATCGATCATACGAGATGATTATTACGATGTTAACACTTTTAAACCGATGAATCTCGCAATTTCGAACAGGTCTGACCATCTGACCATGGTATGACTATCTGATCGTCTGACAGTCTGACCATTCTGGTACAAAAAAAAATCTACCAACATAAATCAATTGTGTCCAATGTGTTACAATCAGTCGATTCCCACATTTTGAAGTTCAATTAGAATGATTAGAAAGAATTTTAAAAAGTACAAATGATTAGAAAGAGTTTTAAAAAGTACAAATGATTAAAAAAAGTTCAACAAGTACAAATAATTAAAAAGAAGTACAAGTCCTACACATGACTAAGATGGATGCACCGTGACTATCTCTCCATTAGCAAATATATCAGCTGCAATCTTTTCGCGTACATAATACATCACTTGATCATTGACCTCTGACAATAGGTTTTCTTCACCCTTCATGAGTGCTTCCGCGAACTTCAACGAGTACAAGCCACATTCATTTCCGGTTTCATTATGAGGTAGGTCTTTGACAATATCAATCATAAACTTCTTTGTGAAGTCAATGAATCCGCTACCGCACAATGCAAAGATCTCTGGAATGACACTGGATAAATGACTTATGACTTTAAGTGTCGCTTCCTTCATCTTCCGGTTGCAGTCAAATACTTGAATCAATGATTCCTGAAAGTCCACTTTAATGGTGATCCAGTGGACGCTAACATAACGATTCTGCAAAGACGGAATGTTCACCACACTAACGAAACCTTTGTACCGGTCCAATCTTTTATTCCTACCATCAAACGGTAACTCGCCAATGATGTATTTTTCAAGTTCTCCGAGCTCTGTCCGGCCCGATTCCCACCATTTGAAGTTTTCAATGCATTGAACATCGCAAAGAAAGAAGGACGTCCGCGTTTCTTGTGCACTTCCACTATTCACAATACGGTTCCGTATCTCATGTAATGCTTCGTCCATATGCTGTAAAAACAAAAAAAAACATACAAGTCAGAACCTTAATGCCACAAATAACGAAAATTTAAAAGTTTATGAATACAACACTTACGTTGTTATCGAGCCATATGCCTTCCATTAGAAGATCTTCCCAAAACTGTGATGGCCTAATCACATTCAGACCGGATCTCCAAAGTCTCTCTTCACTTGGTTTTTTCATAAAGTTGAACAGCGCGGTAGCTTTGAGGGTGCTTGTTTGAACAAAACTCTCATCGCGGAAGGGACAACCATCAATTACGGGCTCTTTCGGGCACCATATATAAACCGACTTCTCTTTTGGTACAAGAGGTTCAGAGATCGTAGCGAAACCTTCGCTGTCCACCTTTGGTTTTTGGTCTCTCTTTTCTTTCTTTGCTTTTTGGGTTGTACATCAGCCGAACCAAATGCAACGTATGGACTCTTGATAGTTTGTTTTCTTTTGCGTTTGGGTCTTCCAGTTGGAACCTCCAAATTGTATCCTCTACATCCGTCTCTGCACCCTTCTCTTCTTCATCTTTCTCTGATGCATCCTCCTCATCAGACTTCTCTAATGCATTATCTGCATTCTCCATACTCTTCTCCTCCGCATCCTTTGCATTTTCCTCACCTTTCTCTGATGCATCCTCCACACCCCTCTCAGATTTATCCTCTGCATCCTCTGCATTTTTCTCCTCTTTCTTTGATGCATCCTCCACACCGCTGTCAGATTTATCCTCTGCATTCTCTTTATTGGTCTCTGATGCATCCTCCACACCTTTCTCTGATGCATCATCTGCATCCTTCTTTGATGCATCCTCCTTAGGAGGTAGGTCTCCAGTATCATCGACATGCTCAACATCAATCTCGATATGCCTTGGAGGAGTAGCAGAAATCCCTTCTTCATCATCCTCCATATCACCATCAGAATTATTCGGAGTGCCACAAATCTTTTCATTATCAGCTTCTTGCTCATGTGAATCTGCAAAAGATCAATTAAAATAATATAACTCAATCCTATATTCAAATAAGTATAACTGGTCTAACCATTCTAAATTGGTCACACCGTCGGACTTATTTGGTCAGACTCATCAACCCACATAAGTATAACTGGTCTGACCATTCTAAATTGGTCATACCGTCGGACTTATTTGGTCAGACTCATCAACCCACATAAGTATAACTGGTCTGACCATTCTAAATTGGTCCAACTAGTTAGACTTATATGGAGTCATGTCTGACGAAAAAAGAAAGTAAAATTTAAGTGTGAACATACCTTGCTCGGGTGGTGAGAAAATCTCATTTGGCTGGAAAGCACGATGTTTGAATAGGAAGTCAATATTCCTGTTGTACGATCTCCCCACTGAAGCATCACGTGGTGAAGAACTCTCACTTTTGTCAGACCAGTTCAATACTTCCACACTAACGCCTGCCCTCTTCAAAATTCTTTCCACCTTTGCAATTATTCTTTTTTCAACATTTTCGGCAATCTTTTCTTCAGAAGCTTTTATTGCCTCCTCCAACATCCTTTCAAAACCAATCGGTATTCGTTCTTGCCTTTCTTCTTCCTCTTTTCTAACTTCTTCTTCCTCTTCTTCTTCTTCCCCTCCTTCTTTTTCTTCCTCTTCTCTTTCTTCTTGAATCTTTCCCTTGCCTTTTTTCTTCCTCTCTGCTCTATTCCCAGAGCCCCTGGCACTGACATCGAGCGCAAGAATTTTCTGGAAACAAATACTTGTCGGATCTTCGTTCAACCGTTGCATCCAACTCTGCACAACTGGATGACTGCTTGGCTCAGCATACACATTCAAAAGAATATGTTCTTCATTGTTGTCTATTTGAAGAACACTTCGAAATCCCTGCAAAAAATGGTTCGTGTGAGTACATTATGATAGGTATGACCAATTACAAATTGGTCATACTAATCACAAACTGGTCCAACCAATTCAATTGGTCAGACCAATTCAATTGGTCCGACCAATCCAACTGGTGACACTACAAAAGAAATGACCAAATTAATACGTACCTTTGAGGTATCGCCAATCTGTTTATACACCTTTGCATATATCATAAAAAGATCCGGTTTGATGCGTTTCTTGCACATCCTAGGACAAGTCGGATCGGCACCTTCAACATCGATATACCATCCATTTGCGCCTAAACTTTCGATGCATTCGAAAGGAAGAAACTGCAATATACAAACCAATTCATTATATCTCTCAATAAATATACTCAAATACTAATTTACATTACAAACATTAGTACAAAATATAACTCACCATAAGTGGTATTACGAATCCTGGACAATGCCAATTGTCCTTCGGTTTAGGGCCGCTATTATACAATTTCCGAATCTGATCGCTAATCTTATCGAAGGTGTATCTTCCCCACGGAAACCCTTCACAGAAGTCCAGACTTTCGACCATGTCCACTAAATCATTGTTTATGACATCATTGCTCTTGGCACCATGAGCTAAAACTCCGCCTAGCAATACAATTATCGCTAATCTCTTTCTTTCCTCCACATTTGCATGTGGAGTTTCGCGCAACTTCTTTAATGCGGCTTCTATGGTCACTTTTGAAGTTCCGAATGTTTTTTTCCGATATTCGCTTCCCTTACGTTTAGTCCAGCCCTCCGAATAGTTGTCACAGTTTAAGCCGGAGATAATGGCATGTTCCTGGATTGAGTATCTGATGGGCACGCCATTTACAACAAACCAAAACTCTTTTTCCTCTCCTTCCAACCTTAATGCACGGTGTATAAGAATAGACACTGGCACCATCTTCAATGTCTCTTCACATTTCGTATGAAAAATGTGACGAAATTGAGACTCTGTATTGAAATATGTCAATTCTTCGCTTGTTAAAGCCTTTCTTAGAGATCTTGTGATCTGAAATACATAACACTTCGTCGAGATCTTTGGACTATGTTGAATATCCTTGAAATTATACACAAAAGGGACCTGCAACAATTAGATTAACTCTCATGATCAGTTTTATTATATTACATTGACAAGACAAGCTATGATGACTATAAATTTGGTCATACCAGTGAAGTATGACCACTTCACGGGTCTGACATTTAACC
This sequence comes from Tarenaya hassleriana, assembly GCF_000463585.1. NCBI lineage: Eukaryota > Viridiplantae > Streptophyta > Magnoliopsida > Brassicales > Cleomaceae > Tarenaya > Tarenaya hassleriana. Next base: position 2,718,984 of record NW_010963495.1, on the reverse strand, counting down.
GGTATGACCACTACGCTCGTCTGACCACATCACGGGTCTGACCACATCACGGGTCTGACCACTTCACTTCACTGGTCTGCCCACTTCACGGGTCTGACCATTTCACGAGTCTGACCATTTCACGGGTCTGACCATTTCACGGGTCTGACCATTTCACGGGTCTGACCATTTCACGGGTCTGACCATTTCATGGGTCTGACCACTTCACTGGTCTGTCCACTTCACAGTCTGACCATTTCACTGGTCTGACCATTTCATTGGTCTACCCATTTCATGGGTCTTACTAATTCGAGTAATATAACCGTCTGACCAAAAAATTCAACTCTCATTGACTCGTCTTTCTGAAAATCTCCATCTTTTACCTAAAACCCTAATTTCTAACCCAAACGACTCGAACATTAGAGCTTAAACCCGAAACAAAGAGAGGATGAACGACGCAATCAGTTTTTTCGGCGAGTATACAGTACCTGTAGATCTTCTGAAGTAGAAATCGAAGCAGTAACCGAAAGAGAAGCCGAAGACGAAGTCATTTGTGCCGACAGAAGACGATTTTGTAAGAAGAAACCGACAGATTTACTCGCGATTGAAGAAAGAAACAGGAGGAGAGGAGAAGACGTTCGTCACGAAACCGTTCGTGTTTGTTTGTTTAAAATTTTGGAAACACAGAGTTGTCGTTTCATGTTTTCCAGTGAGTTGCCACGTATTCAATATTTTATGGGCAAATTAGTCTTTTCGTTATTTTAGGTTTTTTTTTTTAAAACCCTAAACCTAGAGGGTCATGGCGTGAAGTCCAAATCGACAAGTTGGGTTATTTTTGCAATTTCCCCCTCTAAATGTTGCAGGGATTGTTCAGTTGAGATGTGTGTTGTATGTGTTTTATAAATAAGTTGTCTCTATGTCAATATCCATATAGTTTTCCAAAATTGTATGCTTGTGATGACACCGCATTGCAATGGATAGCTATTAGGGATGGGTACGGGTCGGATACTCGAGAAAATCAAGAGATTGAGATTTGGATCCGCAGGCTCGGGTATTTAACTATAAGATTTGTATATGGGATTTGGTATTTACGAGTATTCAGAGTACAGATATCCGGAGTAATGGTCGAGTATTCGCGGATATCCGGATCCGGATTTATTTAAGAAAAACGACAATATTCATATATAAAATTTTCAAAAAATGAAGATATATTTATAAAAATTGATGAATTATGATAAAATATACGAGACAAAAGAGATAATAAGAGATAAATAATAATAAATTTAATTTTTTGAATTAATATTAAAAAATATGAAATTATTTAATCTAAAATAATTATATTTTATAAAAATGTTATATAAACATAAGATATAATTATTAATAATCATAATAGTGGGGTACCCGCGGTATCCGGTTTTAAAAATTCTATTATTTGAATTTGGATTCGGATTCACGGATATTGAAAAATTATAATTTGGATTCGGATTTGAAAATTACGAATACCCTAAAATCGGATATTCGTGAGACGAGTATCCGACAGATATCCAATTTTCGGATATTTGTGCCCAACCCTAATAGCTATCATGACGATATCAAACAACTACGATTAAGAATACATTGGGAAAAAAACATGATTCCTTGCGTGAAAATGTAACAATTAATATTATCGTTACAAAATGGACGGCTCGTCTCCGCATTCATTAAAGAAAGTAATTCGATGAACGTAACTTCACGGCCACGAGTTTTCGAATACAGACCATGTGCCTTACAAGTTTTTATCTTCAACTCAAAAGTCAACCTTTACTATATAATTTTCATATAACCTACAAGTCAACCCACAAAACTGCAATTATATATATAGAGAGAGAGAGAGAGAGTGGAGGGAGAGATGAGTGGACACTAAACGGAAGCAACATATGACCAAATGATAGGTAGATATGTAATGCGGATATATATCTTTTATAAATTCGATAAAAGAAGTTGACTTTTAAAAATGTCAACTCTGCCACCACAAACAAGCCAGTGTTCGAGATAATCTTCAAAATAAAGCAAAGATTCTTCCCGATTTTATTATTTTTATTAGGTTGTCAAAGTGGAATCAGTTTGTTCTTACAATTTTTGGGTTTTTTTGCTTATAATGTCGATGATGATGAATTTAATAGGCCCAACTTAAAATAAGCAACCAATAAGGCCCAACAGTAATAACAAATCTTATTTGGTAAGACTAGGCAATAAGGCCAATCAATTTAAATACGTGTGAGCCCAACATAATAAAATAAAAAATATATATATTTTTCGGAAAACATTTCCTGTGGCCCATGCAGGTTTCGAACCTGCGACCTTCGCGTTATTAGGTCGACAGTTTAACCAACTGAGCTAATGGGCCTGTGCTCTTGTGCGAAGAACATATTAATTCAGCCTTAAAAGTAAAATACCGTAGTGAGAATATCAAAGTAACAATTTTTTTGTTTTTTTAAAATAGCAATCTTCACACATTGATCCAAATTTAACTAAGCTTATGACCTGTGCTTCTCGAAGAACAAAAACAAAAAGTGGAAGAGGAGAGACCTCAGGCTCTTCATCACGCAATTCCACCATTACAGAAACAATACAAAGGGAACGACTTCAAACCCCACAGACAGTTTTATACTAAACAGAAACAGATGAACAGCGTTCTTCATGGTCTGGTTCACTTGTACTCCAAGATCATGTTGTTCTCGGGCGCAAGCCCAACGCACGCCCTCAGTATATTCTCCAGCATTGCCCTCTGCTTCGACAGCGCGTTCACCACCGGCGTCCCTGGCGGCACCTGCCATTTCACCCCACCCAGTTACCAACCGCTAAAAATCTATCTACTTGATCAGTGACAATGGTGCGATGCATGATAAAAAGATGCAGGGTACTTACCAGTGGTGCCTTGGTGAGGTAGCTGAGGATGGTGGCCACTGGGTGGAAAGTATGGAACTTTCCCTGCAAACAAAACAAAACAGAGACCAAACCCGCGTAAAAAAGGAGTTGATCTGAGGAGGATGCAGCTTGAAGTTGAAGACAAGGACACAAACCTCTCCTTCAGCTTTGAGCTGGATCCTGGTGCTGAGCTCAGCAAGAAGAACAAGATCCAATATAATGGGAGCAGCCAAGAGAGAGTCCTCGCAAGTGTTGTGCATCACGATCGTGCTCTTCCCTCCCATGAATATCTCCGACGTGTACTCATCCATCGCCCTCTTGCTATCCGCCACATACGGCACATACTGGCCATGGATAACAGCCATGGTTAAAGGACAGATAATCAACGGCAGCAGCATCCCATTGGTGTGAAACAGTAATGAGAGTAATCTTTGCATTTACCTTGATGACAACAACGTGATCAGGGTGTTCACCGGGCTCATAGAGGATGCCATTGCTGGCAACCATGTCATCCACGACATTGCTCTTTGAGATCTCCTTTGAGCGGAACGTTTGTGGGGCTGAGAGGTTCATTCCATCGTTGTTCCCCAGATGGTTGTAGCTCACAATCGATGTAGGCTACACATAAAAAGGCATCAATGGCCATCATCATTAGCAAAGAAAATCGGGTTTCTTAGCTAGCAAGAAAATCATTCCAAACATGTGAGAATCAATCAAGTACTGTATGTATATATATATAGAAGTTTTTACCTTGATACCAGCACCAACGAGGAAATCGACCAAGACGGATTTCATCTTGGTCTGACCACTCTTGAAGTCATCCCCACCAATCAAGCAGTTTCTCCTGATGGCCATATCGATAAGACCTGCAACCGAAGCAAAAACACACAGCGATAAACAAGTGAGCACTGAATATAGAACGGAGAACTACACTGTTACAAGTGATTTCCTGTGAGAGAAAAAGTGTTTATGATGAGGACCTGGGACAAATGTGTTCTGGGGGCTTCCATTGATGAAAGGAACACCTTCGAAAATGCAGGCGATGGCGTAAAGTGTTGAAGGTGAGATCTCAGACTCGTTCTTGTCGACAGAAGCCAAGAGGTTCTCCATTGTGTCGTTTAGACCAGCGATCACATTGCTGTAACGCTCTGTGTTTGCTGTCCACAGCACCACAACTTTGTCAACCTTGCTCTTCTCCTTAAACTCCCTAATCATCACCATTACCCAATATCAAGAAACTAAACCGGAAAAGTCTTTATCCGAAATCTAACATCAAGAACACAACTTAAAGAACTCAAAGTTGTCACCTGATGTCCTTGATGATCTGATCGACTTGCTCCTTCTTGGAGCCTTTGATGACGCTGTTGGCACGAGAGCCCTGATTTGCAGCGATGAAATCAGGGTCGTAGATCCCGGGGAGTGGAACCATGCTCTCCATGTAAGGTCTGAGCTGCTTCTGCAGATCAATGTCAAGAACCCTGGCCCTTGCCATGGCGTCCGCCAAGTTCATGTCGCTTATGTCCCATCCCCCGAACACAACATCGTCAGGGTTCACCTGTTCCACAGCAAACAGACAAGAGGGTTCATTCAAACATTCATTTTTCTGTCAAGCACTTGAGTACTTCACTAACTCAGGAGTTGAGACAGAACACAACACGTATTCGTCTCAGTGTCCATAATAATGCTAACGATTCTACAAAACAGTGGAACATGATGTTCTGTGAGCAAGTACCATAGGAAGAAGGCTCTTGAAAGGGGCATAGATCTCTTCTCCATTGTACGACCCGACACGAATGGACGATGCTTGAGTGAGTGAGCCGAAGTAATTCGCTTGCTGCACTTTGTCCTTGGTAGCCCACGAAATTCCTCTGCAATTTTCCAATTCAATTTCAAACAAATTTAATCAAAACCTTCGTGATTAAGAACAACTAATCTAGATTAAGAGATGTGATTAACAGAATACTTACTCTCGGTTAGCAATTACACCGGCGGTAAGGGTGGAACCGTTGTTTCCTCCCCAACCCACAAGCATAACCCTTGCAAAATCGAATCGCCAACATCAAATTAAACCATGGAAATGCGCATAAATTCAAAATCTAATTCGGGAAAATCAAGACAACGAGGCAAAGATTCGCACTTCAAAACGAAAATGGTAGATATACCCTAATTTTGGGACATGAACATCGGTTTTGAATTCGTATTTGACAGTTTTCGGCTTCACAATCCACTGGTAAGCACCATTAACGTTCTCATGGACGAGCTCCGTCGTCTCGTAATCATACACGGAGTGAATCTCATTCTCCGTGTACTTCACGTTCGGGCTCTCGACCTTGAAGCTCTCGATGAACATTTTCTCTCTCTCTCTCTCTCTGCTCACGCTAGAAATCGAGATCTCGCAAAACCGAGCTGGTTTTGTTTCTCAGCTTTGTTTTGATCTCTGAGGGCGTGCTCTCAATTTGGCGACGAAGGAGCGTATAAATAGACGAAGCGCTACGGAGGGAGCGACACGTGGTACGATCTTAGTGGACGGGGTCCATCGACCCCGTGCATGTGACCGCAGAGAGCAATCGTGGCCATGCAAAAGGTGGGGATCTCCGCCGGACCGAGGCCAAGCGAGCCCAGTGGGCACTGGGCCACCCGTGTAGACATACACGTGGGAACTCAAGAATACGTGATGACACGTCAGAGACTGTCCAGACACGTGGCGGGATCTCGCGGAGGACAAGTCTTGTTGCTTTCCCTTGTTAGCGGGTCCCATCCGGCGAAGGTGCTCGAAGCGGTGCGAAGTTGTGATGTGATTCGAAACGAGGGTTTGTCGAGTTTTGCCTTTGGCTCTGGCCGGGGACAGGGACGTGAACACCACGCGCCGTTTAGGGGGGCAATTATTTAGACGGTAATGACACGTACGCAACGGCGCGTGGGGGAGTTAATTAACGACCCCCTAACATACGGAGTATTATTAACCATATGGTAGTATTTTTTTTCTGTCTTCTTTCTATGGGTCCGTAACGTAGGAATCTTTTAGTCTTGAATATTGTGTTACGGGCGTCGAATTTGTAATTATTTTTATTAAAATAACCAGTAAAACTATTTCCTTTTTTGTACATACAAATAAATACTTAACTAATTCTTGGTGAGGTGAATGCTAAATATATAGTAGAATCCAATGATTCTCTTTTTTGGTGAAACTATAACATTATGGATTATGGTTTGAAGGGGGTTTAATTTCTTAGTTCTAAGCTTTGTGTTGAGTCGATAAGATTCGGCTGTTTTATTTGTTTCGTGTGGTTTGTCGTATGTTGCACAGATTCGAAGATTTACTGTCCAATATGTTGTTCGGTCCGCGTGGCTAAACGGTATCTGGATCGAAGGGTTACGAGGCGGGGTTAATTAGCACGGCAGTTAAAAGAGTCGGTGTCGTGAATAATTGTGAGCCAAAAAGTAAAGGAGATGAAGAAAAGATGCATTTGGGCAAAGGGGGGATGCAGAAGAAGAAGAAGAAGAAGAGACGTCCATGGCCACATGATATCGTTTGTGGTTAAAACAAAGTCGAAGCTTGAAGAGTCTAGCCATTTAGTGGTTCTCCTCCATCGACAAAAAAAAAAGGTACACTCTCTGCTTTTAAGCTTTTGCATTAGGTTTCTTCTCTCTCTCTCTCTCTCTCTCTCTCTCTCTCTCTCTCTCTCTTGTTCGTGAATAATTGAGAGGATACCCATATCACATGTTACACACACTGATTTTAGTCCGACAAGAATCCCACTCTATTTTTTTTGTATTTAGAGATGTATACAAATATATTAATATATGTGAATTTCCCGATGTAATTTCTTATGTAGTGCATGTATTCATTCTTCCAATAAAAGTTCAACTTGTTATTGTGAAGTTCTGTTCATAATTTATTAAACCATATATGCGTTTGTGTTTATGGAGAGAGGTTGATAATTAATGTCATTTCATATTTGCATTCTTCGATTGAATTTCGCCTTTGCGTTCTTCATAAAATCTAAGCTAAGAATATATAGATTTCTATTAACTGAAATTAATGAAGGATATTCAATCTCTCCAATTCGAAACAAAGTAAATCAAATTCGGTCCATTTTGCATGCGACGACAGATATAGAGATTTGATGCTTTGTATATAGAAGATTCGATTCCCTGTAAACGCACCAATGGGAGTGGTTTGATTGCTAAACAGAATGGAGAAGAGGGAACACGTATAAAGAGCTTCGGACCCAATTATCGAAAATGAAAAGTGATATTGACACTTCTTTTGTAATGGCTTGGGAAAAAGATTGAAAGCAGTGTTTGTGGCTATACATACACACGTATACGTACGTTCGTCCGTTAATTAGGGTTTTGAAAACATACATACACAAAAGGACGTATATACTTCTTTTGGAATGGCTTGGAAAACGATTGAAAATAGTGTTTGTGGCTGTACATGCATACGTATACGTTCGTTCGCCAATAAGGGTTCTACATGATGCTTAAAATGCCCAAACAAAATCTAATATATATATATATATATAAAAGGTGAGAAAATGAGAGACACGTGAAAGGTTGTCATGATTTTAACTTTAAGCATGAGTCATCACGCCTCTCATTTTCTTTCCTTTTCCTAATTTTTTTCCTCTTTTTTATTTTATTTTATCAACTTATACGCATATATACGCAGATTTAGGATGAAAGGTGATTCGGTGATCGATCCTTACACCAATATATATATATATATATGCTTTTCACGAGAAACCGGACATGGAAAGAGAATTACTTTGAATGAAAAGATGCTCATGGTGTTTCCGCTATTACAGAGATCTTGTTGGCTTCCATATGGTCTTCCATTGTTGTGGGATGAGTTCACTGGACCATGCAAGTGGTTATTATCACTTTCTCCCTCCCTTTTTTTTGTTAGAAGACGACAGTTTCGTATGTACACGTGGACATGGTTCATTGGTCAGTTTATTCAAGTTAGATTTTTTAAATACCCATATATTTCTATTTTTTTACGCTGTCCCTGACAGTATATTCATTTCCCAAGTTCATTCACTTTGCGTTTGTCTTTGATTAGACCATTATGTTAATCAACTGAAAACCAAGTAGGTTACAAAAATTCTATTTCTTTACGCTGTCCCTAACAGTATATATATATATATATGTATATATATAGTGTAAGCAAATAAGGTAAAAATGACGAATGATATATATGGGGTGTACAAAATGGTGCAACAAGAAGAAGAGTTTCCAAGTTCCAACAACAACCGATAGAAGGGGCTGAATCTAACCAAAAACTGAAAAAACTGTCTTTGAAGAACTTGTGAACTACCTTCAAAGGGGCGGACCTTTGCTTAGCTGAAGCTCTGCATTTTGAACGCTAGAGATATGAATTGAACTGAAATTGACGAACAATGCCAAGATATGAACATAAAGCCAGCAGCCATGAATGATCTGGTTCAGGTCTATAGCTATTGCTTTAGGTTTTATTCCATCCCCATCATCCTCATGGAAACAGACAGAACAAAAGGAAGTCGAGGACAATGATGCAAGACACATCCCTTATCTAGTTACCTTCATGACTCTTAGGACTTGCAGAAGGCATTATACCATAGCTATCCATGTGCATGAAGCCTGGACAACGGATAGAAGAGGAAGCGAGGGAATAATAATATACCTTCAAACCCTGGTGCAAGATGAATCAAAGTCATCGGGAGCAACACGGGCAATCCAATTGTTCAACGTCCGCTTGATATCGGTGTGATTCACATAGGCCAACTCGTACATACTGCACAAGTTCACCACCAGGCTCTCGTTCAAAGCCATGGTTGGCACTCTCTCTAACGCATTCTCCAGCACCTTAATCGCATCAGACAGATCTCTCAAGTACATCAAACATAGCGCCTTGTTGTTGATCGCGACAACATCTGAATTATCTCTTTCCATGCATTCCTCGTACTCCCTCACTGCCGAAACATAGTCCTTCCCCACCAGATAGACCAAAGCCTTATTCCTACCCACAAGGTTCTTGAACTGTGTCTCGTCCAGTAATCCATGGCTCTTTCCTTCATTCATCATCTTCTCAACTCGACTGAACGTGCATTTCGCTCCTTCTATGTCACCAAACTGCATCTGAACATATCCTAGTTTCGAAATCAACACTGGGTCCATCGGATCACGACTAATCAATTCCTTGATCAAATCCAAGGAAACCCCAAATTCCTTGTGACCTAAATGGAACCCTATCAAACAATTCATCACAAAAACTTCCCTTCTTTTCCACATATCCACAGACGCATCTAAATTTTTGGATTCTTTCTCCCTGATTCTCTCGCGAACATAATCCAGTAAAATATACAACCGATCTAAACCTTCCTGACGGTTACCGAGCTTGGTGGGAATCAAAGCATAAAGCCACCGGAGAGAGAAAGGGACCATGGATCCAGTCCGGTTCGGGTAGATCTCAGGGTACGACTCGTACCTGTAATGCGGGCCGTCGAAATCGTGCAATGAATTGAGCTCCTGAGCCGCGTCGGCGGACCGACGAAGCTTCGTGAGAGCCAGCACTTGGAAAGTCAGATAGGTGAGATCCTCGTGAGGCTTGGAGAGGAGCGAAGCGGCTCTGGCTTGAGCCATCTTGTCGAGAATGGCTTGCCAGGAGCCCCGCGTGGCGAGTTCGTGGAGCGAGTCGAGATCGCGAGCCAGATCGTCAAGCGAGCCTGAGCACTCCGGCTGCAGATAGGCGGAGGCGGTGATTTGTGATGCGGCAGATTCCGAGGTGGTCGCTTCTGGTACGGAAGCTCCGCCGGTGATGGACTCGACCATGGCGGTTTCTTCGGCATCGGAACCGCCAGTGCCGGCGGGTTCTACCGGG